>NC_140445.1:15839794-16439794 GCF_963576455.1 Neolamprologus multifasciatus | reverse complement strand
AGGGAGCAAAACAAAGATGTGATCAAAAGTAGCAGGAAAAGTTATGGGTCTGAGAAGCGAAGGGCCTGAATTCAGAATGACTTAAGCATTGTGTTATGTATTATCTTGTGCTGTGCAGGAGGACTGGTTGGTTAATAAACAGAGTGGTTAATATTTATTCACAAAGCTTTTGATTCTAGGACTCAGCGAGTGCATCAATATAGTCATAGCTAAGAAGAAGTATTTCACAAAGAAGTTCATGCTGTATTGAATACATATCACAGCAAGTATTGATTACATAATTTACACAGTTCCCTTTAACACCCTCATTACTTCATGTATGGTGATTAAAGCCCCTATAATCAATATTTAGTAGACCATTAAAGGATGTGAAGATTACCTATTTGTAAATCATTTTGCTGGAAGTGACAAATCCAGAGACAATAACTGCTTAACACTGCATACAAAAGATGGATGTGGTGTGTGGGTCTGAAAATGAAGTCAATATGGATGTGCCTTAAATCTGCATTCTTTCTAAAAGCCAACAGTTGGCAACTCTTATTGTAAAAGTAAAGCCCATTTGTATATAAGTCTATGTATGCTAGCTGTGCCCTCAGTAAATAATTTCACATTGCTCCCAAATGCTGGTTTGAGTGTAGTTTTGTCAGATTTCCCTACTCCTACTGAATACAACTTGATTTATAAGTTACAGTAGTTGGAAAAGATATAAAATCATGAAACTTTGAGCTGAACCTTTTAGCCAAAACGTCTTGATTGTTTTCCAACCAGCTGAAGAGAGAGGTGGCTTGCTGCACTCTATGTGAAAGATGGATATTTCCACAGTGGTTTCTAAACTCTACATTTTGAAGCCTCATTGCTGGCCGAAAAGAACATATTTAGATAACAGCATGAGCCAAACATCAACTTGCATTAGCTGATAGCATTAGCTAAGTTATCAGCTAATTAGTCATAAGTACCAGGCTAATAAAATACAAGAATTTCACTCACCAAAATTGCAGCGCAAAAGAGATCCAGGTAAATCTAAGCAGGGAACTACTGGCTAAATCAAAGTGGTCCTGTCACTAACTTGCCTCACCAAAGGCCAAACAGGTGAGCTATGAAAAAAAAGAGCTCACAGTTTGTGTCAGGCTTTGATCATGTTAACTTTAACTAGATCTAACTGAGAAACCAAGACACACTGCAACCTCAAATCGTCAATCACAAGATAGGCCCACCTTAAAGCACACCACACTTTATTCTCCTTTTTATAGATTAGTTTGGTTATATATCAGTATTGAAACCAGCTGAACAGCAAGTGCAGACAAGAAAATGAACAGCAAAATGAGTGGAGAAGAAAAGCGATTTGGTGTTCAAGGTTGCTATGAGGAAACATTGTCAAGCCGGTTGCGGTGATTTATGAGTTTGAATATGTGTGATTTGTTCTTGAGACCAAAAACTGTGATATGAATGCGGCTCATGGTTTGTTCGTGAATGTTATATGCCAGCCCTATAGAGTTCAGTTAAACATTGTTTCAAAGCCCATCAAAGGAAGAATTTGGATTATAGTGATATATTCGCTACTCTGAGACATAACAGTGTGAGTGTTACAACTTCAAAGTGGTGACTGCAAGTTCCACTGGCTTGAACACTGGGGTACCATAGAAACCAAAGCAAAAAGAAAAAAAATCCTTCTGTGTAAAAAAATAAAACCAGCCCATAAATCAGAGAGCACTGAACATCCTCAGTGAGTGTGTTGTCTGAGGATAATCTTTCTAACATCCAAAGAGCTCTGGCTTTTATCTGCATGCCCTTGTTCTTGCTTGTTGGCTTGTTTTTGACAAATGCCAGTTGCACCTGCAGGGGGTAGTTGCAATCTTATGAAGACCTTTACGATGTTAATGCACCCCTGAGAAGCTTCTAATGTGCACTATTTTGTTGAGTCTGTGTCTGCGGTTTGTTGACAGCTCTGTTATAATTTGTTGAGGAAGTTCATGGTCTTATAATGGATTGCAGGGGGTTAAAAAGGGGCACCCAATATTTTGTCCACCTATCGTAATAGTCTTTAATCACACTTAAAGCCTATGCAGAAACTCTGCCATTTGCCTCATTTTTTTTTTGTCTATGTGTACCTCTTTCTCTTCCTCTGTGTGTGTATATGTGTGTGATATAGTTTTCATCTTTTTGTGCTGTGTCTGGAGGGTGCCCAAGCAGGGAATTCATCATCCTAATACACCGTATATAAGCACTTGTTAAAAACCCAACACTGCATTTTTTTAATATTCGTTATAGTTGTAATATTACTGCTCCGGGTGCCTGAGGCAAACTCTTCAGCCGGTCAAAGAGCATCATTGAAAAGCATGAAATCATGCAGAAGGCTATCTGGTGGAATTCCCAGATATGATAGAGAGGTTGGGAGTTCAGGAATACCGTTTTGCCTTGAGGAGAATACCAGCGCGTGTATCAATGGGTGAGTAACTGAATGGATTTTTATGCCAGTTCTGCAAGCACAAAACAGTGCATGCAAATCTTCATCAGTGTAACTGAGTCCATTATTACTGAGCTGAAAGCACTGTGCATAAATTCGGTGTATGTACCTTCATTCATTGTTAGGAAGTACACATTCATAACACAACTTCCAGATCACCTTGTAAGCCCATCTGGATAATGATCTCACACAAAGCTACAAAGCCAATAGCACGACTGTCTAAATGTTATTTCCTTTGATTTGTATTTTGCCCTGTATTGCCACACACACACAGACACACAGAGAAAGACCCTCCACACATTACCAATGTAATGAGACTGCTCAGCTCTGTATGGTAATGATGTTGTTCACTTTGTCGATGCCTCCACAGACATTGTAGTTGTTTGTTTGGTTTTATGGATAATAACCATTAAAGGTCAGAAAAAATGTCATCCAAAACACTGACAAGCCTTTCATTTGGGAAACTAGGGTTCAACTCCCATGTGGTTTGCCAGGATGATGCGATCAAGTGCCTGAAAAAGAGATATAGGCATATAAAAAATGGCTAAGGTACATGGAATATAAAATTATATTTGGTATGCAGCAAACAAACACAATCCAGAACAACTTATGTTTCAATTGAAGCAACACTCGAAATATGGTTTCTTTGTATGTATATTTTTTTAGGGGAGGGAATGTGTACAGCGAGGCATACCATATCAATAAACAGTCAAAATCTGACAAAACATGCCTATTTTCTTGTTATTGTTCCATACTTTCTACTGGAAAAAATGAAAATTTATATATTACTCAGGATTTAAGAAAAATCATTATTTGATTGCCTGATTTTGCTCCCTGACAACCGAGCCAGAATTCTGGCTCCCATAGTTTGGCTTTATATGTATACAGCACATCTGTTCAAAGATCAGTTTCTTCCATTCCAACCTCTCCACCACCATGGGCAAGACAAAACAGCTGTCAGGGCCAAGATCTTAGACCTGCACAAGGCAATGACTGTAGAAAAAATGGCCAACCTGGCTGGAATTCCTCCTGTTGTTCAAAATCAATCCAAGATTTTCCATTTGTGGGAGTTGTCATGTTGCCCTTTTGGAGCCAAAGTCTGTGCACTAATGACTGTATGTGCTGAACATGAACACGAACATGCCCCTCTGCACTTTTTCTGTAGCTTAGCTGCTCTAGTTTTGACGGTATCTGCCCATGGGCTTACTGCGACTGACAATTTGTTAAATTAAAAGGTAAGTATAACCATTTCTATATTATCAAAAAGTCACACAGCTTAACATCTTATAGTTCTACAACATCTAACATCGCTCTGTAGCTTCTGTTGTTAATTCTTTTTTTTTCTTCTTTTTTTTTTTTTTGCCTGTCCCATTTGGTTCTTTAGCTGTCAGAATTGTTGTCTGAAGACCAACAAGGATACCCAATGGATCATCATGGCATTGCCGTATTGGTCCATTTGATTGACCTTTGTTGTTATTATTTATTTTATTTTATTTTCAGTTGTTACAGACGGGACAGACATGACTGGGTTATAGGAAAGGGAGAAAGAAAGATGAAGGAGAAGAAAAACAGAAGGGAAGAGGGACAGTGAGAAAGGGCACTTAAAAAAATCTCCTGAATCACCTGTTGAGAGAAAAAGAAGAGAAAACAAGCAAAAAAAACAAAGCAACATACTAAACACAACACCATCACGTTAATCTAGCTAAGTGTAAATAGCAGTAAATACTAAATATTGAATGTTGTTGTGCAGCACGCAGGACCGACAGCGCACAATGTGCTTTGAAGTAGCAGCCAATAAAGGTGTAGTTTATGTCTATGAACAGTGAACACCCGTGTGCACACCTGTGTGGATCAGCGCACTTGTATTCAAAAGGTTTCCCCGTGTAACGGTGTGCTAGAGGGTGTAGAGGGCCATAGCCCCGTCCCCCAGGGCATGAAGCAGGCATGGAGGAGATCCAGGCTCCAGACATCCAGAGGCCCCAGAGTGCGAGAGCCCAAGGAGGACCACCGGAGGGGCATCCGTGCCACCCTCCTGGGAAGAGCTGAGGAGAGCCCCAGACGAGGGGTTACCCAGTAGCCACAGAGCAGAAGTCAGAGGGGGCTGCACTGGCGTGCCTGCCGACTCTGCCGGCAGCCAGCTGTGCCAGAGTGAACTGAGCCGCAAGCCCAGAGGCCGGAGGCCCGAGGGCCTCCTTTGTCCCGGAAGAGGCCTGACCGAGCAACAGGCACCAGGCCCCGCCAAGTAGCCACCGGGAGTGAGCTGGTACATACCTGAGCGCCCAGCCCCGGACACCAAGAATCACCAACGCACCGACCCCTGAGGGCATCAGTCACCGGCAGGAAGTGTGGTGAGGGGAGATAGGCCTCCACACTTTGGAAGGCCTGGGAGTTCCCAGAGAGGTGGAGTCTAAGACCCGACCTGACCTATAGACACAGACAAACAAGCACACACAGACACAAACATGCATTCCCACCCTCATGCACACATATACAAATACTCAGCACTCACCCAACGTAAGTGGACATGTACACACAATCACACTCCCCAAACATACTCTATACCCCGGGTCCAGGTACCCTCGCCCCCAGAGGGGGAAACGGCACCTAGACCCAGGAGATGTTACCCCTTTCCCCGGGGTGGAGGCAAGCAGACCCCCCCCAGGCTCCGCAGTAGCAGGGAGGCCCCGCATCCCAGATCCCAATCGGACGGCCAACACCTCCTCCCAGCCCCCCGCCCCTAATGGCCGCTCATGTGTAGTGTTGCTGCATGTTGTTCTAAAGTACATTTAAAAATGAATGTTAATTCTTTAATTAGATTAGCCATTAGCATAGGCACTGTGTTAGAGGTTTGTTGCTAGCTAGATAGCAAGGCTACACACCTGTTACTCTTGTAATCTATATGTTTGAATGATTTGCATGCCTTAGTTTGCACACTCCACGGAAGCCTAGAATTACTGTTAATATCAGAAATGTCTAGAAATGCAATGTTGTCCTTTGAGATTTTAACTTAAGACTGAGGATGAAATGAAACTGAAGATTTAACCAGTTTTACAGCCATAGCGTTACCAGCTTTCTTAGGTCAAGAGCTTTAGAAAAACTAGAACCCTTCTTTTCATCACAACTGTCCTGTGCCAGATGTTCTGTTGACCCACTGAGAGAGGTGTAATTTCAGAAACATCAGGAAGACTGAAGCTCATTGCAGTGCTCAAGCAAGACTCACAGTTTTCATCAGCAGCTCCCTTAAAGGGATCCCAAAGATGGACAAACCCAGCACTTCATCAACAGTGTGATAGTCACCTTTGCTTTCTGTAATGCTCGAAGCACTCACATTATCTTCATATAATGCATCCTCTCTGGTAACTCTGTTACAAAAAGCTCTGAATGACTTTATGGCAAATAATACACTATTGGCAAAACATAGTGTGAACGAATTCCAGATAAAAGTTTTTAGTTCAACATACATGTGAAGACCTTTGATTTTAAATCAGGTTGTATTTAATACTGTCAGAGAAAATCATGTCCTCTTCATGTAGTTGACTACATTCAGTGTTAAAAGAAGAAGCTGTGCAGGTCTGAGATCAGCAGCTGTTTGAAACACCAAACTGAGTTGTTGTTTATGGTCTTATATAGTGACACTAGTTGCATGAATGATTAATCCCTTTGACTTTTTGTCTTTAACCTTATCAGTAAAACAGCTCTAGCTTTCACTGACAGTACATCATGTGGAACTTTAGCCTTTGTACTTTTTACATTAGTTCATTTTGGAGTTATTACAAATAGTGAACACATAAAATGATTTGTCTGTTGTCACTGGGTGGTGCGGAGGTCTGAAACTGAGGGCATCTCCTGTGGTCACAAAGAGAAAAAAATCATGACGAACAGTTTTCCCCTTAAATTTGAAATAAAGCTGATTGTATAGTTTCTTTGTAAACTTGGTACTGTGAGCGAAAACCTGAGTGGCTCTCTCCACTCCATTACATATTCCATATTCCCCGTGAGGAGATGGTGCAGCCCACACCCAATCACAACAGTGTTGTCAAATGAACTATTCAAAAATATACATACATACATGCTGGCCGGGTCAAGACCCTGCCACAACAAAGCAAGCTGCTATGGTCAAACTGCAAGACGCTAGGCCGACCTTGGAGATAAAAGCTACTGCTGAGCACAAGCACCCGCTCCCCGAAAGAGGGGCTGGCTGCCACATTCAAGCAGCAAAACCTAGTGAAGATCAATCCAAACAACCATGTTGCTGCCACGCAAATGTCCAAGAGGGAGGCCCCCTTCTAAAGGCCCATGAGGTGGCCACCCCCAGGTTGAGTGGGCCCACATTTCAGATGTGAGGGGAACCCCCGAAGAGACATACACCTGCCGAATGACCTCCACAAGCCAGTGGGACAGCCAGTACTTAGACAGGGTTCTGCCCAGGATCCCAGAGTGGAAGCTCACCAACAGCTGGTCTGTTCGGTTGGGTATGCCATAGGGCAGCCTGGTGCCAAGCCACCTCCTGGTCCAAGCCCTCAGTGGAAGCTGTTTGTAGCTCAGTCAACTGGGATAGTTGGAATTCGGACAGGACGAACAGCAGGAACCCTGGGTTGGGTCGGAGTACCACCCCTTTCCTGTCTTGCAACCACCTGCAGCAATCCATGTGGATTAACAGAGCATGGAGTTCACTGTGTCCTCCAGCGGTTCAAAAAGAGGATGCTGAAGGGTGCCAAGGACAAGGTTCAGCTCCCATGGGGAAACCAAGGGGCCAGTCTGTGAATTGAACAACCAACGCAAATGGCCTTGATTGCTGGCACTATGACATGCATGGGATTGAAAGCAGGATTGATAACAAGCATGGACAAGCATTGATTTTTAGATCTCTTTGAGGCCAAAGAGGGGCCTCCAGGATCAGCCTCAGTATCTCAGTCTGGACCAGGCAGATGATCGACTGGAGGAGGAAGAAAGCAGGGAAGGCGTAGAGGAGAGGCTGGTCAATTGGCCGTTGACCCGTAGATCACACCCCAATCTACTGGGGAGGCGTCTCTAAAGACTAACTGATGGCAAGTCTGGCCCTGCTCTAGGTTGGATGAGTCCCTCCAATGGTAGGACCTCTGCGGGCACAGACAAGGCTCAGCATGTGTCCTTGGACTGGTCTCATGTGCAGTAGAGCTAACAGGACTATGTGCACTGTAGCAGCCATGAGGTCCATGAGATGAAGGCACAGCGCCCAGCTGATCTGCAATTAAAGCCCAAATTGATCTAGGCATGCCTTAAAGGCTTGATGTGAGGGAACATGGAGGCCATGGACATGCCCAGAAACATTGTGACCTGGATGGCTGAGACTTGTTCCCACAGTATTTGGACATGCTGGGAATCGCTCACTGAGGTAAAAGTGGGTTCAAGGTTCAAGGTTCAAGGTTCTTTATTTGTCACATGCATAGTTATACAAGTATAACACACAGTGAAATGTAGCCTGACACGCTCCTCAACATGTGCAAAAATGGGGGGGGGGGGGGGGGGTAGAGGAAGAACATTATATATATATATAGAGTATATACATTGGGTGAATGTGCAGTAGTAGCAGCAAGCAGGTGAATTCTGTACATTAATAAGAATAGACATCTGACTATTTTACAGAATAGACAATATAAACATATTTAAAATTAAAGGAATTTGGAATGTACATTGTGCCTGGGTTTAGAGTGTCTGGAAGAGAGTCCTGTCTCAGTCAATTATAGATGATGTGAGAGGGCGGGTGTGTGTGTTTAGGGCCCGGATGGCTTGGGGTAGAAGCTCCTCTTGAGTCTCTCTGTCCTTGCCCGGATGATGCGGAACCTTCTGCCGGATTGCAGAAGTTGGAACAGTTTGTTGCCAGGATGGGATGGGTCCTTCAGTATCTGCGCTGCTCTAGTCCGGCATCTCCTGGTGTAGGTGTCCTGAAGCGGGGGGAGAGCAATCCTGCAGCAGCGTTCTGCTGTACGGATCACTCTCTGGAGAGCTTTTTGGTCCTTCACACAGCTGTTCCCAAACCATGATGTCATGTTCTGTGTGAGGATGCTCTCCACAGCGCCTGTATAGAAAATCCTGAGGATCTTTGGAGAGACCCTGAACTTCCTCAGTTGTCGTAGGTGATACAGGCGCTGCCTAGCCTTTTTGGTCTGGCCTTGAATGTGGGCAGACCATGTCAGGTCTGAGGAGATGTGGATACCAAGGGCTTGTAGTCTCTGTGCTGACTCCTTCTGAAGTCCACCACCAGCTCCTTGGTCTTGCCGACGTTCATCTTGAGGTGGTTGTCCTGGCACCATGATGCCAGATTCTTCACTTCGTCCATGTAGGCCGCCTCATCGTTGTTGGAGATGGCACCCAACACCACTGTGTCGTCAGCAAACTTCACAATGGTGTTGGAGCCTTGGGTGGCCACACAGTCTGAAGTGCAGAGGGAGTAGAGCAGTGGCGAGAGGACACATCCCTGAGGTGCTCTTGTGTTGATGGTGATGCTGTTAGAGACGCATCTTCCCACCCTCACCACCTGAGTTCTGCCAGTGAGGAAGTCCAACACCCATGCACACAGATGGCTGTTAAGTCCCAGATCCCTCAGCTTTGTGAACAGTCTGCAGGGCACTATTGTGTTAAACGCTGAACTGTAATCAACAAACAGCATTCTCACATAGTTACCCTGTTTCTTGTCCACGTGGCTGAGGGTGGTGTGCAGGACATGGGCGATGGCGTCCTCTGTGGATCTGTTGGATCGGTAGGCGAACTGCAGCGGATCTGTGGTGTCTGGGATGGAGGAGGAGATGATGTTCTTCAGCAGCCTCTCAAACACCTTCATTACTACCGAGGTCAGTGCAACTGGCCGGTAATCGTTCAGGGATGAGGGTCTGCTGTTCTTGGGCACAGGGATGATGGTGGATCTTTTGAAGCATATGGGGACCACAGACTTCGCCAGGGAGTCGTTGAAGATGTAAGTGAACACACCTGCTAGCTAGTCAGCACAGCAGTGCAGCAGACAGCCGGTGATGCCGTCTGGCCCCGCCGCTTTCCTTGTGTTCACTCTCCTCAATGCCGCTCGGACGTCATGCTCCGCGATGCTGGTCACCGGTCTCTCGCTGATGACGTCACTGTCCTCGGTAGTCAGGCGGTAGATAGCATTAGCCACCTGGCTAACCTCGAAACGGGCGTAGAACTGATTCAGCTCGTTGGTGAATGCAGAGTCGGCGTTGATCGGCGCAGTGTCCCTGGCTTTGTAGTCCGTAATGGTGCGTAGTCCGTGCCACATACTCCGTGTGTCGCCCTGCTGGAAGCGGGACTCCACACGTTCCCGGTACCAGCGTTTTGCATCTCTCACCGCGCGCCGCACGCCGTATGAGGCCGCTTTGTAGGCGCTCATATCGCCAGTGGCGAGACCCGTGTTGTAGGAGGCGGTCCTGGCATTTACTGCAGTGCAGATCGATCTGTCCACCCACGGTTTCTGGTTTGGGAATGTGGTGACTCTCGCAGTGGGGATAATCTCCTCCGCTAGCATATTGACGAAGCATACTGCTACTTCCGTAAACTTGTTGATGTCGACTGCGCATGCTCTGAACATGTCCCAGTCGACGTCGTTGAGTGCGTCCTGTAGCGTAGCTTCTGATTGGGCAGACCACCATTTTACCTCCCTCGTGGTTACTTCTTCCCTCCGTATGTTTTGTTTATACTGGGGAATGAGGAAGATGGCGTTGTGGTCATACTTCCCAAAAGCCGGGTGTGAGACAGCTTTGTAGCCCTGCTTGTATGGCATGTAGCAGTGATCCAAAATTCGATCCCCCCTCGTTGGACATGAGACATGCTGGTAAAAGTTTGGCATGACTTGTCTGAGGTTCGCTTTATTAAAGTCTCCTGCTACAATGAGGGCTTCGCCCGGGTCCTTGTTTTGAAGCGAACTCATCACATCATGTAATTCGGACAAAGCCATACCTGTGTCCGCTTGGGGTGGGATGTAGACCACCGTGGCGATGACCGAGGTGAACTCACGGGGCAGATAGAAAGGGCGGCACTTAATGCTCAGGAACTCCAGATGTGGCGAGCAGCCGCTGGAAAGAGTAGAAATGTTCCCGGCATCACACCACTTTCTGTTTACCATGAAACACACTCCTCCACCTTTGGTTTTGTTTGACTCTGCTGTTCTGTCCGCGTGGAGCACAAAGAATGAATCCGACGGAGTTACGGCCTGGTCCGGCACGGTGGGGGTCAGCCATGTCTCCGTGAAGCACAGAATGTTGCAGTCCCTCATGTCACGTTGGAAGGTGACTCTTGCTCTAAGGTCATCGAGCTTGTTCTCCATGGATTGTACATTGGCCAGTAGGATACTGGGCAGTGGTGCGCGATGCGCCTGCTGTCTCAGTCTGTTCCTAATGCCAGCGCGTTTCCCCTGGCGCTTCTTTGTTCTACGCCTCGGATGAGCGGCCCGTCCTTTGTTGTTCTCCGCGCCACGTAGAATCTCTGGCGGCCAGGATGGGTCGGGTTTAAAAGTGTAGATGAAGAATAGATGTGCAACCTTGTCACCGATATTTACAAGTGATCTGCCGTCATATACTATAAGACTAGAGGATTCTGGGATGTAAACCAGAGCAAAAAATAAGTAAAAAACAAGAAAAGTGGATAGTCGGAGCGGAGCGGTCAGGAAGGCGTCTGGACGTGGCCGCGCCATCTTGGGTATGTTTGTGATAGGGGATCAGCAAAAGACCTGTAGGCAGTGGCCCTGGGTAATAGTAAATACCACCTTAGGATCCACCCCTAGAGCTGACCAAGCCATCCTGCGCTGGGCAGAAAGGGAAGGGGGCTGGCCTGACCCAAGGAAAAGTCAACAGGGAGGGGGACAGCTGTAGGACAGCCGAACCTTGACTGCACATCCTCTCCGTTTCTTCTGCGTGTCGGTGCTATGTCGGTGAAAGGCCTCTAGCTGAATCCATTCAGCAGAGGATCCAGTTATTATTTCCTCCACTGTATTGAAAATAAAAAGTAGGGTAGCTTAATGGTACTTCCATACTTTTCTAAGGGTTGCATCTGCTATGGGAGAAAACCCCTTTGGAAGAAACTGTTTAGCCCCTGATGGCCACCCTATCTGCAATTATCATATATTAATGCTGGAAGCATGTGTCCAAAGATTCATGATCAGTTTGAGAGTAAAATCAATAGTAGCTCCGTCTCTTAGCTATTCCTGCTTAAATATTGGGAAGAGCAGGGGAAGAGAGATCAAAGACCACCCAAGAGGCAGGTACATACTCTACTTACACCTGTGCAGCAGAACATATCCATCTTATTCGTTGACACAGGAGCATTAACTGCCAAATAAAACCCCACAAACAACGTGGCAAAGAGAGATCCCAGTGTTCCAGTAGAGCTGAGACACCATCAGTCTTCGACCTCCCCCACTCCCCTAGGCTACCACAGACAGCCCGCTCTGCTCTAAAAACACATTAAAAATACTAAGTGTTAAATGCCTGTAGAACAATTTTCTATGTTAACTTGAGAGTCCATCTATTAATTTTCAGCACATCCAAACTAAAGAATCTATTAGCATCAGTGAAACTATAAGTAATTTCTTTTTGCCCTTTAGATAATCCTTGTGAAGTTTGACAAAATGACATTGGCACTGATAATATATTAGTTAGCAAATAGGCAATGTGGATTTACACCAGTATATATTTTTTAAAGAGTGGACAGTGAAAAGTATGGCTGCATACATTTAAGCTAACCTGTACTTAAGCATTTTACTTTATGCTTCTTCATCCTCTCTGAAGTATTTGTACACTTTTCACTTAAAATGACTGGTATCAAATCTTTAGCCTGCATTAGTTGATTTTGCTAAATTAAATCAGTTTGTCAGCCCAGAGACTAGCATGGATTTTTAAATCTTTAAACAGGGATCTTAAGTCAGCATTAATATGGCATGTCATCAGATATCCTCTCATCTGGCTTGAGGCATCCAGCAGTTAGTATTACTCTATAAAGCTACTGTCTCTTTATTATTTCAGGAGGCTGCGCAGTGAGAAGAGTAAATCAACATAACCCTGCAGAGCTGCCTCCTGACAACACATATTTTTCTCATTTTACAGGAGGAAGTTGCGGGTCTCTTATTGACATCTTCATATATCAGCGCAGTCCTGTGAAGAGTGCTCGCCTGAGCTAGAGTTGTGTTGACAGATCCTCATTGCGCAAGCATGCACGAATATGCAGCTTGCAGGGAGAAGATTAATATTGGTAGTAAGCATGGTTCCAACTGGACACTGAGAAAATTATTTTTTCTTTATCTTGCCAAAAGCATCTGTTGTATTTTTTATAATTGTATACTTGATGCGTTCGAGAACAAGGCTGTGCAGAATTGTTTTTTTATTGCTCTCATTTTGATGTGCACTCACAAGCCTAACTTGATACCCAAAGCATGCAATATTAAACCACACCAGTACTGCTGAATGAATATGACACCATACGCTCAGCATCTTTAGCTCCATCCAATTGGCAGGGGTGGTAAATTGTCAGTGCGATGATGAGCAGGCCGGGCCCTGTGAACTCTTTATTTTGAAATAGAATTTCGAATGTAATTTGAACAAACATCCACAGGCTTTGATCAGATCCCTTTCTCTGTTTGATTTTGTTGCAATGGTGTAAGAAAATATATTGTGTTTGCAAATGAATTTGAGCTTTATTGCAAGAACAGAGAATCCATCCAAACATCATTACATCTGAGTCCCCCCCCCCCCCCCCCTCCCTTCGATCTATTCCAGGCGAAGCCAGGCAGCGGCTATGAATGAGTAATTTGCATCACACTGGTCATCATTAGCAGCCTTTACGGATCTTTAGACTGTGAGAGTGTTGCTCCTTTTTCCTGATGAGACAAAAACTCTTCCCTCTCAAACTCCGCAGGCTACAGAAGAAATAAGAACTTCTATAACTATAAGGATGACGTATCTTTTCTTCCCATATCAATCTGTGAATAATTCATTAGTTCACAACAAGAGTCACTTCATGTGACTGACTTTTTCCTAAGAGCCACTACTGTTTGCTAGTGTTGCTGCTCCTGGTAAGCTTTATAATCTTACATGGAGTGTATTTCAGTTTCAGCCTAGATAGTCAAGAAAAACCTCCATTACTAGCTGGTGATAATGCAGCTGGTTTGAACTGCAAACAGCTTTTGTGGTTCCTGTGATAGTGTCTCTTGGTCCCCTGTTTATCTCTCTCCATGTTTATTCAATTAAGTTAAATTCAGTTTTATTTATTTAGTACCACATCACAACACCTGAAGTCTTTTTATATTGTAAAGCAAATAACCCGCTATGCATTAATACATAGAAAACTATGTCAATCAGATGGCACAGTATGAGCAAGAACTTGGCAATGGTGGGGAAGAAAACCTCACTTTTAGCAGAAAGAAACCTGGACAATTGACCCTGTGCACGAGAAAATGCTAACTTCCTGGTTTGAGACCGGATGTGGGGTTGTACATTTCCGGTAGCTTTACTTTGCGGTCAATCGCTACTGCGAAGATATACTCCAAAATTGATGTCCAAAACTCGAAAACGGAACGATCGCGTTAAGTTACAAAGAGGAGAAGGTGGGAACACTCACCACTGTTGTGTCATAAAAATCTAATGATCAATTTTGACGTTTAAAGAGTTTAGATCGATCAGTTGTTTACATCATTAAACACAAGCAGAACTGCATTACTGCAGCAGAAGACACATCGTCCACATTCAGAAGCACATCTCTGTATAGTGACTGGTCTTATGATTTAAACAGGCAAATGTTCAGCATTCAAACTACAGGTGAACAATAGTCAAACCAGATGTTTTCCCCGTTATGTCGATATCAGCTAGTCAAGTACACACCTACACAGCATGTTAACAAACCGTGAAAAAAAGCCACACAAAAAATTAATGATTGCTGGTAACGGTTTCTATACATTAGTATTTACGAAGGGTATGTTGTGACTTACCTTCAAAATTACAGCGGTCCCTCGCTATAACGCGGTTCACCTTTCACCTCGCTGTTTCGCAGATTTTTTAGTGCAAGTTTGCATGCTTTTTTACGTCCTGCGTCCTGATCGCTGCAGACGATCTCCTCCGTCTCTCCTGTACAGTACAGAATCGCTGCATCTATCGCTAGCAGTGTGACTCTGAAGTGCAGTGCTGTATGTCCACGATGTACACGAAACGTTTTGCACCGTCAAAAAATAAAATTGGCTACTTGATTTCACCTATCACTGGTTATTTTTAGAACATAACACCCGCGATAAACGAGGGACAGCTGAGAAATATAACATTTGAATCCATTTTCTCTTTTCCCTGAGGCGTGGGGGAAAAATATCGACAAGTCGATGAACATCATTTAGAGATATATTGGGTAAATGCCCGAGACATCTATAGAAATGTAAATCGCCGCTTTATTTATTTATTTGCTTAACTTGTTTTGGACCGTAAACAGGGCGCGAATAGGACACCGGAAACAAAGCTCCCCACAGGAGTTTCCGCACCGGAAGTAGCATATGCTAACGTGCACATAGTCAATAGAGTAGAATCCCTTTATTGTCACTATACAGATGTGCAATAAGATACAAAAGATACAATCTGATAAAAAAAAAAGGAAACAAATATGTAAATAAACAGTGTTATGTATATACAGTTTGGATTATTGCACAGGTGGTTTAGGGAAATCCTTGGAATGGGGGGTGGAACTGTGTTTATCAGTGCATGTCTGAGTTCAGGGTGGTCATGGCTTTTGGGAGAAACTGTTCTTGAGTCTGTGGGTCTTTGTGCTGATGCACCTGTAGCGCTTCCCTGAGGAAAGGCTGAACAAGTTAAAACCACGGTTGGAACTGTCCTTTCAATGGATGAGCAGTAGAAGGTCAGCAGCAGGTTGGAGTTCAACATGACAAACAAGAGCAGCTGTCTGTGGTTACTGGTTGCGGGTGACTGCGGACAGAACAGGATGATAAACAGGACATAAGAACCCATATTGGGAGCTGGATCCACAGAAGGGTACTGAAAGCTGAAGGCTCTGCTTGCCATTCTACTTTTGGACGCGCCGGCGTGTCAAAATCCCATGACCAATTTAAGACGACACAGCTACAAGATGCAGCGAGTCAGAGTCTCCATTTCAACTCGGGAAAAGAGTTGTGAAAGTGCGGACTTCAAACTACATACCAGTTTTTGAATTGTGTCGATGGGCCACGTAAAACCAGAGTTATGATAAAAAATACACGCAATGTTTTTTTTTTTTTTTAACAAAACAGTGGTTTTTACAGCGGGAAGAACGGTAAAAACAGCGTTTTCTACGGACAATGCTAGCAAACACTCTGCTTGCGAGTGAAAAAGTAAATTAAAAAAAAATACCCCTTCCCTATTGGTGTTAGAGTTTACTATGTCAGCCAATCAAAAATAAATGATATGGAAACATGTGGTACTCGGTTGTTTAGGGAGAAGGGGAAGTTTTTAGGAGTGACACACGCGACGGAAAGCGGGCAAGCGTCGAAAGAAAGAGAGACAGCGCGCAAGTTTTCATATGTGAGACATCAGTGACGTTTAGCGTGTTTGGAGGCTGTAGTTAGTGTGTTGTGTAGTTATTGTTTTGTATTGTGTGTCAGTTATACTGCTGAATTTCACATTTACTCCAAAAAAGCCGTCAAAGGCAGATTCCAGTGTAAACGCTGTTCCCACATGGAAAACTGGACTGATGCACCTCCTGCTGTCAGACCTGCAGGATTTAGGCCTGTGGTGTTCTCCTCTGTACAGTGGTGCAAATCGCAACAAATTAAAAAACCACAACAAATTAAAAACCTGCAACAAATTAAAAACCTCCACAACAAATTACAAAAACCCACAACAAATTACAAAAACCCGCAACAAATTACAAAAACCCGCAACAAATTAAAAAAACCCGCAACAAATTACAAAAACCCGCAACAAATTAAAAACCCGCAACAAATTAAAAAACCCGCAACAAATTACAAAAACCCACAACAAATTACAAAAACTCGCAACAAATTACAAAAACCCCACAACAAATTACAAAAACCCGCAACAAATTACAAAAACCCACAACAAATTACAAAAACCCAAAACAAATTAAAAAAACCCGCAACAAATTACAAAAAGTTAGATCGCACGACCGGCAAGGGAATAAGGTTGAAAATGGTTTATCTTTTCATTCTTTCCCCACCTGGAAGCAACATGAGGCAGCTCTTGTATCGGATGTTACTAAAAGAAGGCGTCTAGTCTGGATAGCAGCTGTGAGACGAGCTAATATCCAGTTCTCTTCCATCTCCAAATATCTGTTGGTGTGCTCCAGACATTTTCATTCCGATAAGTTATAGGTATGTTCATATCACTCTTTATCCGGTCTTTAAGTCTGACGTCACTATCCATGTCTGGGCTCAAACGCTGCTGCAGGTCCATAAATCACTGAGAGTTGAAAAACTATCTAAAGTCTTTCATCTGTAATAAAAATGATCAGCGTTCTGCTCTACCATGTGTAACAATTGAGTTTATCATCCAGGCAACCATGAAAACGAAACAGAATTTCTAACATTTAACAGAGTTAGAAATTAGCAGGAAGTTAGCTCGCTATAGCTTCCATCTAAATGAGGGATTTTGGAAACAAATTCAAACGTACAGCTCTGCTATCACTTCCAACATAAATGAAGACAGAAAACTAAACAGCAGTGGCGTTTGTAGGGTACTGTGAGTAAAATGCGTTTGATTTTCTCTTGAACATTCAAATGAGTGCAATCATAAATTCATTCATGAGGGGCAAATTACAGTGAGAACATGTGGAGGCTCTGGCTAAGTTCACACTGCACGCGAAAGCGCATCAAATCCAACTTTTTTTTTTACCCTATGCGACCCACATCCAATCATGGTATGACAGTGTAAAAACAGCACAAATCCAATATTTTCAAATCCGATCTGGGTCACTTTCGTATGTGGTACTGAATCCGATACATATCTGATGTTTTAGAAAGCAATTGCTTATCGCATGGTCATGTCGCAGTAAATCCGTCTTTTATGTCACTGACACAAAACATATGCCAATTATCAGCGCTGGAGAAGCACCTGAGAAGACATTGAGAACACATGAGCGCTTCGTGTCCATCCCGTGTAGATGTTAGTGAAACTGTTGGGAAGATAATGTGAACATTTATTTATACTGTATAATCTGCAGATTCTGACAGAAATCTGCATATCCTTTGAAGCACTGCTCCTCTCTAAAACAGCAATAAGGATAATTATTAGGCCATATATAAATAACAAAATAACTTAAAGCAAAGTCTGAAACAAGTCTTTATATTAAGGGCCATCAGTCAAACAATACTGTTTGGTCTGGGCCTGAACAGAGCGTGTTGTGTGTGACGTCTGCTTTTGCGCATGCGGGCCACTTTGAGGGTTCACAAAGGAGCGCTTTGCTGTCACATTTTATTTGTAGTGTGAACAAGCAGACACAAAAAAATCAGATTTAAATATAAAAATCGGAATTGAGCATTAAGACCTGCAGTGTGAACGTAGCCATAGTGAGTTCAGTGCACTGATGTGACATTGTCCTGAAGGATTTAGTTATTCTCAATGGTTAAAGAAATTGCAATTATTTATTCATATTTATTATAAATAATCGTAATTATACATATTGCTTCCATGTTTGTGTCCTGTGTCACAAAAAATACATTTTTTACTATAATACATTGATTAATCACCTGCAGAATCTCCTTATCATATTACGTGTCCATAATTGTCACCTAAAGTCAAACTTTATGCTTTCTCCATCTTGAAAGTGATGACATCCTTGCATTACATACTTTAGGTTCATTTTCTGAAGGCAGGTTTCTGAGAGAGAACAGGCAGATTTGGAATATAACATGCAACGTTCTATAGATGGATACATAGAAAAATTACATGTTTGTGCTAAGTTTCTAAATACTTTGTTACATTTTATGATAAATGGATTTGAAAGTAGATAAAACACATTTATGTCGTCCTTGGCTCATTAGAGTCCTTGTCTTTGAATTAACTTTGTATGTTTCAGGTACTGCACTCTCAAAGACTGAATGAACCAGCATTGCAGCCATGGGTCATTGTGAGCATCACAGGGAAGGTTAAAGCCGCCCACTGCACCTGTAAGGCCGGAGTCGTGGAGACCTGCAGCCATGTCACTGCTCTTCTGTTTAAAGTAGAAGCAGCAGTGCAGATCCGTGGCACAAGGACTGTTACAGATGAACCTGCGTACTGGGTTTTGCTGGGTAATATGACCAAGATACAGCCAGAGGTTGGCCATAAGATAGACTTCTCCTCTTCAGCTGCCCAAAAACCATCCATATTGAAAGGTAAAAGGAGCAGTCCTCAAAAACGAAGAATACCACCTGCTAATGTGGAGGAGTTGTCACTGCTATTGGATACTTTGCTGGAACACAGTAAAGCTGTGGGTTGTGGGAATGACCCATAATGTTTTATATATGGGTCTAGATTTATGCCTGAAGTGCACTGCCATGTAAAGAATTTGCATTTACTGAATATGTACTGACTGAGTACCACTGTTCAAAAGTTGAATAAAGAAACAAACTAATTTTTGCCTCTTTTTTTATTTTTTTTATTAAAACCACTTTATAGAACATCACATCAGACATCATTACAATGTAGAATCCATGTCATTTATAGTTTATAAAAGACAAAATGTTTACACAAAATCATGACAGCATTTACACGATATCACCCACTACTAATATTACTTTATTTACTATCAATTACTTCAATTTATCTTTTGAAAAATTACCGCTATCTATACAGCACAAGACTTAATATTTAACAGGAGCAAGTTTCATTTTTCCCTGGTTTTACTACCACACTGTTCACCAAAATGGCAGCAAACCTTCACCATCTTATCCAGAAGGGTCATCTCTTCACCCTCACATGGAAGAAGTAATCTGATTGGCATGGTGGTATGTTTGAAGCAGGTCCCTTGTGTAGCGCTGGAACCCAGTCACGATGTTTCATCCATTTCATAAGGTTGGTTTGCCTGCAATAATGCCACACAATTAGCAAGTCTATAAATAGAACGTTTTTTTTCTAATTTGATATGACCTCAGAGTGCATCGAAAATAAAACTAATAGGCTATCTGGTCTTTAGGTGATGGCGTGATGAATCCTGCTTCCGGGCCAACACAAAACCCATATTAAACGCAGACTACTTTAAAGTAGTCTGATTTTTAATTTGTTGTGGGTTTTTGTAATTTGTTGTGGGTTTTTGTAATTTGTTGCGGGTTTTTTTAATTTGTTGTGGGTTTTTGTAATTTGTTGCGGGTTTTTGTAATTTGTTGCGGTTTTTTTTTAATTTGTTGTGGGTTTTTGTAATTTGTTGTGGGTTTTTGTAATTTGTTGCGGGTTTTTGTAATTTGTTGTGGGGTTTATTAATTTGTTGTGGGTTTTTGTAATTTGTTGTGGGGTTTTTGTAATTTGTTGTGGGTTTTTGTAATTTGTTGCGGGGTTTTGTAATTTGTTGTGGGTTTTTTTAATTTGTTGCGGGTTTTTAATTTGTTGTGGTTTTTTAATTTGTTGCGATTTGCACTTCCCAGCCACCGTACCTCTGTCTTATACTGAACACAAACTACAATTTTTTGGACTGGCACAAATAATTTGTGTGCCTTCTTATTTGATGAGGCACACCTGATTGTTCTGTAAATAGATTTAAATGGTTATATAAAAAACGCCTTGGCTACATTTTTAGGTAAATAGTACCATATAACTTTGTTGTTTGCATAACATGTGCAGAATTTTTAGAAATGTACAATTTATATTTGCATTTCAAGTTATGAAAATGATTCGTTAAAAATGTTTGTGGGTTTTACAGTAAAGAAATATAACTTTTTTCTACTCGGATTTTGAATTTTTTGTCTGAATTTAGATCAATTGTGCTAATATAGTATGCCAAAATGAAATAATAACTCAAATTTCAGATATTTGAGGTTGTGCTGAAAAGAATGATACCAAACAAGGCAAGATAAACAGTTTTTAAAGGTGAAATATAGAGGTAAAATCAAAAGTAGTCAAAAACTGCCAATTATACCCTGGACACCCCAAGAACAATACGTAAGTCTGCAGAGAGCAAAGGGCTCTACTGGGGTGATATGTTGCCACAGGGGTGATATGCAGGGGGAAAAAAACCCCTTCTTTTGAATCTGTCTGGTTTTGAGTCTAAACACTTTTTTTATAACTCAGCTAGCTGTTCATGCAGCTCATTAACATTTTCGTTTGACTCATGGATGGTTCACTTCGTGAGTCAAATGCTAATTCAGTGTCCAGCTGACCCACTTTAAGACAAGTACCCCTAACATACCGGTAACCGTGTTCAGGGCTAAAAGACTGAGCTGCAAGCTGCAAATACAAAGCCAGCAAGCAGGGATGATTATTAATATTGAAACAGGTTTTAATCAGGTGGGTACAGTTGTTGTTGGTTTATTTCTTAGTTGCACTGCAGCATGTGAAAATTGAAAGATGTACTTTAGCTATTAACAGTGGCTCATGGTCAAAGTAGCCATTCATTTCACCTCTGTCCTTGAATCACTCCCTTCCTATATATATATATATATATATATATATATATATATATATATATATATATATATATATATACATTTTCTAACCACGTTAATTTCACTTTGCTCTGTCTCTTCCTCACTTGTGCCAGCAGCAGCCTTCTGAACTGTTTTAATTCCTTGGGAATTACAACAGTTAAAACAGATTTAACAAGGTGCTGGGAACGTTCTTCAGAGGTTTTGATCCACATGGACATGATAAAATCACACAGTTGTTGCTGATTTATTAGCTAAAGATCTATGAAGATCTATGCTGCCTATGAAGCAAATTTCCCATTCCATCACATCCCAAAGATATTCTTCTAGACTAGAGTTCTGTTTACTGTGGAAGCCATTTGAGTACATTGAACCCGCTTTCATACTCAAGAAACCAGTTTGGATGATCTCATGATGGTGCATTATCCTTCTGGAAGCAGCCATTTATAACCACACTGTGGTTATAAAGACAAGGCAGTATTTTTTCCAGTTCACTTTTGGTCTGTGAGATCCGTAGCCTCAGTTCCCTGTATTTAGCTGGCAGGAATGGCACCCGGTGTGGTCTTCTGCTGCTGTAGCCCGTCTGCTTCAAGGTTTGATGTGTTGTGTTGTGCTGGTGTAGTTCTTCTTCCCACCAGCAAGAGTCGCTACAGTTCTTTTATGCCAAGATTTGTTTGTTATTAGCTGTAGAGTTAGTAATGCAGCACACTTTGAGAAAAGACTGACTCAGCATGTTGTTCGGATAAACATCTGCATCCATCCTCTTCGTTGTTTTACAGAAAGCATCGCTTGTGAGTATTTAAGTCGAACAAGAGTTAATGCAACTATATTTGCTATTATTTATGCACTTTTATGGTTAAAGGTGTACTGTATTCAGATTTACTTTCTTTCCACTGTTAGCTAGTTTAGTCAACTGATTTGCATTATCGTGTGAATATATAGACTGAATATTGCTTATTTTCTTCTGTTTATAGTTTCACTCTGTTGATAATTGAAGGCAGCGTCAATAAAAGGGACGATACACCTGTCAGTTGTCGAGGAGTTTATCTATCTGCATAACTGTATCCAGTGTAGCAGTGAGGGCAGAATAGTGAAAAAGCGTCCTTCTACAAGACAACCTTTGGATGTTACGTCAACTCAGCTACATCAACCATGTCTGAAGCAAGACAAGATAAAGCATCATCTGTCCGTTCAGAGAAATCATATGGGTCAAAAGCTACAAGTAGGTCATCTGCCAGTATGGCCGCCCTAAACGCTCGAGCCAAAGCTGAAGCAGCACGCAAAAGAGCTGAATATGCTAAAAAGGAAATCGAAATGCAAGTTAAGAAAGCAGAGCTTAAAGTAGAGGAAACACGTCTAGAGGCCACATTACAAGCCCTCCAACAAGAACGTGATGCGGAAGCGGCACACGCTGAAGCAATAGTTTTTGAAACAGCAGTCAATGATCTTGAAGAAGAACACGTGCGTGTACCTCAAAGGGTTGACACTTTGGAACGCACGTTTAACTATGTGAAGGACCAGCTCATCATCAAAGACAGCACAAGCCCAATTGGCCACATCAAGTATAATTCAATGCCTGCACCAAACGTCACATTCCTCACGCCAAAACAAGAACCAACCAGGTCGGACACCTTAAAGGAATATGTGCTTCAACCTCTGAGTACTGACAAAGGAGAAAACGTTTCCCAGTCTCTGAAATTAATGCAGAAAACGTCACCTTATGTTCAAATACACCGAGATTTGAACATAAGGTGAGCATGCAACAAGGAAACATTTCTGACATAGCCAGGTTTCTTGCAAGACGCGACTTACTCACCGGTGGCCTCCGAAGGTTCAGTGACAAGGCAGGAGATTACTGGGGATGGAAATCTTCGTTTGAGAACGCGATTTGTGACTTAAACCTAACGGCCAGTGAGGAACTGGATTTGCTGATTAAATGGCTCGGCACAGAATCAGTGCAATATGCATATCGTTTGAGAGCTGTGCATATTAACAATCCCTCTGAAGGACTTGCTAAGGTGTGGGAAAGATTAAATGAATGCTACGGCTCCCCCGAAGCTATAGAGAACGCACTGCTCGACAGACTGGACCGTTTCCCAAAAATCTCATACAAAGATCCACAACTGTTGAGAGAACTACAGGACCTGCTCCTAGAAATAGATGCCGCAAAGAGTGAAGGTTACATTCCAGGTCTACTCTACCTTGATACAGCGAGAGGCATTAATCCAGTGGTGGAAAAACTCCCCTATGCTATGCAAGAAAAATGGATGAACTATGCTTCTAAATACAAAGAGGACCATTATGTGTCATTTCCACCATTCTCTGCATTTGTGGCCTTCATCAGTAGAGAAGCAAAAATGCGCAACGACCCCAGCTTTAGGCAGTCTGTGCCGCCTCCTCCTGCCCTTTCAAAGACAAATAAACTTTACGAAAAACACGCTAAAAGAGAACCTATCTCAGTCATCAGAACCGAAGTTGTCAGTACGGAGCCGAAATCAACTCCCACAAACATTGAGGACCCAAATAAGGAATGTCCTATCCACAAAAGACCTCATGCTCTCAAAAAATGCAGAGCATTCAGGGAAATGCCACTGGAGGAGCGAAAAGCCTATCTCAAGAAAAACATGATATGCTTCAAATGCTGTGCTTCTACAAACCACCAGGCAAAGACATGTAAGTCAGAAATACATTGTACAGAATGTGATTCAAAATTACACATTACAGCTCTTCATCCGGGACTGGCACCAACGACTACTTGACAGCTACTATTGCAGAGTCCGTAACAGTCGACGGCGGGGAGCGCAATGCAGCACGGCCCACAGCTATCTCGACATGCACACAAGTCTGTGGAAGTGAATTTGAAAGTCACTCATGTGCCAAGATCTGCCTTGTGTTCATTTACCCAAAGAACTCACCTGAAAAGAAACTTAAGGCCTATGCCATCCTAGACGACCAAAGCAACAGGTCACTCGCAAAATCATCGGTCTTTGACACATTTGGCGTCACTAGGAACTCCTTTCCATATAAATTGAGAACCTGTGCTGGATTGGAGGAAGTGACAGGGAGGAGAGCTTTTAACTTCATTGTGGAATCGGGAGATTGCACGTCACGTCTTGACCTCCAGACACTTATCGAGTGTGATATGCTACCCGACAATCGCAGTGAGATTCCCGCAGCTGAAGCTGCTCGAAACCACACCCACCTTCAGGAAATCGCAACTGAAATCCCGGCTCTCGACCAGAGCGCTCAGATCCTGCTGCTCATTGGAAGGGACGTTATTCAAGCACACAAAGTTCTCGACCAGCGCAATGGGCCTCCAAAGGCGCCATTTGCACAGAAGCTAGCTCTTGGATGGGTGATCATTGGCAACGTTTGCCTGGGTGGAGCTCACAAACCCGTGCGTGCTAACATTTTCAAAACAAACATCTTAGACAATGGTCGTCCAAGTCACTTCCTTCCATGCAAAAATGCCATTCAGGTAAAGGAAAGTTTCAACTCGCAAGGCTACAACAAGGTCAACTCCCCAATGCGAAGAAAGCACTCTTCGATTGGAGAAACAGTTTTCAAACAAACAAGTTCGGACGAGAGCCTCGGCTACTCACAGGAGGAAAGGGCCTTTTTACAGATAATGGATAAGGAAGTCTACCAGGACAGTGCTAACAGTTGGGTCGCGCCACTACCTTTTCGTTCACCCAGGCCATGGCTGCTGAACAATAAGCGGCAGGCTATGCAACGCCTTACATCGGTACGCCACATGCTGAACAAACGCCCTCAGGTAAAAGGTCAGTTTACAGACTTTATGCAAACTTTGTTTGACAATGGCCACGCTGAGATAGTGCCACCACTCACTAAAGAAGAAGAGTGCTGGTACCTCCCCTTCTTCGGAGTGTACCACCCGCGCAAACCGGAACAAATACGCATTGTCTTCGACTCAAGTGCACAACACAATGGAGTATCCCTCAACGATGTTCTTCTTACTGGGCCCAACCTCAACAATAGCTTGTTGGGTGTGTTGATGTGACTCCGTGAAGAAAAGGTGGCAGTCACAGCCGATATCAAACAAATGTTCCATTGCTTTGTGGTCAGGGAGGACCACCGGAACTTTTTGAGATTCCTCTGGCACCAAAACAATGACATGGATCAACCGATCGTGGAATATAGAATGACCGTACATGTCTTTGGCAACAGCCCGTCGCCCGCGGTTGCAACTTACGGACTCAGAAGGGCATCAGAGGACCGAGACAGGCAAGACATCACCACACAACATCTGGTGGAACGACACTTTTACGTAGACGATTGTCTCGCCTCCTTCCAATCAAGTACTGATGCCATTGCTGTTATGCAAAACGCTCAAGACACTCTGGCTTCATCTAATCTGAGGCTACACAAGATTGCATCCAATGAGGTGAATGTAATGAAGGCATTCCACAAAAACGATCTAGCCAAGGGTCTAAAAGACCTCGACCTAGGAGCTGACATTCCACCTATGCAAAGAAGCCTCGGAATAAGCTGGGACATTGCAACAGACAAATTCACGTTTCAAGTGTCCACTGCTGAGAAGCCCTATACCCGCAGAGAGGTACTTTCAGTCGTCAACAGTCTGTTTGACCCTCTCGGGTTTGCAGCTCCGGTCAGCATCAAAGGCAGAGCTCTCCTTAGAGAACTTTCCACAGACATATGTCAATGGGATGATCCCCTCCCAGAAAAGTTGCTCCAAGAGTGGAGTGCATGGAAAGAGTCCCTGAAACTTCTCGAAGAAGTCAGAATACCGAGAATGTACACCTCTATATCCTACAGTGGTGCAGGAAAAAGGGAGCTCTGTATATTCTGTGACGCGTCTACAAAAGCTATCGCTGCAGTAGCCTATGTCAAGCTAACAGACTCAGAAGGCAACAGTGAACTGGGATTCATGTTTGGCAAAGCAAAACTCGCACCGCAGCAAGAAATAACAATCCCCAGGCTCGAGCTATGTGCAGCTGTTCTTGCGGTCGAGATTGCTGACATTATCACAGAGGAAATTGATGTTCCCTTCCATTCTACAAGATTTTTCACAGACAGCAGAGTGGTACTTGGATACATACAGAATGAATCCAGACGATTCTACGTCTATGTATGCAATCGCGTACAGAGGATTCGAAAATCGTCCAACCCAGAGCAGTGGAACTACGTTCCAACAGAGCTTAACCCGGCCGACATAGCTTCAAGATCAATCCCAGCTAGTGCACTCTCATCAAGCACATGGCTCAAAGGACCAGATTACCTACTGAGATCAACCCCTGAAGTGACTAAATGTACCTTTGAACTAGTCAATCCTGAATCAGATCCTGAGATCCGTCCAACAGTGACATCACTTTCAACCAATGTCGCGGCTTCTTCCCTCGAAACGAGACAATTTGCGTCTTTCTCTACTTGGTGGTCACTGTTGAGAGCAATAGCAAGGCTCATTCATATTGCAAGGTGCTACAGGAACAGCACTCCCTCAAAAAAGTGTCATGGCTGGCATATCTGCAAAAGTCTTAGTCCAGAAGATTACAGTAAGGCAAAGAGCGTTGTTCTGAGTGGTCTTCAACACGAGGTTTATCCTGACATCTTCACATGTCTTCAAGCCCAAAAGGACATTCCAAAACAGAGCCTTCTCAGAAAACTCTCTCCTTTCAAAGACAATGCAGACTGTCTCAGGGTTGGTGGTCGCCTTTCACAAGCCAGCATGGAAAGCGACGAAGCACACCCCATTATCATCCCAGGCAACCACCATTTAACTACTCTACTAATCCGACACTACCACCAACAGGTGCAGCACCAGGGGCACCATTTCACAGAGGGAGCCATGAGATCCGCTGGCTTCTGGATTGTTGGTGGGAAACGGAGCATCAGTTCAGTCATCCACCACTGTGTAATTTGCCGCAAGCTCAGGTGGAACACAGAAACGCAAAAAATGTCAGACTTACCCATTGATCGTGTGACAGTCTGCCCCCCATTTACTTACGTCGGACTTGACGTCTTTGGACCGTGGACAATAAGCTCTCGGAGAACAAGAGGAGGCCTTGCTAGCAGCAAACGCTGGGCCGTCATCTTCACCTGCTTGGGCATCAGAGCCATTCATGTTGAGGTCATCGAGACGATGGAGTCGTCTAGTTTTATCAATGCTCTGAGACGATTCATCTCTATCCGAGGACCAGTAAAGCAGCTGAGGTCCGACTGTGGGACCAACTTTCTGGGAGCGTGCAAGGAGCTCGGAATAACTTCAAAACACTGCGACAACCAGGAAATTCAAGACTTTTTATCCAAGATTGAATGCACATGGATCTTCAACCCTCCTCATAGTTCTCATATGGGAGGAAGTTGGGAGCGCATGATCGGCATCGTGAAGCGCATACTGGACTCTATGCTAACTGTCAACCCAGTTCGCCTGTTGACCCATGAGGTTCTCGTTAATTCAATTCAATTCAATTTTATTTATATAGCGCCAAATCACAACAAAAGTCGCCTCAAGGCGCTTCATAGATACAGAGAAAAACCCAACAATCATATGACCCCCTATGAGCAAGCACTTTGGCGACAGTGGGAAGGAAAAACTCCCTTTTAACAGGAAGAAACCTCCGGCAGAACCAGGCTCAGGGAGGGGCGGCCATCTGCTGCGACCGGTTGGGGTGAGAGAAGGAAGACAGGATAAAAGACATGCTGTGGAAGAGAGACAGAGGTTAATAACAGATATGATTCAATACAGAGAGGTCTGTTAATACATAGTGAGTGAGAAAGATGACTGGAAAGGAAAAACTCAATGCATCATGGGAATCCCCCGGCAGCCTACATCTATTGCAGCATAACTAAGGGAGGATTCAGGGTCACCTGGTCCAGCCCTAACTATATACTTTAGCAAAAAGGAAGGTTTTAAGCCTAATCTTAAAAGTAGACATAGTGTCTGTCTCCCGAATCCAAACTGGAAGCTGGTTCCACAGAAGAGGGGCCTGAAAACTGAAGGCTCTCCCTCCCATTCTACTTTTAAATACTCTAGGAACAACAAGTAGGCCTGCAGAGCGGGAGCGAAGTGCTCTAATAGGGTGATATGGTACTACAAGGTCATTAAGATAAGATGGGGCCTGATTATTTAAGACCTTGTATGTGAGGAGCAGGATTTTGAATTCAATTCTGGATTTAACAGGAAGCCAATGAAGGGAAGCCAAAACAGGAGAAATATGCTCTCTCTTTCTAGTCCCTGTCAGTACTCTTGCTGCAGCATTTTGGATTAGCTGAAGGCTTTTCAGTGAGTTTTTTGGACATCCTGATAATAATGAATTGCAGTAGTCCAGCCTGGAAGTAATAAATGCATGAACTAGTTTTTCAGCGTCACTCTGAGACAGGATATTTCTAATTTTAGAGATGTTGCGCAAATGGAAGAACGCAGTCTTACATATTTGTTTAATATGTGCGTTGAAGGACATATCCTGGTCAAAAATGACTCCAAGGTTCCTCACAGTGTTACTGGAGGCCAAGGTAATGCCGTCCAGAGTAAGAATCTGGTTAGATACCATATTTCTAAGCTTTTCAGCGCCGAGTACAATGACCTCAGTTTTATCTGAGTTAAGAAGCAGAAAGTTAGTGGCCATCCAAGTCTTTATGTCTTTAAGACATTCCTGCAGTTTAACTAATTGGTGTGTTATCTGGCTTCATGGACAGATAGAGCTGGGTGTCATCTGCATAGCAGTGAAAATGTATGCTATGACTTCTAATGATGCTGCCTAGGGGAAGCATGTATAATGTAAACAGAATTGGTCCTAGCACTGAACCCTGTGGAACTCCATAATTAACCTCAGTGTGTGAAGAGGACTCTCCATTTACATGCACAAATTGGAGTCTATTAGATAGATATGATACAAACCACTGCAGTGCAATACCTGTAATACCTACAGCATGTTCTAATCGCTCTAATAGGATATTATGGTCAACAGTATCGAATGCTGCACTAAGGTCAAGAAGGACAAGCACAGAGATGAGTCCACTGTCAGAGGCCATAAGAAGATCATTTGTAACCTTCACTAAAGCTGTTTCTGTGCTGTGATGAACTCTGAAACCTGACTGAAACTCTTCAAATAAACCATTCCTCTGCAGATGATCTGTTAGCTGTTTGACAACTACTCTTTCAAGGATTTTTGATATGAAAGGAAGGTTGGAGATTGGCCTATAATTAGCTAAGACTGCTGGGTCTAGAGATGGCTTTTTGAGTAAAGGTTTAACTGCAGCCACCTTGAAGGCCTGTGGTACATAGCCGATTATTAGAGATAGGTTGATCATATATAAGATCGAAGAATTAATCAATGGCAGGACTTCTTTGAGCAGTTTTGTAGGAATGGGGTCTAAAAGACACGTTGATGGTTTGGAGGAAGTAATTATTGAAGTTAACTCAGAAAGATCGGTTGGAGAAAAAGAGTCTAACTTAACATCAATGGTGCTAAGAGTAGCTGTAGATAATATTATCTGTGGGATGATTATTGGTAATTTTTTCTCTAATGATAAAAATTTTATTTGTGAAGAAGTTCATGAAGTCATCACTAGTTAACGTTAAAGGGATGGTTGGCTCAAAAGACCTCTGACTTTTTGTCAGCCTGGCTACAGTGCTGAAGAGAAACCTGGGGTTGTTCTTATTTTCTTCAATCAGTGATGAGTAGTAAGCTGTTCTGGCTTTGCGGAGGGCTTTCTTATAAAGCAACAAACTATTTCTCCAGGCTAAATGATGATCCTCTAAATTTGTGACACGCCATTTCCTCTCCAGATTACGAGTCATCTGCTTTAGGGTACGTGTTTGAGAATTATACCACGGGGTCATGTACTTCTGATTAGAGACCTTAGTCTTCACTGGAGCTACAGTATCCAGAGTCATACGTAGTGAGGAGGTGAAATTATTAACAAGATAATCGACCTCTGTTGGGGTAGCGTTCAGATAGCTGCTCTGCTCTGTGTTGGTACAGGGCATTGACGATGATAACAGTGGCTGAATTATATTCTTGAACTTAGTTACAGCGCTTTCAGAAAGACATCTACTTTGATAAAGTCCACTCTCCACTGCTGCGTAATCAATTATTGTAAATGTAAATGTTATCAAGAAATGATCAGACAGGAGAGGGTTTTCAGGAAACACTGTTAAATGTTCAGTTTCTATGCCATATGTTAAAACAAGATCTAGAGTGTGATTAAAGTGGTGGGTGGGTTCTTTTACATTTTCAGAGAAACCAATTGAGTCTAACAACAGATTAAATGCCATGTTGAGGCTGTCATTTTTAGCATCAACATGGATGTTAAAATCACCCACAATAATTATTTTATCTGAGCTCAGAACTAAATTAGATATAAAGTCTGAGAAATCAGACAGAAACTCTGTTTAAGGCCCAGGTGGACGGTAGATGATAACAAGTAAGACTGGTTTCTGAGTTTCACAGCTGGGGTGGACAATGTTAAGCATCAGGCTTTCAAATGAATTAAAAGTCTGTCTTGGTCTTTCATTAATTAATAGACTGGTGTGAAAAATTGCTGCCACACCGCCCCCTCGACCTGTGCTTCGAGATTTCTGGTAGTTAGAATGACTCGGGGGTGTTGATTCATTTAAACTAACATAATCATCCTGCTGCAACCAGGTTTCTGTAAGGCAGAGTAAATCAATTTGTTGATCAATTATTAAGTCATGTACTAACAGAGACTTGGAGGAGAGAGACCTAATATTTAATAATCCACATTTCACTGTTTTACTCTTTGGTTCAGGTGTGGATACTGTATTGTTCTTTCTTTGTAAATGTTTAAGTTGTTTGTTGCTGGTTTTTAGTTTGTTTTTTGTCTTTTTGGAAGCTGACACAGTCTCTATGGAGATGGGTTTTTGGGGGGGTAGCAGGAGGAGAGAAGCTGCAGAGAGGCGTGTAAGACTGCAACTCTGCTTCCTGGTCCCAACTCTGGATAGTCATATTTTGAGGGGTTTAATAAATTTGTCGATATTTCTAGAAATGAGAGCTGCTCCATCCAAAGTGGGATGGATGCCATCTCTCCTAACAAGACCAGGTTTCCTCCAGAAGGTTTGCCAATTATCTATGAAGCCCACATCATTTCTGGGACACCACTCAGACAGCCAGCAATTTAAGGAGAACATGCGGCTAAACATGTCACTCCTGGTCTGATTGGGGAGGGGACCAGAGAAAACTACAGAGTCCGACATTGTTTTGGCAAAGTTGCACACCGATTCAATATTGATTTTAGTGACCTCCGATTGGCGTAACCGGGTGTCATTACTGCCGACGTGAATTATGATTTTACTGAATTTACGTTTACCCTTAGCCAGCAGTTTTAAATTTCCTTCAATGTCGCCTTCTCTGGCCCCTGGAAGACAATTGACTATGGTTGCCGGTGTCTCTAGCTTCACATGTCTGAGAACAGAATCACCAATTACCAGAGTTTGACCCCCAGCGGGTGTGTCACCGAGTGGGGAAAAACGGTTAGACACATGAACGGGTTGGTGGTGTACCTGGGGCTTCTGTTTAGGACTATGCTTCCTCCTCACCGTTACCCAGCCGCCCTCTTTCCGCAGCTGCTTGGGATCTGCCGGGGAACAGCTAGCGGGGCCTACGCTATCTTCGGCTGCACCAGCTACAGGGGCCTGGCTAGCTAAGGGTGAGTGAAGGGTGCGAAGCCGAGTCTCCAGTTCAGTAATCCTGGCCTCCAGAGCTGCAAATATGCTACATTTGTTACAGATATCATTACTGCTAAAGGAGGCCGAGGAGTAACTAAACATCTGACACAATGAGCAAGAAAGTGCAGGAGGGACAGGTGAAGTAGCCATGGTGCTAACGAGTCGGCTACGAGCTAAGCTAGCGAAACAGTACAGAGACAGTGAGTGAATACTTTGGCTATAAATTAGGTAGTGAGTATACAGAAAGTGTGCTTCGGATGAAGCACGTGAAGATTATACTATGAAAAAAGAATGTATTTAAAAGTTGTTAATTAAACTGCTAAGCAAATAAGCTACTCAGAAACACCACTGTGTTTGAGCAGGAACAGGAAGTGATACTATACCACAGAGCGAGCGAACACCAAGTGACAGCGCCACCGACAGGAGTCCAGAGTGATAGTAGCTGAACAGCCGTTACTCTCCTAGCAGAGGTAACCGCTATTGTAAACTCTCGACCGCTACTACCAGTCTCGTCAGATCCAGATTGCCCCTTTCTTCTTACGCCTGCTACCCTCCTTACGCAGAAAACTGGATTACCACCTATACCACCCGGACACTTTGACAATAAAGATTTGTTCGGACGCCAATGGAGACAAGTGCAACATCTTTCAAATGTCTTCTGGCACCGTTGGAAAACACAGTACCTGCCGACACTCCAAGAGCGAAGAAAATGGCAATCTGTGAGTCAAAATCTTCAAAAGGGAGATCTAGTTCTTCTAAAGGACAGTCGAGCTAAAAGAAACCACTGGCCCATGGAGGTGGTTGTTGAAACCTTTCCTAGCCAAGACGGACATGTCAGAAAGATTGAGGTAAAGGTCACTTCTGGAGGAACATCTAAAACCTTCTTAAGACCAGTAACAGAGACTGTACTCCTGCTGCGAAATACTAATAGAGACATTGATCCTTAAAGATGGTGATGACATCCAGTAGATGTCAGACGGGGAGTGTGCTGGTGTAGTTCTTCTTCCCACCAGCAAGAGTCGCTACAGTTCTTTTATGCCAAGATTTGTTTGTTATTAGCTGTAGAGTTAGTAATGCAGCACACTTTGAGAAAAGACTGACTCAGCATGTTGTTCGGATAAACATCTGCATCCATCCTCTTCGTTGTTTTACAGAAAGCATCGCTTGTGAGTATTTAAGTCGAACAAGAGTTAATGCAACTATATTTGCTATTATTTATGCACTTTTATGGTTAAAGGTGTACTGTGTTCAGATTTACTTTCTTTCCACTGTTAGCTAGTTTAGTCAACTGATTTGCATTATCGTGTGAATATATAGACTGAATATTGCTTATTTTCTTCTGTTTATAGTTTCACTCTGTTGATAATTGAAGGCAGCGTCAATAAAAGGGACGATACACCTGTCAGTTGTCGAGGAGTTTATCTATCTGCATAACTGTATCCAGTGTAGCAGTGAGGGCAGAATATGTGTTTTCAGAAATGCTCTTTTACATACCTTGCTTGCTTATTAGTTATTGGTTATTATCTCCTGGAGGCCTGATTCCTCCCTCCCACCTTCTACTCTTACAGAATGCTTATCCGAATTTCAAACCACAAATCCTGGTTCAGCTCTAATTTTCTTAAGCTCAGTGAGAACTGAAATCTTTCTGTTGCTTTCCTATCAGCTCAGTACTCTGACCCTTCTCCTCTTCGCCCACTGGATACTTTCTCTTATTCAGACCATTCTGTCTAAATTCTAGAGATGGGCGTGATGAAAGATCACAGTAGATCAAAAGTTTCTGGAATACTCAGTTCAGCAACCATGTCACATTCAAAATCACTTTAATCCCCCTTTTTCACCATTTCGATGCTAGATTTGCAGGTCTTGAACTTCAGCGGGTCATCTCGACCATGTCTACTTGCCTAAATGCACTGAGTTGCTGCCATATGTTTAGCTGGCGAAAGATTTGCTGTTACAAGCAGCTTGAACAGTTGCATCTAATAATGTGAGCAGTGAGTGTTTGTAATTAGGCACATGCACAAATGTTCCCCTATTATTACACATCATCCAAACAGAAATATCGGGGCTTTGCTTGACTGTATGGTTCTTGCCAAATACTGAACATGCACAACATTCACACCCCTCCCCCACTCACCCCCTACCCGCCTCCACCTAGCTAAAAAAACAGACACTCCTTATGCCAGACAATTGGGCATCCAGTGAGAGGGGGAGAGGAGAGAAGATGATGATGATTTGCCTGCAGTGAGAGTGGACTGGCTCTATTCTCTCTCAGGGTAACTTGAGATTTCCCTAGATGTAGATGATGCAGCTTTTAGCCAAGTTGTCTGGGAAGCTATGTGAGGATGCACTGCCTTCATTAGGCTTTATCGACTGCTAATGCTGCTCTTAGCTTGCTAATAGATGAACAGTTCACTCTGCCAGAGAGTTATCTAACTTACAGAGACTTTAAATAAAATAATGGAAGCTTGCGCTTTTTCAGTCCAAGGATCCGAGGGGTGTGTGTTGTTGAACTGCTGCACCTGCAGCTGGTAGAGCTGGAGTGCAGTAGAGTATAATAGGCTGACATCATCTCCATCACCGTCCTGGCCTGTCATGCTCTCTTATCAAATCCATCAACATAAAAAAAAACAAAGAAGGTAATCAAATTCTGAGATTTATTTGTCCTAAATCCTCTCCATAAGCTCTCAAAATTACTGAGAGTGCTTTGCTGCAAGACGTGCTGGGCCATTTCAAAGATCGCTCGCTTCACAGCTCTCTAAAACTTTTATAACTCTTGACATTGGGTGTGAGAAGGTTTTGTCCAGAAGTAACTGTGTTTCAATTTTGTCCTGTGGAGAGAGGGCGAGAGAGAGTTGCTAAGTAACACCTCAAGAAGCCTTCACTAGGCCTTTTACCACCTCGGAGTTTATTCTTCGGGCTCAGCAAAGTATCTTCACAACATCAGCAGCTTGGCCAAGTTAACTTCAGAAACTCACAAAGTAGCTTCTTTTTGAGATGAAGCTGCCATCCCTTCCCAGGTCTCAAAGCCACATTTATTCCTACTCAGCTGTTTTGCTGTTTATTCAAAATGTTTACAGTTTGTCCACTTGGTCCATGTGGTACATGCTGCATTCCAATTAGTTAAAAACAACTAATGTTTAAATAAAAGAAAAGATCTTAGACAAAATTGCGTTTTCTTTGTTATCCCCTGCAGTGCCTCTTCCTCTTTTTCTTCTTGATCTCTATTCATGAACATCTTAGCTGCATCAGACAACGAAAAAAAGCTGCTTGAGCTTACTTGCCTATTCAAAAGACAGAATAAAGGGGAACGATAATGTCAAACTGCACACACAGAGGAGAGGCGAGAGGCAGCAGAAAATCATAATGAGCGACCGAATATAAATGGCGAGTGTGAGAAAATTTACAGTTGGTGTAGGGAAAGGCATATAAAAAGTTAGAGGGAAGCAGAGAATATCCAGTGCAAGGGGAGAGAGGAGGATTTAAATTCAGCGGAGCAATAAATGTTCACTGGAAGACAAAATAGAAGAGCCACAGAGAGAGCGGGAGGTGGAGGGGGACGCGGTGACTGCACAAAGATAATGGGTAGAGAGCAATGAGTGACAGTAGTACAGAAGTCACTATGAGCATCGTTTCCCCCCCTTTTTCTCAAACTGTGATAAATACACACACATGCGAGCACACACAACTAAAACAAAACGCCACCTTCATGCAAAAGTCAGTCTGCAGGCAGTGATGAAATCAAGAGGGAAATGGTAGGAGCAAAAGCAAAACAATCCTCTGCCTATTAGCAGATTCATAAAATAACAGTAAAATACAAACAAGTGCCCTACTTACCCTGACATGTGATCCCACCCCTCACCATCTACCTCGCTGTACACTGAGCTTACATTTGCTGGATGCACATTGTTCTGATTTACTACTGTCAGTTAAATATTCATTTATTCATACATAATTTGTTTATATCTAGGGTGAACAGGCTGGCCAATATTTATTCAGAAAGCATCATCCGGTCTGAGTTGTATTTTGTGGCCATCTCTCTCTCACTCCCGTTTTTTTCCTGTGTTTTGATAGTCACTAACACTTTGTTCATCATTTGATCCTGGGACATCTGGTAATATGGCCCAGGATCAAATGACTGTTCTGTTCTCTCTGAACAGAATTCTATTAACTAAACATAATTTTTTTTCCACCAGCCTTTTATTTTATTTTATTTTATTATTTTAATGTCAAGTATGATGGCCTCACTGAAAAGGTGACTTTACTTTTTGGGTAAATCATATCATGTATAGCATTTTCAGAATGGCGGAAATCAAGAATAAGAATTGAAAATATAAAAGTTTGGATCTTGGGTGTTGAAGTGCACCAAGAACACGAGGAAAATGAGCCAAAGTGTTAGCATACAGTAATTTTTAAACAAGTACAAATATGTTTGCTGTGATGAATTACCCATTGCAAGCTGTTTTTAATTTTCTCCATAATTCATTGAACTTTCATGAAGACGTAGCTGGAAGCAACAAGCTGCCAGGAAGAGAAAAAAAATCAATCCAGTTTGACTTGGAAAAACACTTGATGGTAAATTCAAGTGCATGGTGTATAATGACTAATCTAACCACACAAAACCACCAGTATGGCCCATTATAGCTCAACAATCACACAAACCCCGTGGGTGTCTGTCGTTTTTTTTTTTTAATCTTCGCTTGTTTTCTTGTTTTTGCTTGGTCCAAGATGGCATCTCTAATTAGAAGAGGGATTAGATGGTGAGGATAATGTGCCATCGCCAACTTCTGTCTGCCCATGCTTTTATTAGCTCAGCTCATCATTTTGGATCATAGAACGCTGGGGAGACAGACAGATAAGTACTGATGGATTAACATGCCGCCCCCGAGAAACCCGGGGGCTTAAGCAGGGTACGGCTAATACCGCCACACAAACTTGGTCATGATGGGAAAGCCATTATGATCTTTAAAATACAGTAACGAGCTCGAGGATCCTCAGCTTGCACAAACACTTTCAGCACAGGAAGCCCTGACACCTCGGAGGTCTGTGACAGTCGGGTAGGGGGAGGTTTTGGAACACGTGGGAGCAAAGTGTGATGGTCGCTGAATTTGAAAAATCTCTTCCCCGTCGTCGTGTCACAGTAAAATAAATGGCCTGTGAAGAGGAGATGTGAGTCACTGCCGGTACTGTGACTAGCCCCCAACAGCTGTTTTGGCAATGTTTCATGATCCAATGTCTCATGTTCAGTCACAGGTTTCATAGAGAGACTTTAATCCTTATGAAACATTGAATTCCTTGGCCTCACGCCTAAGGGAACACTGAGATATGGGTGTGCGTGCATGTGTGTGTGTGTGTGTGCGTGGTGTTCTACCTCTCCCTCTTCCTCTCCGTCTTTGTGTATGTTTGTGCCATCGTGCTGCAATCCCGCCATCTGTCCTAGCTGAGAATCAGGTGCTGAATGCTTTGTGACTTGGCTTCCAGCTAATTCCTTGTTCCCCAGCCTCGTTTGCTCTCTGAGGCCAGTTTATGCCTAAATGAGCCCAATTGTAATGACAAGGATACTGGCACTGAGCTGTACAGGTCCAAATTGTATACTGGAACTAAGGAGTGTGTCAGAATGATAATACACTATCACCACTTAACCATTTCCTGTTCTGTATTTGCTTCCTTTTTCCTTTAGTGATGTGCATTTTTTTTTGTTCATTCTTCCCCTCATCCACAAAAGAAAAACAAACTGTATGAGAAACGAATGCAGGACAGCGCTCAAACAGCTGTTCGTCTATGAAATAATTAACACAATAACATCAGTATTAATCTGTGATCATGAAGCCTGGATGCATGAGCAATCTCAGTGCCTTGCTATTTTTTTTTCCTTTTGTGTCCTAGCCCATCTTGCACTGGACCCTTGCAGTGTTATTGGAGCACAACATAATTAATAATGCATTAACTGAGAGACATATGTGGGCCACAGTGCAAAAGCTATTTTTGTGTCAGAAAAAAACAACAACAAAAAACCCACAGATTTGACTTTTATTTACAACAAAAATGGTGACCACACAGGCATTACCAGCCTCCAGAATTTTGTTTGCCTGGTGCTGCTGCTGCCTGTTATTACAGGGCTAGACAGACAACACAAACTGCAAACTGCTTTGATAATTCAGATGCAAGCAACAATATGCCTTTTGGAGTTTATCATTCGTGCAGACTTGTAGATATGGACAGTAAATCACGCCCACACACTGTACTGCTCAGTTAGTTTCTGCCACCTACATATTGAACAAGGCCGTGTTTGGGTTTACGGCTCCTGTAGCCAGTTGTCGTGTCGCACAAGCAGCTCAGTGGTGTGCACTGTTCTCTGTAATGAGTGATAACCCACCTCTCTCCACCAATCCGCTGTAATAAATGACATCATACGCCCAGCTCTCGTTCCCTCAAGATCCAATTTCCTTCCTGTGTAACCCCGGGGTATCTGACTGCAACTAATTCCTCCAGTCCTGCCGAATCATTTCACTTTCTTCGCCTTCCTATTGACTTTGGCATTAATGTGTGTGCGCCAGCACGCGGCATCAGGCGCCGTGGCCATCATCGAGGAGAAACGGCGAATTAGGAAAGAATGGGAGGAATGAGAAGCGGATGTAAATGAAATGAGTCAACAGCCAACACAGATGGCTGTGAGACATCCAGACATCCTATTTCCACAGTCATGCATGAATTGCAGAACAGCCTTGTTCTGCCAATATTGTTGCCGTGTACTCTTAAGTGCAGAAGTGAATGAATCACCTGTGGCCCTCCCTGCTTTATTTCAAGGTTTTTTTTCGAGACAGATTGTGTGCAAGCTGTTTAAATGTGCAGGCGTGCACATGAAAACAATGTAAAACAGATCTCTGTCAGACTCAGTTCAAAGATGTACACTGATCAGACATTATGACCGCCAAGAGGTGAAGTGAATAACACTGATTATCTCTTCATCACGCCACCTGTTAGCGGGTGGGAACTGTTAGTGTATTAGGGAACAAGTATACATTGTGTACTGCTGGGAAACCTTGGATCCTGCTATCCATTAGTTCTCATGCAGCTCTTGTGGGTTATTCCTATTTTGCAGCCGTCAGTATCTATCAAAAGTGGTCCAAGGAAGTAAGAATGGTGAACCAACAAAGCTGATGGAAGCAGTCTAATGCTTTGGGCATTAGACTGCTGCCAAAACTCAGTTCCTGCTATCCAGGTGGATGCTACTTTGACACATACTACCTACCTACCACCAAAGCATTGTTGTAGACCATATATACCCTTTAATGGAACCAGTACTCCCTGATGGCTGTGACCTCCCTCATCAGGGTTATGCTCAGTGCCGTAACGCAAAAATAGTTCAGGAATGGTTTGAGTAGCACAACAATGAGTTTGAGTTGTTGTAATCAAGCACTAACCACTGTGCTGCCCTGCGCAAGAGGTGGAACTCTTTTTTTTTTTCAATCTGTATATTGATTATATTTTGCACACTCCCACAAACAGACATATACACATACTTACCTGGCCTGTTTTCCTGTGGATGTGCTGTATCATAAATAATTCATTTTGAATTTTCTATCAGAAATTGCATATTATAAGTGTGCCAATCAGTGAAAATAGTCCTTGAAACCTAACATGGCCTTACTAGCAATGTTGCAATATAAGTCTTCAAAGGTGCTACTACCTGCCTGCAGACATACAAAATGCAATCCACTTTCTAAATAACTGAACTGATTTTTACACCAGATGTTCTGCAGTTTCTCTCCGATTATTCCAACTCTCACACTCCTTTGAAAGTAAATGCTATGCAGGACACTTTGCTGAGGACAGACCTCGTGATAGACCCCTGTGATGTCTGAAAGCGAGCTGTAAAAATTTCTCATGGTCACGGCCTTCACTCTCACGGCTCAAACTAGGTTTAATTCCATCTTGTCGGCAGCTGTGCCGCAAGAGAAGGGCTGTAGCTACCAGCTACTGCAGGAGATGAGGCTCTCATAATGATCCCCCCTGACTGCTGCAGGGTTTTGCTCACATCAAAGCTAATACCCCCCCCTCCCCGAAGATGGGCGCAAGGTACAGAGTAGGCCTGACAGCTGTGCGTAAGCACGATGCCAGGCTTAATATTCTGACTACTATCCATAACAATTCTCGGGCAGATGGAATCCTGTAAATTGGGATCAGCAAAGTGGAGGGTTGCCACTGTTTTCCAGGCATGTAGGTTAACATTTCATCCCCCAATTTTTCTTCCAAATTGGGCCAGAATATAATTAGCTTTCAAAGTGCTTTGGTTTTCGAGGGGTTTTTTTTGTCCTCTGAGGCTTCGCACCGCATTTCTCTTGTTCTAGAAACTTCCTTTTCACTATGTATTATCAATAAACTTACTTCACCTTGTGCAGCTCACACATGTCGGTGGCTAATGCGCACACTCTCTGAACACTGCATCATTATTAAAGAGGCTGTAGACTCAGGATTGTGTTTTGAAGAAGTTAGTGAGATGTCACACTGAGTTGTGAGCTGTCAGACACATTTCTGGATGAGGCTCTAGCTGCCAACAGCACACCTGTGCTGGCACTCAGACAGGCACGATTGCACCCTTCTCTGAAAAGCGCTTGAATCGAAGAGTTAGCGACAACAACAAATGGTAAGGAGGGTACAGAGGCATGAAGAAGCATCTGGATTTTGGTGACAACCTGCCACTTCATGACAAACGAACGACTCACTGGATTCCTAATTTATTGTTTAGCACTTTAATTAGTTAGGAAAAAGCATATGGTCATGAGATTCATCCCCTTTTGTTTGCTAAAAATGCACTTAAATAATTAAAGCAGTGTAGAGAAATAGAGTTAGGATGTTTTTTCCTCTGTCCGTATTTGATTTTTGTTTGTTCTAAAAAAAAATGAGGAGAGAAATGTCTGTTCTTGATTTACTGAATGTATTCACCGAGAGTGAGAATTGTGACTTGTGTGTTTGTGCAAGGGAGTCAGAGAGTTGTATAGAGCAAGGAGGGAAATAGACTTTCTTTAATTAATAAAACAAGATTAGGGAGCTTGTCGATTCAGGTAAATTTATTGTAAGCGCAGCAAAATGAACTAAAAGAGGAATGAAACAGCAAGAAACCCACGTACTGCGAAAAACTGCATTAATACTGAATGTGTCTGTGCAGAGCTGCTTTTAACTTATTACCAGCTGTGATAGTGTAGCTGTGACTGTTTTCACCTTGTAAACCTGCCCGTGTGAGTGTGTCATCGCGAGTAAAATGAGGCTCTGGAGACACCCACATGCGGGAATTATTACAAATGCCATTTTGAGTGCTTTTGACAGGTTTTTGCATGTTTGCAGTTTTTGTAAAAACGACAATATTACAACTGTGAAAGTGAAGAAATATACTGTCGTGTGGTTGAGAATGGTTATGTTTATTAATTAGATCCGGTAATAAGAGTGCTGATTGGTCGGTAAAAATCGACACATTGACAGCTAGTGTGTTCCATTCATAAGGGGCTCTTTTGTTTTTCTTTAAAGTCATCACATTGATGTCCAAAACACCAGTGCTCTGAATTTAGCCCAGCGTATACACGGATCAGGAGAAATTCAACACAATTCAGTTTTATTTATATAGAGCAAAATCACAACAGCAGTCACCTTAAGATGTTTCATATTGTAAGGTAGAGACCCAATAGTACAGAAAAAACACTAATAACGAAACAACCCCCTTTTAACAAGCACTTTGTGACAGTGGGAAGGAAAAACTGACTTTTAAATGGAGAAAAACTGATATAATCAGGATCAGCCATCTGGCATGACTAGTTAGGGTTGAGGGAGACATTATGAGCACCGATGAGTGATCTTTTTGTGATGACACCTGTTAGTGAGTCGGATATATTAGGTGAGTGAACATTTTCTTTCTAAAAATTGATGTTAGAAGCAGGCAAAACGTGCAAGCATAAGGATCTGAGTGAGTTTGACAAGCGTGATGGCTAGATGACTGGTCCTGCCATCCATGTGATATTACTTTGACTTGTTTCAGCTACCTAAGCATTGTTGGAACCATGTACCCTTTTTGCATTAAAAAACATTAGTCCCTGATGGCTGTGGCCCCTCTCAGCAGAATGATGCGCCCTGCCACAAAGTAAAAATGGTTCAGGAATAGTACATAGCACAACAATTTTTTACCACTTTACACAGCAAATATTACACTTATGTTCACACATAAAAAAATTACACACACACACACACATACACACACACACACACACACACACATATATATATATATATATATATATATATATATATATATATATATATATATATATTAGGGGTTGCTACGATACACAAAATTCATGGTTCGGTTCGATACTTTGGTGTCACAGTTCGATATTTTTTCGATACAAAATAAAATGTTCATGCTTTTTTAATTTGTCATTTATTAAAATTATAAATATATATTTTAACTCAAAAGTACAGTTTTTAAATTTAATGTTGCTGAAACAACAAAGTAATAAAAAATAAATAAATCTATCTGATCGAGAAATCACTCATCTTTGGAAAAGAGAGTTTATTACGGAGAAATGTCTCTTTCCAAAATAAATGTTGCAACGAGCTTAGCTTCTGTCTTGCTAGCTTGCGCTGCGCTCAGTGGATCTGCGCTCAACAGTGCAGCCCAGGCGGAGTAGTCGAACGCAGATCCACTGAGCATCGTCAGAAGAAAAGTTAATAAAATAAATAAAAAAATTTGTTTTGTTCGATACATATGCGTACCGAAACGAAAGCACTGTATCGAACGGTTCAATATCGATACGTATCGTTGCACCCCTAATATATACACACACACACATGAAAAAGGGAGAAAAAAAACAAGTCATTTACATAAGCAAAATAGTTTTGTTTTTGTTTTTTATTACTTTTACACAATTAATCAACCCAGTCATTAACATTGGGCCATATATTTTCATCAACATCACAGTGGATGTCTTCGTTGTTCAGGCACCGTGGGAAAAATCTCCAGGCTTGACATTGCTCAGCAGTTATATTCAATTCAATTCAATTCAATTTTATTTATATAGCGCCAAATCACAACAAATGTCGCCTCAAGGCGCTTCATAGATACAGAGAAAAGCCCAACAATCATATGACCCCCTATGAGCAAGCACTTTGGCGACAGTGGGAAGGAAAAACTCCCTTTTAACAGGAAGAAACCTCCGGCAGAACCAGGCTCAGGGAGGGGCGGCCATCTGCTGCGACCGGTTGGGGTGAGAGAAGGAAGACAGGATAAAGACATGCTGTGGAAGAGAGACAGAGATTAATAACAGATATGATTCAACACAGAGAGGTCTGTTAATACATAGTGAGTGAGAAAGGTGACTGGAAAGGAAAAACTCAATGCATCGTGGGAATCCCCCGGCAGCCTACATCTATTGCAGCATAACTAAGGGAGGATTCAGGGTCACCTGGTCCAGCCCTAACTATATGCTTTAGCAAAAAGGAAAGTTTTAAGCCTAATCTTAAAAGTAGAGATAGTGTCTGTCTCCCGAATCCAAACTGGAAGCTGGTTCCACAGAAGAGGGGCCTGAAAACTGAAGGCTCTCCCTCCCATTCTACTTTTAAATACTCTAGGAACAACAAGTAGGCCTGCAGAGCGGGAGCGAAGTGCTCTAATAGGGTGATATGGTACTACAAGGTCATTAAGATAAGATGGGGCCTGATTATTTAAGACCTTGTATGTGAGGAGCAGGATTTTGAATTCAATTCTGGATTTAACAGGAAGCCAATGAAGGGAAGCCAAAACAGGAGAAATATGCTCTCTCTTTCTAGTCCCTGTCAGTACTCTTGCTGCAGCATTTTGGATTAACTGAAGGCTTTTCAGTGAGTTTTTTGGACATCCTGATAATAATGAATTGCAGTAGTCCAGCCTGGAAGTAATAAATGCATGAACTAGTTTTTCAGCGTCACTCTGAGACAGGATATTTCTAATTTTAGAGATGTTGCGCAAATGGAAGAACGCAGTCTTACATATTTGTTTAATATGTGCGTTGAAGGACATATCCTGGTCAAAAATGACTCCAAGGTTCCTCACAGTGTTACTGGAGGCCAAGGTAATGCCATCCAGAGTAAGAATCTGGTTAGATACCAAATTTCTAAGCTTTTCAGCGCCAAGTACAATGACCTCAGTTTTATCTGAGTTGAGAAGCAGAAAGTTAGTGGCCATCCAAGTCTTTATGTCTTTAAGACATTCCTGCAGTTTAACTAATTGGTGTGTGTTATCTGGCTTCATGGACAGATAGAGCTGGGTGTCATCTGCATAGCAGTGAAAATGTATGCTATGTCTTCTAATGATGCTGCCTAGGGGAAGCATGTATAATGTAAACAGAATTGGTCCTAGCACTGAACCCTGTGGAACTCCATAATTAACCTCAGTGTGTGAAGAGGACTCTCCATTTACATGCACAAATTGGAGTCTATTAGATAGATATGATACAAACCACTGCAGTGCAATACCTGTAATACCTACAGCATGTTCTAATCGCTCTAATAGAATATTATGGTCAACAGTATCGAATGCTGCACTAAGGTCAAGAAGGACAAGCACAGAGATGAGTCCACTGTCAGAGGCCATAAGAAGATCATTTGTAACCTTCACTAAAGCTGTTTCTGTGCTGTGATGAGCTCTGAAACCTGACTGAAACTCTTCAAATAAACCATTCCTCTGCAGATGATCTGTTAGCTGTTTGACAACTACTCTTTCAAGGATTTTTGATATGAAAGGAAGGTTGGAGATTGGCCTATAATTAGCTAAGACTGCTGGGTCTAGAGATGGCTTTTTGAGTAAAGGTTTAACTGCAGCCACCTTGAAGGCCTGTGGTACATAGCCGATTATTAGAGATAGGTTGATCATATATAAGATCGAAGAATTAATCAATGGCAGGACTTCTTTGAGCAGTTTTGTAGGAATGGGGTCTAAAAGACACGTTGATGGTTTGGAGGAAGTAATTATTGACGTTAACTCAGAAAGATCGATTGGAAAAAAAAGAGTCTAACTTAACATCAATGGAACTACAAGTAGCTGTAGATAATATTACATCTGTGGGATGATTATTGGTAATTTTTTCTCTAATGATAAAAATTTTATTTGTGAAGAAGTTCATGAAGTCATCACTAGTTAACGTTAAAGGGATGGTTGGCTCAAAAGAGCTCTGGCTTTTTGTCAGCCTGGCTACAGTGCTGAAGAGAAACCTGGGGTTGTTCTTATTTTCTTCAATCAGTGACGAATAGTAAGCTATTCTGGCTTTGCGGAGGGCTTTCTTATAAAGCAACAAACTATTTCTCCAGGCTAAATGATGATCCTCTAAATTTGTGACACGCCATTTCCTCTCCAGATTACGAGTCGTCTGCTTGAGGGTACGTGTTTGAGAATTATACCACGGGGTCATGTACTTCTGATTAGAGACCTTAGTTTTCACTGGAGCTACAGTATCCAGAGTCGTACGTAGTGAGGAGGTGAAATTATTAACAAGATAATCGACCTCTGTTGGGGTAGCGTTCAGATAGCTGCTCTGCTCTGTGTTGGTACAGGGCATTGACGATGATAACAGTGGCTGGATTATATTCTTAAACTTAGTTACAGCGCTTTCAGAAAGACATCTACTTTGATAAAGTCCACTCTCCACTGCTGCGTAATCAATTATTGTAAATGTAAATGTTATCAAGAAATGATCAGACAGGAGAGGGTTTTCAGGGAACACTGTTAAATGTTCAGTTTCTATGCCATATGTTAAAACCAGATCTAGAGTGTGATTAAAGTGGTGGGTGGGTTCTTTTACATTTTGAGAGAAACCAATTGAGTCTAACAACAGATTAAATGCCATGTTGAGGCTGTCATTTTTAGCATCTACATGGATGTTAAAATCACCCACAATAATTATTTTATCTGAGCTCAGAACTAAATCAGATATAAAGTCTGAGAAATCAGACAGAAACTCTGTGTAAGGCCCAGGTGGACGATAGATGATAACAAGTAAGACTGGTTTCTGAGTTACACAGCTGGGGTGGATAATGTTAAGCATCAGGCTTTCAAATGAATTAAAAGTCTGTCTTGGTCTTTCATTAATTAATAGACTGGTGTGAAAAATTGCTGCCACACCGCCCCCTCGACCTGTGCTTCGAGATTTCTGGTAGTTAGAATGACTCGGGGGTGTTGATTCATTTAAGCTAACATAATCATCCTGCTGCAACCAGGTTTCTGTAAGGCAGAGTAAATCAATTTGTTGATCATTTATTAAGTCATGTACTAACAGAGACTTGGAAGAGAGAGACCTAATATTTAATAATCCACATTTCACTGTTTTACTCTTTGGGTCAGATGTGGATACTGTATTGTTCTTTCTTTGTAAATGTTTAAGTTGTTTGTTGCTGGTTTTTAGTTTGTTTTTTGTCTTTTTGGAAGCAGACACAGTCTCTATGGAGATGGGTTTTTGGGGGGGTAGCAGGAGGAGAGAAGCTGCAGAGAGGCGTGTAAGACTGCAACTCTGCTTCCTGGTCCCAACTCTGGATAGTCATGTTTTGAGGGGTTTAATAAATTTGTCCATATTCCTAGAAATGAGAGCTGCTCCATCCAAAGTGGGATGGATGCCATCTCTCCTAACAAGACCAGGTTTCCTCCAGAAGGTTTGCCAATTATCTATGAAGCCGTCGTTTCTGGGACACCACTCAGACAGCCAGCAATTTAAGGAGAACATGCGGCTAAACATGTCACTCCTGGTCTGATTGGGGAGGGGACCAGAGAAAACTACAGAGTCCGACATTGTTTTGGCAAAGTTGCACACCGATTCAATATTGATTTTAGTGACCTCCGATTGGCGTAACCGGGTGTCATTACTGCCGACGTGAATTATGATTTTATTGAATTTACGTTTACCCTTAGCCAGCAGTTTTAAATTTCCTTCAATGTCGCCTGCTCTGGCCCCTGGAAGACAATTGACTATGGTTATATCACCACAAGCTTCACACATGGCTTGAAGAAGGGGGACATGCTCATGGGGATGGCGATCATACACCTTCCACCTCCATGTAGAGAAGAATTCCGCAATTGGGTTGAGGAAAGGGGAATATGGTGTGTTTGAAACCATTCCTGAACCAGCTGTGCATGGTGGAAGCTGACATTGTCCCATACAACAACATAAACGATGTCTTCTCCCTGACAGGCCTGCTCCAGTTCATTTTTAAAAAAAAAAACAGGTGTTCAGTGTTGTATGACCCTAGAACTGGTCTACAGCCTACCACACCATCTTCAGATATAGCTGCGCACATTGAGATGTTTCCCCCACGTTGTCCAGGGACTTGGATGGTAGCCCTTTGTCCAATAAGGTTACGTCCTCTGCGTCTAGTTTTTGCCAGATTGAAACCGGCCTCATCAACAAAAATATACTTGTGATGATTCACAGCAGCGTCCAGCTCCATCACCCTCTAAAATGATAATTTAGTTAGTTACTAACTAATAGTTGTCAGTACTGTTACAGTAATTGCATGCTGTGTTGTACCTGAATATATTCTGAACGCAGTTGTTTCACCCGGACATTGTTCCTCTCAAAAGGAACCAAGTAAATTTGTTTCATGGAAACCTGGTGCTTCTTCAAAAGCCGGGCAATCGTTGGAAGGCTAAGTTGTGGCGCATTGGCAAAGGTGTCATTGCTGTTCTCAATAACCTGTTTGATTTCAGACAGCCGTATGTCATTCCTTGCCCTGACCATTTCCACCACAGCCAACTCCTGCTGGTCAGTCAAAACATGTGGGCGACCACCACCAGGTTGTCTCCTGTTAATTCTGAGGACAATCATATACTGTCAATATTAAAGTATAATAATAATGGATTGGATTTATATAGCGCTTTTCAAGGCACCCAAAGCGCTTTACAATGCCACTATTCATTCACTCTTGCATTCACACACTGGTGGAGGCAAGCTACGGTTCTAGCCACAGCTGCCCTGGGGCAGACTGACAGAAGCGAGGCTGCCATATCGCGCCATCGGCCCCTCTGGCCAACACCAGTAGGCGGTAGGGTAGGGTAAAGTGTCTTGCTCTCTGTCCCGGTGTCAACGACCGGGACAGAGAGCCCAGGGATCGAACCGGCGACCTTCCGGTTACAGATACGCTTCCCAACCCCCTGAGCCACGGTCGCCCCACAAGTATTATAAATTACATTACTGTAAACTGACAATTACATGTTGTTCATCTATATAATAGAGTACTATATTTTAGAAGTAAAGTTGCTATAGCAGACATACCGGTTTTCTTGGCGAAAAGTTCTGATGATAGAGCTGACAGTTGACCTTTGTAAATTAGGCTGTACCAACCTGGCAGCCTCAGCCATGGTAAAGCCTCTGTTAACCACATGGTCAACAATGATGGCCCGGACTTCATTAGAGATGATGGTGCGTTGTCTTCTGCCTACATTTCTCTGAAGACCACCTCTCTGTTGAGGAGCACCACCACGATGAAGGTTTCCTCTCCCTATGAGTCTATCCTGCTCCATATTTGAACAGTGCAAAGTCTCAAACACAGTTCTAGTTATATGGTAACTAATTGTGATCATCAGGGCGGAACAATTAGCAATTAGTATTTCTAGATTGAAAGCTCTTGCAGCAATGTGTAACTTACAAATGACCAGACAACAGTTAGTCAAGTTGAAAATCCATGGACATAATGAATGATTCATTGATTAAACATTAAGATCAGTTGAATTAAATGACAGACAAATGTATTAAATTGAATAATAAGAGATGCAAATCAAAGAATTTTATAGTGATAACATTATGAAAGGCAGTAACTGTGAACGAAACATTTATTTAGATGAAACACTTATTTTGTGTAGTGAAAAGGATATTTTGTCATTATGTGTATTGTACTAACACAATTGCAAATATGCTGAAATGTCTGAAAAAAGTGCACTTATGATGATCTGTTGTGATATAAGTACTAAGAGTTTTGAAAATGTACCAATTGCTTGTGAAAACTGCGCCAAACCAATAAAAAAAAAATGTAACCTAAAGCCATCTGAACAAGCACCTTCAAGTCAGGCGGTCTTGTTCATGAAAGTCAGAGAGATCAACAGTTCGACAGGGTGGTGCATCAGTAGTTAAGTAGGTAATGTACTGTACTGCTGTCTGAAAGCAAAATTTCTCTCTACTTTCTAAACACTCATATGTGGTCATAAACTTCAAGTGCAGACTAAAGGAATGAGAGTTCAGATACAAATGTCAGAACTGAGTTCTCTTTGTAGGATTTCTAGAAACAGCCTTAAAGATTTTAAAGAGAGAACTTTGAGTATAACTGTTGATCTTTCAGTGCAAGTTCAGTTGAGCTGGCTGAGGAATGTAATACAATCTGAAGAACAAAGAGCTGAGAAGAATATCTTGGCTACCATGCTACCATGACAGGTTCCCTGTCTACCTGCATAAATGTAGCAGATGGATGCTTGATAAACAGTAGACATGAATGCAATAGGTAGCTGAACAAGAAACAGAATAAAAAGCATGACAATGATAATATATGCACACAGCATTGTGTGTGTACTGGTTTCCAAGCTTATTATATTTATATGTTACTATTCCCTCCTCTGAATGAAAGCATCTACACCCCTTGGGTTTGTTGAAAGCTATTCAGCTGCAGAGAAAAATCACAAAACACAGCAGGAGTCGAAGGTGGCTGACAGAGTGGCTGCACGGTGAAAGTCCCCTTACAGAGGGAGTGTCACAGATTGATGATAGCTAACAGTGTAAGAATACTTGAGGGTGGATTATTCCTTAAAAAGTTAATGCTTCCTGATACCTGCCTTGGCGCCATTAAAGATGCATCAAGCACGTGTATTTGATCCAGCTGAGTTATGATGATGAAACATCTTTGTTGTACTTCTAACGTGGTGTGCTCGGCATTTCCTAATCCAGCTGTCATTTCAGGTTTAATGACACCTCGAGCAGACAAACGTCAGCCCTTAAACAGAATCACTTTGACTGATCAGTGTCATGCTACTCACACGAGTAGACATATTTCTAGGCTGGGGTTGGAGACCAGTGAGAGGCTCTCTAGTTTTGAGGACCATTTACGGCGTGTTTGTGTGTGTTTGCTGCAAAATAGTTCAGGAGGTGATGATCACAGTGAAGGTGAGTGGCAGAAAGAGCAAAAGCTGTTTTAGATGTACAGAAGCTGAGGTGCATCTGCGAGTCTGAACTTTGCTGTGCATATAGCACAGTGTGTGTGTGTGTGTGTGTGTGTGTGTGTGTGTGTGTGTGTGTGTGTGTGTGTGTGTGTGCGTGTGCGTGTGTGCGGGCCGAGAGGCAGCAGTAGGGTGATGTTGCTGTTGGTACCAAGGGAGATGAGTGATGACAGCATTGAGCCGTGTCAACTTAATACCAGTAGATGAATTATTCTCCCCATCAGTCAGTCTGGCTGTGGACACCAAGAAGCACAAGCTTGACAAGCTGCAGTCCAACTGGTCCTCACCAATCATCTGTGTCTCACTGATGTCATTCTGCTACAGGGAGCACAGCAAACCTCAGAGCTTTGCTTTGTTCCCAATTTCCCCATTTCAAGAAATGCTAAAAAAAAATTGTGCTTCCTCAGATTTAGTCACTTCTGTGTCTGTTTGACAAATATCAAGCTACAGCTATCAAATGGTTAGCATAGCTAACCTTTAGACTGCTGTTTGAACATGCTTTACCTTAGTGGTTTCAGCACAAAATTGCTCACATTTCCTGGATTTTGGTTTTTGCTGTTACCTGCCACGCCAACAAATCAACCAATCAACATCATTCCTATATGCCATGTTTTTTTCAACAGTGACTTGCAAAAATTTTAACTCAGAAAAATTGTATCTCACATGTAAACCTCCTTGGTCTGTGTCTTCTTTCAAAGGAATGTCATGTGACATGAACACAGTCTTAATCATGATTCAGACTGTCCCATATGCAATATTAACCGTTTGCTGTACTTAATCTGAATATTAAATGAGTGTTGTAGACACTAGTTATTAGTCAGCTGATATGTTGTTTGCTGATGTATCAGGCTCAGCAGATATGAAAAGTTAAAAAGTAAAGAACGGACGAGAGAAACACCCTTCATTCGTGCTACGAGTGTTGATGGTGCATGGTTTGTCCACCAGGGGGCAATCTGAAACCTACCTGTATTCGGGACACTTTGTAGGCCAGCGGTCCCCAACCCCCAGGCCTCGGACCGGTACCAGTCCGTGAGTCGTTTGGTACCTGGCCGCGAGAGTTGAGGCTCAGGTGTGAAATGTATGTTTTTCAGGGTTTTTATCGGTTTTCAGCGTTATTTTGTTATCGTTTTTATCGTTAACTCGGTTTTCCTGGGTCTTTTCAGCGTGTTATGAATAAATCTTCTTTTTTTCAGTACCGGTACTAGTTTTATTTTGTTGCCAACCATGGCTCAAGAGTTGGGAGTTCGCCTTGTAATCGGAAGGTTGCCGGTTCGAGCCCCGGCTCGGACAGTCTCGGTCGTTGTGTACTTGGGCAAGACACTTCACCTACCGCCTGCTGGTGTTGGCCAGAAGGGCCGATGGCACAATATGGCAGCCTCGCTTCTGTCAGTCTGCCCCAGGGCAGCTGTGGCTACAACTGTAGCTTGCCTCCACCAGTGTGTGAATGTGTGTGTGAATGAGTGGATGACTGGGTGTGTAAAGCGCTTTGGGGTCCCTAGGCGGGACTAGTAAAAGCGCTATACAAATACAGGACATTTACCATTTGTATTTATCTGCAACACCTTAAAGGCCAGTCCCTGAAAATATTGTCGGGCATAAACCGGTCCGTGGCGCAAAAAAGGTTGGGGACCGCTACCGCTGGTGTAGGCTATGTGAGTGGCCGAAACTGTTACCAGCAATCTACTTTTGGGCAGTGCTTTATGCGCTAATTACATATTTGTTTTAGTTGTGTCCCACCCACTTTGTAATACTTCACATCCAATCCAGTAGCTTTGGCTATTTCCATCTGCAAGACCTTATTGTGGTGGGGCGTGGTTTGCGGTGCCGTGCGGACGCACCTGCAAGGCATCCGCAATCACGCCCGCCGTGTTAAAACACGGGAACTCAGGGGTTGGTGTTGTGTGATGGTGAGCTGTAAATAAAAATGGCTCTGAACGATACTCCGTGGTCCCGCCGTGCCTTATTCTCGCCACACTTATATTGAGGCAATAATTGTTATTCAGTCAAAAGCAGTATCAAAATATGCAAAGGAGGAATCAACAACGCTGAACAGGCAAATCACAATAGTTGTAGGTGGTGGTTGTAGAACCCTCTTTTTTTTATCAGGTGGAGTCTCTCATTCAAGTAAGGTGTGATTTTTGAGCATTACTTTATTGAATGGCTTCATATTGTAAAATCAGCATTGAGTGAAGGTAAGAATGGCACAAATAAATCATTTATAAAATTTCAGTCTTACTCTTTTTTTAAGGCACTTAGGAAGCCAATGTTAAAATGCTACGAGCGGGATAACCTCATTAGGATTAAACGTTTCTCTTAGGACCAGTTAGTGATCTGTCTTGCTGCAAAAGAGTCTCCTGCAGGCCAAAGATGCTTCACTGGTTTTGATTTTGCTTGGCACCGCTGTCTCCTGCTGATGTTTAATCAAAGGTTTGGGAGGGGTTTTTTTTTTTACCTGCTGGGAAGGTGTTGATGTTGAAATGACAGTGATGAATTACCTTTATGCGCTGTGACCTCAGGTGGTACATTTGCACCCATCCTAATTTAATCTTCTCTTCTTTTTTTCAACCAACTTTGTTTTGGCAGGATGCAGTGAAGCTGGATTCTGGGTGACTTTAATCAACAGAAAATGACATTTGGGTAAGTTGGCAGAGGCAGTTCTAAGACTTGAAATAAGAAATTGGAACAAAAAAGTAACATTGAGATGATTTTAGACACCAAAAGTTGCTCTGTCTGTCACACAGGGACGAACCTTGTATGTAGAAAGGAGATTACAAATCATGGAAATGGCCACTGGTATGACAGAGTGAAAAATCACAGGCACTCAGTGTTGTCAAGGCTAGTCCAAGGACCCATCCAGTTATTTTAGGTCCATTAGGATCAGTGTGTGTGTGTCTGCTGGAAGATGCAGAGCAAGGTGTGGCGCTTTCTTTTGTATTTCTTACAAAGAATATCTCAAAATATGGCACGTTGATATATCACCATGTCATTTTTACAACAGCGTACATGCACGTCTCTCCATGCTAACGATTGCATATACCGTGTGTTTTATTGCAACTATATTTGCATCCGCAAATCACCTAGCCCCGATTCTACTTTGTCATTCGGCAAATGATTTAATAGCACGTAAAAGCAGGGCAGAGAAATGTGAGACGGCGTGGCCGATAGCTTCGGCATCATAAAATATTCAGTTGAGTGCACAGACTCTGAAATGATTTTATCAGCTGATTCGTTTGAATCTGTTAGACATATGCTGCTAGAGACCTGAAAGATGTGGCCTCCCATCCGAGAAAACAAAGAGGAACTGATGACTGAATCAGACATGTCCTCCGCTAGATCTTCCCTCTCATTGTTTAGAATGGCTAATAAATGGCGTGAAGTCTCCATAAAGCAAACCAGGGGATTGTTAAGATCTCGTAATAATGGCTTCATAGTGATGCACATTCCTAATGCGACCCTGCTGCACGCTTGCATGTTAGACAACTGTACAATAATGACACTGATCCCACCTGTGCTTACCCAGCATGCACCAGCAGAGATGTGGCTCATTTGTGAGAGGAGTAAAGGAAATGGAGTCAAAGAAATATTAGCAGAAGGTGTTTGTTGACAGATACCAGAGCCACAAATAAAAGTCTCCCAAGTGAATCTGAGCGCAAACAAAATTGGTTTCTGTGTCATCGCCCCCCCACCCCACGCTTCCGTATATTCGCTATATGATATGCTTTTTTTTCTCCTTTGTGTCTGAAAATGTCAAGCCATAAGGCATCTCCATCTCCTCCCCTGACTCCAGCGGCAAACTTTTCTCTCTGCACACTGGACAGTCAGTCTCAGGAAAAACATATGATGAAAACAAAACAAAAAAAGCTGCTTCAAGTGCATTCATTTATTTCCACTGAATTTATTGTCCTGGCTTCTGGCCAGATGAATAAAAAACGAACTATAAACCTTCAAGGTGTTTTTTTGTTGTTGTTGTTGTTGTTGTTGTTGTTGTTTTGTGGGTATTTTACATGAGAGATGCCTGCAATTTTGTGCACCCAAAGGAACGCCATTTGAAGTGAAATTTGATGGGACTGTTTGTGCTTTGTTCCCAGCGCTCAGCTCAGTTTTAAGGCAGAAGTGTATACAATACAAAACACAAGAACTGAACTCGGTTAAGTGAATTCATTAAGCGATTAATCCACTCTGTCCTTGTTTGACTTTCTTGAATGACATCAAGGGGAGAAAAAAAATCTGCTCGTATTGTGCCTGGGAGAAATAATTAATGCTTTTAATTTGGGCCTGTCCTTGGCTGCTGTTTGGGCCCTGTACCACACACAGGTTTCAATGACCCTGCCTCTCTACAGGGAAGCGCCGTAGTGTGGAGGAGAAGCCTGCAGCTTCAAAGCTAATACTCTAAGAGCCTGAAAATAGAACAGTGCTACTGTATGTGAGTGAAGAGCGGGGGGAAGTGCAGGACCATATGCTCTTCCTTCTGGCTGTGAAACAAGATGATCTAATTAAATCAAGTGCTAAGTTTTACATGAGTGGGACAAAGCTTCTCCTGCTGAGAGAAGGTTCAAAGTCATATTGCTAACTGTTTCCGTTTGGCAACAAATTCAACAAATCACCTCGATACTTTAAGAATTTCTTCCCGAAAGTCGTCTGCAGTGACATGCAATATGCCGTTTATGTTTACGTTGCTTACTTCAAACTTTGAACATTTTTCTTCATTCTCATCTCAAGCTTCCTCAGTCCCCTCGAGAAATCTCATTTCTACTAGGAAACTGAATTTAACGACCTCCCAGATGCTGCCTTCCCTCATGACGACAGCTGAGAAGAACAAAGGAGATCCACGGGACAGCAACGCTAATTCATCCCCAGCATGCTAATGATAACCGCTGACAATTATTTGAATATTACTCTAAATCCAATCCAAACTCATGTGTTATTTACCTGCTTTTCTGCAGGGAAAACATCACCGGCTGTGTGCTGTGTATTTACACATCAAACATCTCCCTCGCTTCCCTGTCACTGCTTTCCCTTTTTTGTCTTCTAGGTTTTTTTTGCAATCCATCTGCTCTTAGCATTTCGCCTCCTCTCTAATCCTTTTACGTGATGTTTCTCTTTCCCTTTTTTATTTTCTTGAAAACTTTGGCTCTCTCCCTCTCTCGCAACACAAAGTATTGTGATTATTGTCTGGTAATCATCTTAAAATTAGACCATGGTAGAAATAATTAGTTGTGCAACATCTGCTGGAATACATAAAATGAGTTGAAAGCCAAAGTAAAGGAAATAACTGCATAAATGGCACTATGAAGCAATGAACATCCAGCCCTGCTCTGTGACATGCATTAAAATGCTGTGCAGGCTCAGCTTCTTCCATCCTACAAAGAAGATTAGATCTAAGACAGTTTGAAAGAGGGTTCATTGTTGGGAAATCAATCATTGTTTACAAGTCGAGACAGAAGTACAGACATGCTGTTTGTCATCTTTATTCACTAAAATGATTGGTTTCAAAAGTATAAACTCATGTAAATCTTATGCTGTGGTCTTAATGGTTACCAGGTCTCAACCAGTGTGGACACGTCCAGTAGATTTTGGACCAATGTGTCAGACAGCACTCTGTCTCACCAAAACACCAAATCTTGGAATATCTGTAGGGAGGATGGTGTTTCATTCATCCATTAGAGTTTCAGAGACCTTTCAGAAGCCAAAGAGTGCTGAAGTTTATAAGGTGACATTTGATAGACCGCCGCATTGCCAACACACTTGTTTTATCCTTCAATTTGTCACCAGTCTTCAGCAGAATTACAGAACACAGATTTCTAGGCAAACCCAGATGCGATTCACAAACTTTGAATGTTTGCAGAATACTTAACACTAATCAGCAGAGCAGTGAAACAAATATATACGATTCTTCAGACGGCAGTGGCTCCTACTCTGCCTCTGCACGCCCACACAGGTGCTGGAGCGCCATGTGGGAGTGTGCAGACTATGTTTGAGTGACATGTTCCAGACTCCCCTGACATTTTATTCAAGATCCTGTTTTGATTGTTTGGGAATAAAATATGTGGTTTTAAATCCTGGCAGATTTGTGTCATATGTGCGCATAATTTTCAAATCCTCTTCTATCCTAGCATTCAATACAATTCTCATGGCCCCAGTCTGCCGGTAGGCAGCATTGAGTGTTTAGTATGGGGTGTTTATCTGCTGCTCCGCTGAACTGCTGTTGAGGTTCTATTACAGCTACAATTATTGGCAAGGTGGTGGCAGAAGGAACGCTGGGAAGCAGCAATGGTCTTAAGTTGGAGAAACTATATTTTGCTGCTATTAACAACACTAAGATGGTGTCACTTCCGTACGGTGGTACTAAAGGTGTTGGAGCATTGGTATTACAGCTAAATTAATTTTGCCACACATTTGACTGTTGTGTTAATTGTGGAATGCAAAGCGTGACAAAACGTCGGTATACTACGCCCCGGGAGTGAGAACGGGCTGAAAGTACTGTGCAAAAGCCGTGTGTCACCCTTCATTTCTTGATTCTGCTAGAAAAATGGGGAAAAAGATGCAGCATATGCATGAGGCAAAAACAGGGTTTTTATTCTTCTAACAACCTTGAAAGTCAGTATTTGGTATGACCACCTTTATTCTTCAACACAGCCTGAACTCTCTTAGGCAAACTTTCTTCTTGTTTTAGTTTTTTGGACATCCTGATAATAATGAATTGCAGTAGTCCAGCCTGGAAGTAATAAATGCATGAACTAGTTTTTCAGCATCACTCTGAGACAGGATATTTCTCATTTTAGAGATGTTGCGCAAATGGAAGAAAGCAGTCTTACATATTTCATTAATATGTGCGTTGGAGGACATGTCCTGGTCAAAAAGGACTCACATGTTCCTCACAGCGTTACTGGAGGCCAAGGTAATGAGTAAGAATCTGGTTAGATACCATATTTCTAAGATTTTCAGGGCCGAGTACAATAACCTCAGTTTGATCTGAATTAAGAAGCAGAAGGTTAGCGGCCATCCAGGTCTTTATGTCTTTAAGACATTCCTGCAGTTTAACTAATTGGTGTGTGTTACCTGGCTTCATGGACAGATTTCTTAAGGACATGCCCTTCACTTGTAGAGTTTGTTCAAATGTTTTTAGGAGCACACTACACACTGTGCTGAGATATGCCAAGTCTTTGGCTCATAGCTCTTTGGGAATAACTGTGTCGGTGCAAAAACATTATTTTATTTTTGTCAACTTGTCTTTAGCATTTTTGTACATTCTATTAAACTAAAGAAATTAGAAGAAATGATGTGTTACATTATGGGCTTTTTTATGTTTCAGTGAACTATAGGTCTGCATTTTTAAAAGGTTTAACAAACATTTAAAAAAAAAACAATTATTTCTCTGAAGACAATCAGGTAGGAGGGCTGGATTGAAAATGAGTGACATAGCCAATGTCCAAAGAAAAACAGAAAGACCTTCAGAAAGCCGGAAGAACTATTGTTCAAGACAACTTTGAGAAAATTGAAAGAAAGTCTGGCTCCGTGGAAGCAAAATAAAAAGATATAAGGGTAGCTCAAACCTTTTGCACGGTACTAGTCATGAGTAAAGCTGAGATAAAGTAGAAATCTATCACGTGTAAGGATTTAATTGAAAAGTAGACCCCAAAATGCTGGCAGGTGTAAAACAGAAGATGATTTTAATAGGACTCGTGGAAAAATGTGACAACAAAAGCCACTGCAAGCTGAACAGGATAAAAACCAAACTAGGGTACAGAGAAAAAAATCCAATGAGTAAAAAAGGAGATTAATATTAAGGAAAAGTTAAAAAATAAATAAAAATAAAAAACACATAGGGCACACAAAGAGACAGGAGGCTGATAACTTGATGAACTGCCAAAGACTAAATGAACAGACTAAATACACAGCAGGGAGAAGGATAATAAGGCACAAGTGAGCTCACAGAAAGACAGAAAGGGAAAAAGTATAACAAGCCAGATGAGGATATAATAAAGAAAAATGAAAATAAGAGAAAGAGTAACATACCACATTCACACAGTTACTAAAAATAGGGGAAGAGAGGAAGAACAAAATATTTGTTGTTTTTTTATTTTCAGATACAGAGACAAAATCTCACATTTTTCCCTCAATGTCTTCCTTAAATCTTTAAGAGAATCTTGATCCCTCTTAAACTGCGACAGGGTACAAACACGGCAGCGATAGCCGAGAACTGCAGCTCTGTGTAATGCTTGGGTGGCCGACGCTAATCACATTACAGCACGCACAACCTGAACTGTATGGCCATTCCTCAATCTCAAAGTCTATTAGAGCAGAACAGCCTGTTATTAATATTCCAATATGTCAGTGCCAGTGTTGTAATGCTATCTCATTCTAGCTCCTCTATCTGATTCGTATGTAAGTAGGTCAGCAGTGCAGGGTCGGGCGATGAATGGGCTCTGTTAGCTGAAAATCCACAGGCTCAAAGCAATTACACGTGAACACGGGGGTTTGGTCCCAAATTTCGCGCTTAACATCTGACTTTTGACCCTTTAGCTCTTCCCCAACTTGCAGACCAAACATTTTAACAATGAATAATTAGCCTTTAGAGTGTTACTGGATTTTTTTTGTATATATTAGGATCACTTATAAGAATAGGAAGCCCTATCCTCAACCCGCACTTCACATCATCAGTGCTACACAAACATACACACACACACACACACACACACACACACACACACACACACACACACACACACACACAAGTTTCTTACAAAGCAAGCTATCAGAACAGAGGAAATGAAACTGGTTGACAAATAACTGCAGCTGGGAACAGTTTGCTAGCAAAACAATGAAACACATTTACAGTGTTCAGATTTAGAATGGTGTCCTATTCCTGTGGGATGCCTCAGAAATGACCTGCAGCAGTCCCAGACACAGGCGCTCTTTTGTCACTGAGTGAAGCACTAACATACAGAATGCCAATAAATCCTCAGCGTGCCAGTCGTTCCAGCCGGGCTCAGTTTTAGCGGCTATAGTTCGGTTTATCCAAAGCAGTGGTTTGTTTCCCATGAAATATGATTAGGACGTGGAGAATAAATATGAAATAGTTTGTATTCCATACATCTTATATAAGCGTCAGTTATTTATCAGATTCATACAAGACTCTAAATATGTTGTGCTGTATTACCACTATAGAGCATGGGCATCACGCATATTTTAAAGCTAAAATCTTTGTAATATTACTATTAGTTGCCCATATTTCTCCCAAAGGAGGGCAATATAAAGTATAAGCCTATGTGTCATGAGACGGAGGACTGAAACTAAAAGGCCTGATTTGGCAAAGCAAAAAGATCAATAATGAAAATAAGACAGTAGGAATGTATAATAAAACCAACTAGGAGGATGACATAAAATACACCAGGAATTCAAGAGCAGGATCAGACTATATATACATTTCCACATGTCTGTCTGTCTGTCGGTGAGCCTGTGCAAACTGTGCCCAATGTGGATTTCTGCTGCTGTTGCCCATCTGCTTCAAGGTTTGATGTGTTGTGCATTCATAGATGCTCTTCTGCATTGTGATTGTTTGAGTTACCATTGTCTTGGATATTGTTTTCTTTGTTGGACCATTCTCTGTAAAGCCTACAGATGGTTGTGCAGGAAAATCCCAGTAGCTCAGGAGTTTCTTAAATATTTAGAACAGTCCATCTGTCGTTAACAACGATTTGGCGTTCAGTCACTTAAATCACCTTTCTTTTCCATTCCGATGCTCACTTTGAAAAAAACTGAAAACAATAAGCACAATCACAATAAAGGGAAGAAAAACAACAGATGCTGAAGACTAGCCTAAACTCAATCACAGACAGTGAAGCACAGAAGGCATAAGCACACAAACACAACAGAGGGAAAACAGTTTGGACACAATGGGAAAACAGCAAAACAGAAAGAAGAATAATTTTACAGTCAAAACAAGTCCAAAAATACCAAAATAACTGTACTAGAATAATAATTAAATCAAATATGAATTTAAAACTCAAAAGCCACACAAAATCCTAGAACTGTGGTATCACTGTTTAACAGTGACAAGCTTGTGTCTTGCAACAAGCCAAGAATGTAATTGGTTCAAATGTCAGTGAATTGCTTGAAGTTTCAGTAAAGCAGTTGTTCCCAAACTGTGAAGCTGACCCCCCTGGTGGGACAGAGAGCCATTGCAAGGAATGTGTGGTGGAGCAAAGCGAGCACAAAGTGTGCAGGAGGGGCAAAGAGTACGCTGATGGGACTTTATTTTACTTACATTTCAGCTTTGATCCTTTAAACTACAAAAAAGAAGAAGCTTCCCTCTGAGTTTCTTGGACACAAGCTAACTTGGCACAAAAAAGGTGAAATTACCTTTACCATGAAGTAAGTAGTTTTACTTTTAAGTTTGTATAGCTTATATTATTGCTTGAGTATCTGACCTACGTAGAAGACCCAAGATCAGAGTATTTCTTAAAATTTCTCTGAGCTGATTGACCTGAGCTGCTTGCATCTTAAACAGCACACCTCAACATTTGGTGTTACATTTCTTTCACTATGCACTTCCTGGTCTGCAGCATTGCTCCAAGCGCATCTGCATGTCCCAAATCCATCTTTGCATCCATTTCAAATCTCACCACATCCTGAATCCATCCCTACAAAGGTTTCACAGGGCCTGTCACCCTCGTGTTGCTGTTGCAGTCTTTGACATATCACCTATTGCCATAATTGGAGGGATCTAAAGGCCCTATGTGTGGCCCTCTTATCCCCACTATTGTAAAAAGTTGGGAGCTTAAATGAGGAATGAACTTTTCGCTTTGGCTTTGCTGCTTTACTCAACCCGGATGTTGCCTCAGTGGAATCCATGCATTCTGATCGTCCCGAATCCATCCTGTAAACACTGCATTAAATATTGATCACGGGTATCATGCAGAACAACTTTTTATTTATTTATTTTTGCTGCACTAAGGCTTAATGCACACTGTGTGAGGTTTTCTTCCTAATGAGACATTTGAAGTGCTGCGAGTCATCCTCACCACCGCAGATTTGATCAAAGCTTTGGAGATTATTGAAATTAGTGGTGCATGACAGGCTTTATTATAATGATCACCGAGGAAGGCTTACATAAAATACACACAGCGGTTAATGCACATATTCCTCCGCTTGTCCTGAAAAAGCTGCAAGGCGAAGTAGAAAAATCTGCTGGAAGTGATAGATGTGCACATTTTCGGTCCAAAAAAACCAAACAAACAAAAAAGCCTAGAAAGAAAGTCAGTTCTTTCTTGGAGGCATCAGCAGAGAATAATCCACGGATGACCGTAGCTGTGATCACCAGCTGTGATCTTGCCTTTTGTGAAGCATCTGTGGAGCTACAACTGTTTACACTATTAAAAACATATTGTACTTTACCTGTTGTGTAGCTTAAACAGACATCCTTAAGGACACAATCTCTCTCACACACACAGCCCACAGCTCGGTAAACAAGAAAGCATGGCTGCCTCAATGAATGTGTCAAAATGCTTTGTGCCTGGCTCCGTTAAAAAGGTGCTCTCATATTGTGTAAAAATAGATAGCATGTGGAAAATAATAATAACCTTGCACGTAAAGAGGGTGCCTCTTACACTTACACTATGGTATCATTTAACATTTATTTTTTTATTTTAAATAATACAATAAATATACTACAAACGAACATTGGCTTTGGTAGAGTTACAAGTTCATCAGTTTCTCTCCACTTCACAATTGTGGACATGACCTTTTTTATTCTTCTTCTTCTTCTTTTTTTTTCCATCTGTAGCAATGAAAAAAAAAAAAAAAAAGCTAACGTATCCTGATGAATAACACATTGACCGGAGATCATGCCACGCTACAAAAAAATCATAACAAGAGAAAAAACTTTACAATTTCATGCATACAGATAGGTTTTAATGCTTCAAAAGACATACAAGAGTGGATGGCCACAGTAAACTTGGATTTATTGACATAAAAACCAATATATCTTCTATCCTCTGATCCTTACACAGGTTTGACAAAACTGTGAAAAACAAACAAACAGAAAATCTACAAAATGAAACAAAGACAAAAAAGAAAAAAAAGAAAAATAATGGCAGCATCACTGCTGGTTCTGGAAATTTACAAAATAATTGTTTGTCCTTTTTTTAAAAAAAAAAAAAATCATTATAATTATTATTGAGAGCGGAGTGTTAAATTTGGATTTACTGCATCAAATGAAAAATAAAGCCAAAGATCTACAAGCATATTGAGTTATCTTAACAGAAAAAGTTCAAGTCACATATTCAAAGATTTTTTTTCTCTTTTTTTTAAAAAGGAAGCCAAAAAAAAAAAAAGAAGAGCTGTAACAATTCTGTGGTAGATACTAGTGGTCATAAGCATAAAGAGTGCATAGTTTGAACAAAGAGCAATATTACAATAAGGGCAAAAAATAAAAAAAGAATTATAGACCGACAGGCAAGTTTTGACACTACATGAAAAAAACGTTCAATCTGGCTAATCAACAAGTTTCTCGAGTTGTTTTCCCATAACAAAAAAAAAGAAAAGAAAAGAAAACCTTTGGTGGAAGGACCTTCTAATTTGCACTGTATCCATTCGGCCCAATTGCAACATGTCCATCTTTGAACCTAGTTTCATGTGGCACACATGATCAAAATAAAATAAAATAATGCAGCGTCACAGAGCATTGATACGCAAAGCCAACAGCACCATCTTAGATTCCTCTCGTCATTTCCAACATTTGTTACAGACCCATTTCTTATCTGCGTGGTCCGCTGAAGCAGGAGATAACATACGGTACCATGCTGCACTGATCTCAGAGTGGCTATGTATGGGAAACAAACAAAAACATAACGGCATGCATAAACCACCACTGGATGCTCAAGCGAGTCAAAGGGACTGGCGGCAATGGAGTTACTCTCAGCACAAGTTTTCCATATTTCAAACACAAAACTAGAAAAAATACATAGCACCACAGAAGAGAGAGAAAATAGCACCTAGGTTTCGATTTCTTTGTGTTTTCGTTACAATGTGACATCATCACCATCATCATCTCCCACTGCATAGTCAGATTTCAGGAAACGTGAAGAAGGCTTTTATTAAGTTAAGAATATTGCCGCCAATGCGGTTTGTTCTGTTCAGAGGACACAAAAAGGAGGAATGTATTTTTTTTGTTCTTTTCATTTTCTGTCTGCAAATTAACTGTCACATAATAACAGAGCTTGTTTTCGTCCTTTATTTCCATTTTGTTCTTAAATTACAACAAAGGCGTGCTCCACAGTTGCAACAAGACAGGACTCACCACGGGGTTGTTTTTTTTTTTTCTGGATTTTGATTTTACAAGTCGAATTTCCTTTTCTACAATTTTGGATGTTGTCCACGCTCTCCTACCTCACAGATATAGAAAGTCACATGCATATTTTGAAGCCAGAAGCAATAAAAGATACCCAGAAAAATATACAGAATGTACTTACAAACATAAAAAAAATCATTTATATATATTTATATATATATATATATATTTATATATATATATATATATATATATGGCCCATCCCAAGAGAATGGGGAGACAATTATGCACAAACAAAGTTCCCGTAGTGAAATGAGCAAACAAACTGAGAAAAAAGCAAAGCCAGGGAGATGAAGGAAAACATGAGATCAAAACTAAAGCAAAGAAAAAAAAGAGCCAAATCAAATGGAGTCCAAGGCACATAGCGCGACCGTCTGGAACGGCTGCGGCTCTCAAGGTCGCCTTCGTTGTTTGGAACAAAAGTGTGGTGACATGGGGCTAGGTTTTTGTGTGTGAGTGAACTATATAGGAAGGAGGATCTGACATCCAGTTTCAAAACTTGCATGTGATGAGAAGGCACACTGAGGTTTCAAGGTTTTTTCCTCTGTTTCCTATAAAAAAAAATTCACTGCATTCTCAACTTGATTTCATTTTACTTTATGCTTGTTGCTTTTTGGAAAAAAAAAGTAATGTTTTTCTTTTACAAATAGAATCGTCCTATTCTTTTTCATCAATCGTTTTTGAGAAAACAAAAATATGCTTTTTTTTTTTCTTTCTCCATTTGCTCAGTTAAAAAGTCTTAGCCGATGAAACAGACGGGCCCCACTTCGAATCCGAACTTCTGCGTGGGGCCGCCAAAATCGTTGAACATGATGTCCACAAATGGCACCTGTTCCACCTTTGGTGTGTTGATCTCAAGTACTGTCTTTTCATAGCCCTTTTTCAGCTGTCAAAGAGAAAAGACACAGTGGGGTTGAAGAATTAGTGTGCGGAAAATATTCTTTTAAAGCCAAAAAAGAGAAAGAAACACCACAAACACACACATTTGCTGGACTCCTGCTCACGCAACGACTACAAAGATACTCAAAGCATAACTTTCCAACAGTTTCCATCAAAGGAACCCAGCTTACAGTACATCCCAAAAAACACACACCCGCACATACGCACACACTTCCCTGACTTACCGCACAGCCATCAACTAAGGCGCGGATGTAGGGGTTGTTGTCATAAGACATCTCCTCATCGTTGGAGCCCAGGAAGCGGATGGCCTTGTCATAGTTGTCCTGCTCCTGGTCGTGCCATGCCACCGATTGGTAGCAGTTGTATGTCATGTTCTGCCTGGCTGCTGCGCTCAACAGCCGCAAGAAAGTCATCTGGACCACGCCGATGGGATTGCCCTCGGCATCCACATAGGAAAGCTGCAAAAAGAAGACATTTCCATGTTTACACCATGCAGTTTCCTCTGTCACCTGGAAGCATTTTTTATGTGTTGACTATTGAAAATTGTGTTGATAAGAGGTGCCAACCAGACAAAAAACTTGATGTGCCATTAATATATAATATGACTCAGCATATAGACCTAGTAGGGCAGTAAGGCTGGCATTCATCAAAATTAGTAATAAAGACCTAAACCAAACAATGCTAATGTCAGTCCAATACTAAAGACTTTTCATTGGTTATTACCTTCACCAAGAGAGTTTTGTTTTTTAGGCGTTCACAAATATGTCGTTCTTTCTGTCTGTAAACATGATAGCTTGAGAACTTTGAATGAGTTCTCATCAACCTTTGTAGCGGTGTAGAGTGGACTAATGTTAACAGACCATTAAAATTTGTCTTACATCCAGGTTGTCAAAGTCAGCTTCATGATTGATTGGTTGGAAATTGAGGAAATTAACTTGATTTAACTATGATTCTTTCAAGTTTGGTGTATATTATCAATATGCAGAAAGGACCAAGCTTTAAAATGTCACATCCGACCTCTGACCTTTCCTTCAAGTTCAATAGAGTGATCTGAAGGTCAATGTGATAATTATATTATATAGAGCAGTACTTACTGCCATTGTTTGTACTGATAACATCTAGGCATATAGGGATTCAAAATATCACATTACTTTGGATATCTAACTTCTTCTTCAAGTTCAAATAAGGTCAAACTTTCATAAAATGTCTTTTATCTTTAAAACTTTGCTAAAAAATTATATTGCCTTTGTTTTTATTGCCAACATTTAGGAAATTATATTGTCATATGGGAATTATAAATACTATATTATAGTTTGCATCTAAATATCATGTCACATTTGACCTCTGACCTCACTTTTACATTTCACATCAGCCTTTCTTTGAAGCTGACTCCAAAATGTGGAATAAATTTAAAAAACAACTGTCAAGTTAGTCATAAGTATACTGCACTATAACATTATATAATAAGCTCAAGTTATAAAAATATCTCCCCAAAATGCTGACTTTAACTAATTTAATGAAATGTAAATTTTCCTTGTAATTTTGTACAATGCAAATTTAATGAAGTCTGTTTCAATGAAATTCACTTGATTGGTACACATTCAGTTTGTACCGAGCACATTTTCCTTAATGATTAATTATTTGAATAATAAATAAATAAAATCAAAGTAAGCATCTATCATGCTACCCTTACCTAATTTTTTTTACTGCACTACAAATTTATTCAAATATGTTTAAAAAGAAAACAAGAAAACAAAAAATGTAAAATGTGTAAAAAAAAACAAAACAAAAACAGCAACAACATTAAACATGGCGCCTAAAATGGAACCAATCGAAGAGCCCGTACAATTAGTTTACTGACAGCGTCCTCTTACAATCAACAGGCTACTTATGTGAGACCTGCGGCACGTCTTTCTATGAATAACAGACCTGACCTTAATTTAGATGTTAATTTGGCCCCACCAATGTATGAACGTCGCACACACAAGTGCGAGAAGAACAATGGAGAACTAATCTGTCTCTCCTGTTCTACGCCTTTTGAAGGCTTGTTTTTTTTTAAATGCTTTTCAGCAGCACTTGACAAGCTGACTGGGCAATACTCCAGGTGTGACAGAACAACATCAATCATAACAGAAGCAGGAACATACACGGAGCATTTCCTCAAAATAGCAATGCCCTTTCCCATTTTGGAGACGATGAAATATCAAACCAAGACAGGGGGTAATTTTGTTTTTAGTGACCTATTCAGCTGAAATCCCATCTTTGGACAGGTGAAGTGCCTTGACATTACCAAGAGCAACCTTACTACCGAATACCATATGTTTAAATCTGTGCAAAAACAGTCCCAAATACAGAGCTGTCGTTTTTACTTTAAGTTCTTAGAGCATTTGTGTTGTGTAGTTTTATAAGAAAAGATCAAAAAGCACATATTCAGCTGCAGTTCAATACACATTTAGTACAATTTTGAGTGTTTATAACAGCATCGCTATCAGGCGTTAAACACACTATGCTTATTAGTGCTGTAATTCATTGTTGGTTTGGGTCTTTAATGAAACCTGCTGACAACGAATAAAAAATTTAATTACCAGCCTTATCCTTAAGTAACGCACAAATATGTGTAAATTTTTAGAAGAGGAGGATAAGTGCAGAGTATTTCCAAGGCCTTATGCCCGGGAGCTGCACTGATGTTCAAGGCTTAATGCGGAACAAATCTACCTTCAAAGTATAAAAAATAAGCATAACTAAAGAGCTCATTTAAATCGTAATTGTGTGATTATGTAAAATATATAAGCGATACGAGCAAATTATGGTAAAATCATGAAAATGTATTCTCGTAATAGGAACTATGTGGCAGTAATGATATGTTAATTGCTTGCTAATTAGCCTATAATTAACCCAGCATCCCTGCTTTTCAGGCTCATGTTACAAGAAGGAAAACAAAAAGTCGCATTAAGCTGATTAGAGTAATCCTGACTGACTGACAAGACAGCAGATTTTAGAAGCAGTTGTATTTCATTTTAATGTCCGTAAATGACTATTTGCATACCAACCAGCAGAAATCCATTAGATCCACATGGTCACTTTGTCTTTCAGACAAACAGGACTTACTGAAGATTCATGCACATGCGGATCCCTTCCATGCTGCCCGAGCAGCAAACTCTGTGTGTCTGTTCGTCTATTACCACTCATTCTTCCACGTAAGCGAAAGTCCATGCACACACACATGCATATAAAGAGCCCAGAGTGCCGACACTTTGACTTGACGCAATCTCCAGCTAATAATGAGGATAATTGATCTAATTTGATTTTTAATTATGAATATATTTTAAAAAATTAAGACTTTCTCTGTAATTTATGTCTGTGAGTGTCGGCACTGTGGTTCAAACTGTGGCTGAGCGGGTCCGTGCTTTTCTCATTTACCCCACCACTCGTCATCCCCTCCCTTACAGCGTGTGGATCCAGCCTGGCATCATCATAGGCACATTACCTCTTTATCATCACAGTCGCAAGTCAACAGTGACTGAGTACCCAGAGGGCCCCTGGGTTGTGACTGAGTGCCTGACCCATTTGACTCAGAGGTACTCTCCAGCGTTTAAGGGAGAGAATGGGAATGTGAGTGCAAGTTGAGAGAGAATAACACTTGTGTTTCGCCATTTGTGGAGGACAGATGCCCTGCTGAGGCAAGAGCTTGTCGAGATCACAAAAAAACAACAACAAATGTGTAAGCGATGCATTCAGTCTGAGACGTTTTGTCCACACTAATAAATCAACTATCAGTGGATGAACTAATAGAGCCGTGGGATTGTCAAGGCACACAGTCACTCTTTAAAGATGCTCTCTTAATGTAGCAGAGGTATGACAAGAATTTTTACGCACATTGTTTTCCTTTTTTTTTAGACTAAATATGTTTCTTCACCAGATTCCATTTCTTGCTTTGAATGGTCCACAAACCTCTCCTCCATTTCCGTGTAAGAGCATCCGACTATGTCGTTGGACTGAAGGTGAGTGCAGCTCATGCTGAATCATGCAACTCAATAACGAAACAACCAGCAAGCGAGGAGCCAGTCGATACATACTTCACAGAACCAGAACCATGCAGAGCCTCAGGCACACGGAGTCCAGACCTGAGCCAAGACTCCGGGACCGCGGGCAGCAACACTTACCAGGGAACCTCTCTTGTAGTGACTATACCATGTGCCTGGCGAGTCTTTGGGCCATTTTGCCATTTTGCTCTGTAAAATATAAGAGGCATTCAGGGAAGGGAAAGGGACTTGAGAAAGTCGGGGGTCTGGCTTACCAGTTTACCACGTTTGAATTCACTGAACCAGGAACCGGGATTCTCCTTTAGCCAGGAAGTGAGCCTAGCCTGGGGGCATGGATCGACAAAGAGGAAAAGGATGGAGGAGGAGGAAAAACAGCAGTGTTAAAAGAAAAGGAAACAAGATCTGACAGAAATCCCACATCCCCTCTCAGCTTTGTTCTCTCGCCTTCTGTTTGTCCTCTGAGGAGTCTTCCAAAAACCTGAAACAGTTTCGCAGTGAGACCGATCGACTGGACCAGGGAAGATTTTTGTAAGCCATTATGCTATTTTGTACTGTACACGCTGGAGCTGGCAGCTAATTGCTGCTGAAAAATTCATGAGTACACAGTGATTAATTAAGAAATGATCGCAGGCAAGGAGCTCTGATAGTGGGGGCCTCCATCCCTGCTGCTCGGTGTCAGCACCTTGCAGCCATGGTGCACTAACTTTGTTACGCCATTAAAAGCTGCGAACTGGCCAACGGGGGCACAGCTCTAATGGTCTCAGCCATGACAATGATGAATTTCTCTATAATTAGAGAGCAGGGTCTGATACGGGGCTGTCATCAATGGCTTAATGCGTTAATGAATGATGGGCCGGAGATCGCTTATCGCTGGGAGATGGCACACATTAGACCCACGCTGCATCCAAGGTGACCTTCACTTTTTTTTGCCACGGTGCACAGAGCGGAGGAGAAAATTCAACCTTGAAGGCAGCACGATCTCTTTGAGGATCTTACAAAGCGTGTGCTCTCGTGACCACTGCGCCCATCTCAAAACACACGTGGGAGTGTTTGGGGTCTAAAAGCAAAAAGACAGACAACACGGGCTTTTCTTTCTCACAGCCCTGACACGAATGAGAACAGCCCATCACCAGCGCGCTATAAAAAGTCTGCTTCATTATTCCGAGCTTAGGCAAACTCCCGCTCCTCTGAGGCTTGGTGAGTGGGATCATTAAAATGGCTGTAGCGCGCCGCTATTACACAACCCCCGACTCGTCAAAGACAGTGTTCCCAATGTTTCACCACTCCACTGTGCTACACTCCTTCACGCACTCATGCATAATGAAGCAAAAATCTTCTCACCTGCCAAAGGCTTTTATGGGTGATAAAGTCCTTAATTTCATTCTATCTAAAAATGGTTCTGAAACAACAGAGTGAATGTGAGCGCTTGTCTCGCTGCAGGACTAAAAGGAGACTTTTGCACGCTAGCAAAATAACTCGGTACCTCTCGTGGGATATGCAGGGGGAGTCCTGGTGAATCATCTCCCACATCTTCTTAGAAGCAACACACCGGCTAATCTCGTGGAGGCTAATTATACGGGTAAATACATTTACTGTTGTATATAGTGTTGCTTTGGCATGCTCAGGTTAGTCCCAAATGTGAAGGGTAAAAAATTTAAAAAAGCTTATCGAGAGTGCTCGGCTCACATTACCCTTGCTGTCAATCTTATCACCAAACTAGACGATGAAAATAGCAAAGTTTTTGTTTTTTGTTGTTTTTTTTAAGGCCCAACCTTTCTGTTTACTGTGTTGTCATCTCATGTTGTGCGAGTGCATTGCTTGTATACACACAGCCAGACTTACCCCTCCAGACTTCTTATCTGGGAAGATGCAGCTCTCGCCGCTTGCTGTGAAGTTGCAGTAAACCTTGAAGGAGTCCCGAGAGCAGCCCTGGTTTGGATCAATCCAGTACTCACCTGGACAGATAAAGGAAGGGAGAAGACACACAAAAACACACCCACGCACACACACACAGACGGGAGAGGGAGAGAGAGAGAGCACAGAATATATAATTCAATATCTGTGTTTCACTGAGGTCAAGGTAAGGCCAGACACTGGGTGCATCGTGCCTCTGCGTTTACATCTTCAGTTCACATTAAACACATTCTAAACTGTGGGTGTTTTTCTTCTAAATTAGCATTGCTAATAAATGCATAACTCATTATTTAATTTCATTATTTGATCCTATTTTTTAAGATTTTGCCTTCGTTTTAACAGCTGCCAAAGCAGACAGCGATCAGGAAACTGGAGCAATTAGAGGGAATTGAACCTTGGATGTTGTGGTTATGCGGTGTGCACCTTACTCATTAGCATGCCAGACATCCCAGATGGTTTATCAAACATTCATTTTTGAAAAGTAAATCCTGCTGTTTGATAACATCATCACCTAGAGATGGATGATGCACCGAGAAGTGGAAAAGTACTTTGTTTACTAATTAATTAGTAATTAACTAGTCCGTATGTGAGCAACTGCAAGTGTCACGCTCCCGTGACGGATACACTGCAGATATAATACGCCTCTGTATTACAAAACAGAATTAAACAGTGATTTATATTTGGACGTATGTTTGTGACTAACAATTATTTTCATGATAAATAAATATTAGAAAAACACAGGAATGCGATGGCTTGTTTTGTCCAGTCAACACATTCAAATATAAATACAAAAAGGTTTTTAATCTGCAGGCAGATTAAGAAAAAAATACTTAATTTAATGCATTATTATATTATTAATTTAATTTGGTTTTTGTTTTGTTTTTAGTTGTAAGCATTTTTCGGATTTATTCATCATGACCCATTATTAAAGGCTGGGTTTAAGTTATGCTGGGCACATGGCTCCCTGTACATGTTACAATATAGAAATAAGGGGTGACGAGTATATCCATCCCTGGAGCCCAGACGTGGATGTTGGGGTGGTGGAGGGGTTAAAAGAGCATGTAGTGAAACAGGAAATATTGAGTCAGGCTGTATTATTCTTTTTTTTGTTTGTTTCACCATTAACATTACATACCTGATTTGTGGCCAGTAACACTGACTTTCTACAAACATTTCTAGCTAGCTGTGTTTGATTTTGTTAAAGTTTAAAAGGCGTAAAGAAAGAGGATTAAACAAAGCACCAATTTGGGCTAAATGTGACACGAACCATCAGGGAAATCAGGGTGGCAGAGCTGCAGGTCCTTGCAGGTACGCGCAGGGTTGCCCTGGGTGCCCAGTGGGTGCTTCATCTGCTCAATCTCCAACTTAAGAGAGTTAAGTGAGCCAAAGATTTCCTCCATGCCATCATCATAGTCTTTATAGTTGGCATCCATAGCTGCATCGTCCACCATCTGGCTGGCATCGATGTTCCTACGTGATCGGCCCTTAATAGGAGCCTGGATGGGGAGTGGGTGTATGACATCACCAGGAGGTCCCTTTTATGGAGAGATGACACGAAAGGAGATAAATGTCGGTTACTGTCAACCAAAATTATGATGACTGATTTCGTCATTTTGAATTTTACTGCTCAAAAAGTAGAGCATCTACTTACAGGAGGGCCAGGAGGTCCAGGTGTACCAGTCTCTCCCTTTGGTCCAGTTTGACCCTGAGCAGGACAAAATGAAACCAGCGGTTAATCTTCGTAAATAAGTGTCATGATAAATGCTTGCGTTTTTTTGCAGCTTTTGGTTAATCACTTACCGATGAGCCTTTAGCTCCTTTAGGACCCGGGGGACCCTAAAAACACAGAGACAATCAAGTGATCAGTACTGGCTCAAACATTACATCATGAGTCTATAGTAAGACACACGTGCTAAGCTTACAGGTAATCCAGGGGGGCCAATGGGACCAAGTGGACCCGCAGGACCAGCAATACCCTGAAAGAAAAGAGAAATTGCAAATCCATAAATGTTGTGTGCCAAGAAAAAAAAACCCTTCTTTATTCCTAAAGCAACAGTATTGACTAGTATGAAAGATATTAACACCAGTGGTACCAATTTGCTCTTGCTAAATAAGGAAGATCAAACAAAAGTCTGTCAATAGCTAGCTAACTAATGGCACAAACTGAGCTGCTGTTCAAAAATGTAGGTCTTTAACTCCAGTGCAGTGTTGTTTACTCACATTGTCTCCTTTGGGACCAGCTGATCCGGAAGGACCAGGAAGGCCTCTGTCACCTTTCTCTCCCTGTTCACCCGGTGGTCCAATTAAACCAATAAGACCTGGATGGCCCTGAGCAAACAGAACAACACAAGCACATGTAATCAAAGCAACATTTAATGAGACACGTTCCAATCAGAGGAGTAAGAATTTGATGGTCAGTGGAAAACAAAAAAATAAAAGGAAAAAACAACTCAGCAATCACTAAATTGGTTCCTGAAGTAGCTCACCTTTTCTCCTTTGACACCAGAGTCTCCTTTCAAACCAGGTAAGCCAGGTGGGCCCTGTGAGAAAATGTAAGTTGTCAGATCCAGTCGCACATTATATGAGGCATGGCAATAGAAGTTATTTCTACTCACCATAGGTCCGGGAGGTCCATCTGGGCCTGGGGCACCAGGTAGACCTTGTTCTCCCTGCAAAAACATTTGTAGAGTTTTTTTAACCCCACTTCACAAGAAAACCAGTTCCTTTTAATATTCTGGATTTATTTAGCAAATTAGCGAATCATATATGCTGTTTAAACAAAACCACACTACACAAAGGTATGACAGTGATGAATCGCTGCGGGGCTGAGAAATAAGATACTTACAACAGCACCAGGGATTCCCCTGAGACCTTCAGGACCTGGCTTTCCTGGTGATCCTTGAGGACCAACGGGACCTGTTTTTCCAGGGGGACCTTCTAACCCAGGCTCACCCTTTCACACAGGAAAATGATTCACACGAAAACATTTGATGTTAGCTCATTTGTTAGGTTGTTTTACTTACACAAAAAAATGTTGCTTTGTTTTTGAATTACCTTGCCTCCCTTCTCTCCTTGTCTTCCCTCAGGTCCTGCAGGTCCAGGAGGCCCCTATTTAAAAAAAAGATATAAAATTAATTAAGCAACTTTTTAACATTTTCACAAGGATAGGAGTAAGACAGTACAGGGCAGCACTTACTCTCTTTCCTGGTGGTCCAGCAGGACCAGATTCTCCAGTTGGTCCAGGTGAACCCTGGTTTAAAAGGAAAAGGAAATAATTCAACATTGAAAAGACTATTTACATTTCTCAGTAATGACATGCAGCAGAGTGGAAAAGAAAAAATAACACTCACAGGCTGACCAGCCTCTCCATCATCACCCTTGTCACCCGGTAAACCGTCTAAGCCCTGTATTGGAATTGAAGAGGGTCTCAGTCATGATGTTTTGCAATAAAAAGTGTATAAAGACTTAAGTTTGGATGGTTTATTCACAGAACAGCTGCCATACGTACAGCTGGACCAGGCTCTCCAGGGGGGCCGGGGTCACCAGGGAAACCACTTGGACCCTGAAAATGAATAAAGTTACATTTTTTGTTTGTTATTTTTTGGACATTTACTTTTAAGTAACTATGATCGTCCTCTGCTTAATGACTTATGTTGCGAAGTGTATTTTAATAAAAAACCTGGAACAGAACTTACTGGGCTGCCTTTTGGACCATCATCTCCTGGGGGTCCCTTAGGGCCTGGGGGTCCAGCAGCACCAGCCGGGCCAGCCTCTCCCTTCTCTCCTCGTTCTCCTCTTGAACCCTACAACAATATGCAGCATGTTACCAGTGCAATTACTTGTAAAGCTAGAATTCAGAGTTGCTAGTGTACAACATGAGGAAAATGGCCTGTGGAAGATAAATACAATCTCTTTTTTACGTCATGGACATTATAGATAAACTCTTTGTTGTGCTTTTTTTAATAAAGATGAAATGAAATAGACTGCGATAACTCACTGGTGGGCCAACTTCTCCCTGAGGGCCTGGTTCTCCCGTTTCACCAGTATCTCCCTGAAAGAGGTGGGCAACAAGGGGTATTAGTAGGTGAGAGAGAGACATACATTACAAGTAAAGTGATTTGTTGATCTACTGTGGTTCTAAAAATCCCATCATTTACTGCAGCCCCTCACTGTCCCAGTGTCCTTGTCACCAAAAATGGGAATAGAAAGAGATGGCACAAGAGATTTCAATTCATCAAGTGCAGGCAGACTGGGTGGCAGGAGCAAGGACGGCGCTGACCTCACTGTTCTCCCTGGACCCTGCCCATATATCTTGTCCTCTTCCTTTTGCCTTATTGGATACTTGCCCTGTTGACTCACCTATATGCCAGGCACTATCGTTATTCACTGCCACATGAGACTACTGTCCTCCCTACTGAGGTCTACCACACATGTGTTTAGTGGAAAAATATTAGCCCATGTCATGTTTGGGAAACAAGGATGTCAGTTGATGGCACAGCTCTGCAGAGCCAACGACAAGCTGCACGGTGACTCGTTATGATAAGCATATCCAGATTCCCTCTAGCATGAACAATGGCTCTGTGTTGTGAACATCAACTGATACTCTAAATTAGTGTCTGGCTGTTTTCCAAAATCTGCTTCCATGCTGTCAAGAAATTCCCTCTAAGCAGCTGGTATGGCTGTTTACAAGCCTCACTGATCCGCCTGTATTAGCAGTGTACGCTGCTGTTTTATGCAATGCTGCGCCTCCAAAGCCCTGCACAGGCCTTGACTCCATTCTTATGATGACCTTCACTAAGGACTGCTGAGAATAGGAAAACCAGGAAAAGGCAGCTGCTCATCACAGACACAGTGAGGGATGTGTTTACCAAAAAAAGGCCAGGACTCTGTCGCTTGGCAGCTCCCTGGGCTGGATAATAAAATGCCAGCTCAGCTGACGCCCGATTAGCCCAAAGACCGCTGTGTTTGCTTGCACAGAAGCAGGACAGGCTATCCTCGGGGAGATTAGAAAGGAGCAAGAGGTGATTCTATTGACCGAACCAGATAAAGCAAATTATACCATCACCCCGGACAGCAAGCGCTGAAAAACAACAAAAAAACTGCACAGCGCTGCATTCCAGCGGCTGCAAAAACTACCAAAGGAGGCCTCGATGATGAAGCAGCAGCAACAAATGAAAGCTGTAGCCGCCTTTAATAATGCATTTATCTTCTTAGAATTGCAGTAAGATCTTTTTGACAATTTATTTATAATCTCTCCACCCCAGCAGCAGGCTACTGTCGGGAATGACACCCTGTCCATTCGATTTGGCATGCATCTGTCACTCTCGAGTAGGAAAAAACATCCTAAATGGTATCATATAAATAGGCATGTGAAATATTAATGGCTGCAAAAGCCTTTCAAGAGGTATCAGTCTTTGTATAAAACACAACCCAAACAAACTGAATGAATGAATCTGACTTTTTTAAGTTGGCTTCTCCAAGTTAAAACTGTTTCTCTATGACAGGTGAGTCTGAAAACAAACATACACAGCACCACAAATATATCTATAACGGAGGAAAAGTTTGATTGTCAGGAGTCTAAACAGCTGATATGAATGTGTCATATCAGAATTTTAACTCATTAAATATTGATTATGTTATCAGCCTCAAAAGTCCCACTACTGATGGGACTAATCAAACTACATTATACACATGAATGGTTGAGTTTCCGGCTAAAATCATTCCATCCAAAAAAAAAAAAAAAAAAAAGAGTTTTACCTTTTCTCCAACAGCACCAGGGTTTCCAATACCACCGGGAGGTCCCTGAGAACCGTCGGCTCCCGGGGGTCCTGAGGGACCTCTGGGACCAGGGGGACCTGGTGGACCCTGTAGGCAACAAGCAGAGCCACCTCAGTTTAAGAAATGGAATTCATCTTCATGCTCCTTGTAGTGTAAATGTGCTCAATGATAACACAGTCAGAATGCATACAAACTAAGCTCTTACCATTTGACCAACATCTCCAGTTTCACCTTTCTCGCCAGGTGGACCAGGTAAGCCCTGAAAGGTTTAACAATTATTTAATCAGATCTTTCTAAATAAAACCATGGTTGAAGTTTGCTTAATACTCTAGTTCGCACCTGCAGACCAACTGGGCCTGGAGGTCCGGGGAATCCTCTGGATCCTTCATCTCCTTTCTGGCCAAACATACCCTGCTGACCTCTGGGACCAGGCTCACCATCTGCACCCTGCACAGCAGAAGAGATAATGAGATAATGAGAGTCAGTCTGCTAACACATAGATAAGGCACTGAATAATGTGAACACATAGCTCGAAATGGACACTTACAGCAGGACCCGGTGCTCCAACAGGTCCTTGAGGGCCAGTAGGACCGGGTGGACCCTGCAGTTGGGGACATGAAAATGCGTAATAAATGCATTTCTGTCACTCAGTATTTAAAATTCATGTATCAGCCTCAGAATTCTAGAAAGCAAAACAATGAATAAATGATGTGTTTTCTACAGACAAACTTACATGTTCTCCTTTGTCACCCTTGCTTCCTTTCTGGCCCGGCTCTCCAATCTCTCCCTGTGAAGAGAGCATCAAAGCGTGAGACAAAAAAATAGGCAGTGGTATGCACATAAAAGGGAAATAAAACTTTGATAATGAATATTCTTAACAATCCCTAATTTGCCTGAACTGTCCTTCCTTTCAAAAGACATTGTTTTGTACCTTTAGATCTGCCTATAGATATCTCAATTACATCACTCCTCTAAAAAATATAATTCACTTCTGAAGGGGGCTTATCGTGATGGCTGACTCAGTGACAGAACAAGCAGCCAAAACAGAATATATTATGACTCCCATCAGAACCTGTTTAAACCAGAATATACCAACTGAAAAACCTTGTACTTTGTTCCCCCAAATGCCTGTGTGGGTGTTAAAAAATAATGCTAATAACCACCAAAAACCAAAGGCATTTACTTTGGTGTTTGAATCAGAAAAAGCTCTTTCTGTGGTGGCTTTAGTCTCTTAAATAAAGGCCTTGGACTTATCCATTCCCTGTGAGCTGGGCTTATAATGAGAAAGTGTCTGAATGTATGTAAACATTATCTGGCAAGATCGTTTTTTATCTGCATGGCAAATACCCTCTGTATTCTCTTTGTCCGTTTACACCACGGGGAATGTTGTAAGGCCAGTTAAGAACTGAGGCATTCTTCAAAGGATGAGAGATTATCCTCTGAGTATTTCCGCAGCTGATCTTCCTGCAAATGTTTTAGAAGGGATGAGCAGTTGCTTGGATCTGAATACTACAGGGTCACTTTCAGCCATCCTGTCACTGCCTCTCTCTCTGTGTCTGTTTGTAAAGACGGGTACAAAGCAGCAACAAGGCCAGTTCTCCTTTTAAGGATCTGTTAATCGATGCAAACCCTGTCAGACAAATTCCCCTCACAGCGTTTTAAGGTCACAGAGAAAGAGACAAGAGGGTCTGGCTGGGAGCCCAATTGCAAAGTTTAGTGTCTAGTTTAGGTCTGTGCGTACACAGAGAGACACAGATTGTGAAACACAACTGCTCAAAAACCAAAAAAAGAAATTTAAGTGCAGCTTTATTGAATTGCATTATATTTTTCTTCACATGGATACAAATAAACCAAAAATACTAGCTTACCTTGTCTCCGTCCTCTCCAGGTGGGCCAGGAGGTCCTCCAGGTCCTGGCAGACCAACAGGTCCCTGAATACCATCTCTTCCAGCTGGACCTTGAGGTCCTTTCTCTCCCTAAAATAATGATTGTTGACATAGTGCAACATTGTGTTTGTCAGTGAGACAAAAATGTGCAGTGTAGCCATGCTATTCCTACAATGTGGTGCTCTTACCGGTCCACCTTTCTCTCCAGCAGGGCCTGGAGGTCCCTGGGGGCCAGAGCGTCCTGGGAGACCTGTAGGTCCTGCTGGGCCTGCAGGACCACGCTCACCAGGAGAACCCTACAGCAGTACCACACACTGTGTTATTAGCTAGCTGGTAGCTAGTTATCGAAATAAGACACCATTAATATCAAAGACATCTAACACAGGAAACTAAAGGATAATATCAGGCACATCAAATAGGTCAGACCTCCCTTATGTAAGTAGCAAACAGTGCATATCATTATATTATATAAGGGTCTGGAATAGCTGACGGTAGGAACTTTATTATGAAGATATCAGAGATGCAGAGAGAGTACAGAAGGTGAGAGTGACAAAGTGGGGATACGGATGCGGTAAATTGTACTCACAGCAGGGCCCGGTGGGCCAGGAGGACCCTCATTCCCTTTCAGGCCATGAGCTCCCTGCAGATGAGAGTGAAATAAAGGCCTCAGAAAACAAACACATCTGTTGAGGAAGCACACATTCTACCTTACACTGCACTCCTTATCAGCAAAGAGGCTCAGCATGAGATGGAAAGCCTCCTATAGACTCCAAAGTGAAGGTTGAGCGTTGAAAGGGGAAACAGTTTGGCAAAACTGCAGCAAACACCCAAAGGAGCTAGTGCATCACATAAAGTCTGAATCCTAAGGTTAATGAAAAGGCTTTGTAATAAACTGGCATGAAGAAAATAGCATAAGTTGCGTAACTACCAGGACACGACTTTGTCAAGTTAGAATTATTTGAAAAAGATAGAAAAATCAGCCAAGAGCAGGCTGTTCCTTTACTGACGAGTGGATCTGATATCATCTCCATTTCTTGAGGTTTACCGCATTCTTACAGAAATTTAATAGTCCAGAACTATTATGCAATAACCAAGCTGTGAGTGATATTGATTTTGTCACGAGGCTTTAAACAAAGCAGAAGACAATACTAACCACAGGACCAGGCAGACCTCTCTCTCCAGGGAAACCTCTTTGCCCAGGTGGGCCATCTTTACCAGACGGGCCAGCAGGGCCAGGATCACCCTGTAAGTGAAATGGGAAACAAATATGAGCTTTGTAGTTACATACATGTGCTTTAATTAGCTGACAGTGTTAAAAACAAAAGTTTACTAATAAATAGAGCTTCAAGTTTCACCTTGGCTCCTTCTTTTCCTGCAGCTCCAGGCAGACCTTGCTCACCAGGTGGTCCCGGGGGTCCAGGGTGTCCACGTTCTCCCGTTTGTCCAGTCTCACCTGTTGGTCCCTAGAATTGAAAATAAATAAATAAATAAATCCCATTCAACACTAAAGTATAAAACCAAGTTACAGAGGAAGTGTGAAAAGAGGGACAAAGCAGAGAGCAAAATCAGCAAATTAACACAAAAATGACATAACAATTTTTCCATTTATTAGAAACGTGGAGAGGAAAAGCTGAACATTTGCTGTGTGGGAGGCTTACTAGTCATTAAAGCCACATACAGCTTCATTATTATGAATGTCCTCAGCCGGCATTAGCAGAACGGCTGGGAGGAAAAGTCTGTTAAACATTTATGCATAATGGATGAAGAGCCCATTGCAAATATGAAAGAGGATAAACAACACTTTAGTTGTGGCTCTTGAGATATAGGTAAGAGGAGCTAAATCGATTTTCATTCGCCGAGCAAAATGCTAAGAAAGCATTCCTAATGACAACTTATAGGTTTTTATTGTGCTTCTGTGTGTGAAAGGTTTGCAATTCTACAAGAGGCTAATTTTTCAAAAAACAATGCAAATGCATATTTAATAATTTTTTGTAGGAAATTGATAGCTATTTGTTTGCGCACAAAGGAATACAGTGAACAAAAAGCTGTGCGTCAATGAAGCAACTAAGAGAAACACTCAATGGCTGTCACTCACCTGAGGTCCAACCACTCCTGGAGGACCAGGAGGGCCTGTTTTGCCTTGGAATCCCTGTGTATTATAAAAAGGAAATAAAAGTCATACAGTTGCCTCAGTGGATATAGATATAAGATAAAGAGTAGAATAACCGAAGCACACTCACAGTTTCTCCTCTCTGTCCAGGATGTCCTGGCAATCCGTCTTTCCCTGCAGGTCCCTGAGAATTTCAAACAAATTAAAGAATTTATATTAAAGGTCACACTGAATGGAAAGACAAAGGGCAAAGGTCATATTTCAGTAGAGTGTCTGGACTTACAGGGGGGCCCTTTGGTCCTGGGAAACCTGTTGGTCCCTGAGGCCCAGGCAATCCCTATAAAAATTAAAAAAGCACATAATCGAGTTAATAATCGCGTGTCTGATCGAAACGTCATGAGAATAAAATGACTCCTGGTGATGCTGTTACGGTACGTACCCTCTCACCGGGAGGTCCCGGTGGGCCGTCATTCCCTGAGTTACCCTGGACACAAAAAATAAGGAATCAAATGTGAACATGTATAACGACATATTTCAGAAAGTGGCATTAAAATAAATACTAATACTCACCTTTGGACCAGCTTTTCCTGTCGGTCCTCTTGGTCCTCTCTCTCCTCGAGGCCCCTTAAGAAAGAAAAAAAAAAGCTTTTTAACAAAAAAAAGTTTGTAAAGGATGCATGTAATCTGAAAAGCTTGGTTATTGTGTCAGTGTGGATTCCCCTCGAGCACGCTCAAGTCGAACGGCCACTTTTACTCAGGTGCCAAGTTCGCCATCTGCATGGAAGCACGAGTCTGCTGAGTAAGACTAACCGTTGGTCCTCTCTGTCCGCGTGGGCCCGGCTTTCCTGCTGTTCCCTGTGGACACAAAGAACACACACAACGATCAAAGGAATGCCACTCACATCATTAAGATCCTAAGAATGACTCTAATGCCAGGAGACTGAAATATTTGCAAGCACAATTGAGCCATTTATGAGCTCAGAAATAGTCTTTTTATAATAAAATGGGATTTACTGTAAAAGAAAATGACCATTAACATTTATCTTCACTTACATGTGAAGTCATTGCCACCTTGGAAAATGATATTTTAATAATCAATTATGCATGATATAGCAATTTTGCAGCAGTGTTACAATGACACTGGCTACATACAAATTTAATGAGGAAAACAATAAAATCTTTTATGTAGCTTTTTAAGTTTCAAACAAGTGTTGTGAAACTATCTTAATAGCTCTATTATCCCTTTCTGTCTCGGAGCTGGGTCTCATAAACTTTACAAATGTTTTGTGAAGATGAAAAAGCTTAATGCGCCTTGCTCCACTCGTGTTGACAAACCATTACTCTTGCAGGCGAGCTAATGACCCATCCCTTCGACAAAAGAAAATGAAGCATTGCTCAAGAGCCACAAAGTGATAAACAAAGCTTTTGGGGTATCCAAATGAATTGTGCAAGTGGTAATGAAAAGCAATTGCGATGGTGAGCAATTGTGTCTCTGTTGCTTTGTGTTAGAGCCATGCAACTTGCACTAGGTTGATAAATCTGGAGCTGGGACGGGAGCCTGTCTCTGGCGGTACGCCTGTATCCAACCCTTGAGGGAATGAGAAGAATATCAAGAAGTCTATCTACATACATACCCGAGTTCCTTTCTCTCCATTGGCACCTGGGAAACCTTGGAAACCCTGGGATCCCTGTGTGTGAGCAAGAGAGCAATTAATCATCTGAGAAGCAAACACAGTCACTATATTCCTTGTTTATACCCCTAGCTTAATACATTTAACAGAAGACTGCATGCACACAAGTAACAGCATTCCTTTATTGCCATTGTATAAGCAACTGAAGGCTGACACCAAATAGCATATTCAAATCCCCAGCTCTTTGATCAGGAAGCTTCAAGCATGTCCGCTTGTCAGACTGCAGCTTTGCCTCAGAGAGGCTAAACGATGAGCCATCAAAAAGTTCAGCAAAAGCAGCCTGCACATGCACGTGTGTGTATTTTTTATTTTCCCCGTTCTCTTTCAAATACACACAGAAAAGCACATTTTGGTCAGGTTAACTGTGTCTCTGTGAGTTCTAACATTAGCTTAAATTAAATTGTCAAGTAAGTTTAATAACAAGCAATGTTTGCCAAAGCAAGGAAATAAGACATAATTTAAATTATTACACTGAATTAAAAGAAAGATAAAGTCACATTAAAGCACAATTAAAAAAAACTTTTAAAAAAAAAGAAAGGCAATTATTTGAGAATAATTTGGGAATATTAACACCATACACTAAACAACTTACACGTAAATTGACATAACCTGAAAAGGCTTATGAATGGAGGTATATTTTCAGTCACGAAAAACTATTGGAGAGCTAGATGATCAACAATTAAACCAACCTGACAGGCTCTGCAAATATGGAACTTAATAAAATAGTAAAAAGCAGCGGTCGACTGACCCTAACAAGTGTCACGCAAGTTCATGTGTCCATGAACACAGAAAGCTCTAACAGATAACACAGAGCTAGCCCAGCGACTTGTGGTGAAATACTGGCGGCATCATTGGTTTCATTGGTGCCTCGCCCAAATTAACATACAGTAATTACTGTAACCGAGCACGGATATGGTAAAATCTGTAAATTAATAACAATGCTCTTTAGCAGTATAAATGCAATTACCTTTGGTCCTTGTCTTCCTGGGTATCCTGGCAATCCAGGAACTCCGAGTTTACCCTGTAAAAGAGAAAGATTAGTAAGTATACTGTTATATACGGTCCTGACAGGAACTTATAAAAGTTTATCAAAAAGTATTTACAAAAATTTATTTACTATTTTTACCAAAAAAAAGACAAGGTTGAGCTCCATGAAACGATTCATCAAATTAAGAGACATAATAAGGTTCCTGCTCTATGTAAAAATGTAAAAACTGAACATTTAACGCAGCATTTACTTAATCCACTGATCTTCTCCTGCCTCAAACCAAACTCCTTATTAGAGCCGTACCAAATTATTCCTCTTAAGCCGTGACACCTGATAACCGGTGATAACCTCTTCTCATATTAAAAAGACAAGATGTTTCAGACTTTGAGAGAAATGCCTGCTTTTGGCATCTGCCAAATGCATGGCGATGATGGGATTATTTCGAATAAAATCATGTAAAAAAAAAATTTAAATAAACGATTTTAATTAAGCATTCTCAAGCCAACAGAGGATTTAAATTGGCATCAAATTAAAACTTTTAATTACAACATCTAGTAAGAGTCTGTTGATGTATAATTTAATATTAACACTGTCTTTGCTATAGTACCTATAATCCACACATACATTATACTGTATATGAACCTTCTTCTGTACCCAGCTGAACTGCTACACTTATCTGAAGGGCAGCAGGACACTACAGCCATTACACAGACGCTGCCCACTGTGTTTACTGTGATTAGCCAGGTTGGTACAGAGTAGCCACAAACAGCTCTATACACATGAAGCACTCTGCTTATAAATCTCATCAATCCTGTATCCCACAGCCTCTATTTCAGCTATGTCTGTAGCAAAAGCAGTGTCTTAATTTTTTTGATTCTTGCAATGCAATAAGTATTTATAATGTTGAACAGAAGATATTTTCATGAACTACATAAACCAAAATAGCAGCACTTGTGAAGATGCCCACACAGTCTAAATAGGGTTTAAGAGTTATCTACAGACTTTCTTTACCTCGCTGATCTCCTAATTCCATGTACACTCCTAACTAAATGCAAGGAAAGAAGGCTGGCTCTCTCCCACAGTATGCTGTAAGCTCTTTGCATCTGTGAGTTTAAGTAATAAAAACTCTGTCATTCTAGCGAGTAACATCTCCATTAAAACGTGCAGAAACACTACAGCGGTATTTTTAGAACCGGATCAGTGTGTGGGGAAAAGCTGGTGTGAAGGCTATAATTAGGCATGAAAGAGACTGCTGTTAGCTAATGTGTGATCAAGATTCGGATGGATATCTGCTTTTTAAATTACACTGTGAATAACAAACAAAAGTTTCGCCTGTCCTCACTGGATAAGGATTGGACCAGTCAAGCAATTACTCTGCCTCTGTTTAAGTCCGTTTTTTTAAGAAGCTCACCTTCTCACCACTTGGGCCAAGAGGACCAGCATCTCCTGGAAGCCCGGAACGACCCTTTGGCCCCTCGGGGCCATCTTCACCTCTGGGTCCTGCTGGTCCAAGTTCTCCCTGGAAATCACAAGATGTAAAAAATACAAATGCCATTAGCCTGTATAGTAAACAAACAAACAAACAAAAACAAGGTACTTGAGCTCATCTTTCCCCTCATGTTTTGCAAAGATTATTCTATTGACTGTGCATTCACAAATTAGTAGCATCAGTGGGAATATTTTTCCACTCATATAGCTTTCTAAGGTGATTACAATGAATCTGAGTACTATAAGAGAGATCTGAAACAAGTATTTTGTTATGACTGGTATAAAAAAAACAGTTTTGCTCTCTATAGTCTATAGCTTGTTACTTTAATAAGCAAGATGCTTGCCTTTAAAGTGTTTTACTTCCTCTGAGGGAGTATATCAACTTTTATGTTTACTGATAGTTGCCATAGTTTATCTCATTTACATAATGTTTAGTAGGCTATTCAATCACTTGAGCAAAATGTCCTACAAGATTGTGGTAAGCGGTTACATGCCTGCAAAACATCTGTTAGCACTAATTAGCTGGTTGCTAACCAAGCTAGCTTGCACTTTTGACAACTTAGACCTCCATCCTCTTGCACAAATATGGTCACTTTTTGCTCTATAACTTAAGAATGCTTTGCTTTTATTATTCATCAAAGAAATCAATCAATTCTTTGTTTATATTTCAAAACTGTTGTGAGTAAAAAGGTGCTTAAGGATGCTAATTTCTGTTGCTTCATCATTAAAGAAATTAGCTATTTTAGTATTGCTTCTCTTTTTAAGTGTGCTTTCCTTCAAGCGGGACACATATTAAGTGACAGACTACAAACTCACTCTGACAGCCAGTCACTGTTGCATGAGACCTGGCAGTGTGTAAAAAGGAAGGCTTGCGCAGTGTTGAAGGCAAAGCCAGTGTGCTCACACACCAGCACTTAAAACGGCATCAGACAAACTGTACTTGACTCACACTTGCAAGCTCATCAAACAGAACACTTTAAATTGAGCACACTCACACACTTTTCATAGGCACGCTTCAAAATGAGTCATTTAGATTCCGGTCTATGTGCATCTCCAAAGCAGAGGGCCTCCTTAAATCTTTGCTTTCATCTGGATCTGCTGCATCTCCAGAGGAAAATAAGCCGGAGCCCCATGTCTCTCTCCCGGGTTTAAAGGGGTTTAAAGTGCCATTGATTTCTCCTTCCTTTCTATGCTCAGCTAGAGACAGCCTGGTCAGGGATTGGAGGGTTGATGTTTGAAGTATTGGCTTGTGCAAGTTATGTTTCTTACTGTAGAAAGCATTTTTTTCTTAAGACTTGACAGTGTAAATCCCTGAAGCACTTTGGAGAAAGAGGCTGTAGTCGGGAAAACCTGTCAAAGTCGCGCTTTTCTCCTAAAGTTGTCGAGGTTAGGACTGACTGGAAAGAGGCAATGGGGATGGAAAAGAAATTGGAAACTGCTCACATTAAAACAAACGCACACACACAAACCACTTGTCAACTGGAACAACACCTTATGTTTGCTCATTAGCCACAATTCCGCGGTAGTCACAGAGGCTTAGGCAATGAAAGTGGATAAAGTGACAGGAGTGGTTGCTCCTTTCACTTACTGTGGATAAAGGTCACCCTCACCCCCCAATAAAACAAAGCTAGTTCTGAGTGCAGCACTTAAGAGTTGTTTCATTAATGTGATCATTTGAGTGATTCATCCAGCAGTCAAGTTTAAACAGACAAGCCTTACCCTGTCGCCTTTGATACCCATATCTCCCTTGAAGCCAGGGAAGCCGTCTTCTCCCTAGCAGAAGGATAAAGAAAACGATGTTGAAACCATTTGATTGGTATGCATGCAGAGATGATCAAATAAGTCCACACAACTTTCTTAGACGTTTCTTAGCCAGCTGTTTGAATTCCTTTACCTTTTCACCCTTGTGTCCTTTAAGGCCACGCACACCGTCAGCTCCCTGTGATGCAAGAACAGGCAGAAATTACAAACCAGTGGGGAGGATAACAGACGGCTACACTTTTTTAAAACTTAGAAGTAAATTGTGCAAAAGAGGAGACTCTTTAGGATGGATTCATTTTCATTGTTTTGGTGTATAAATTAGCATACAAAGGTTCTTCCTTCTTGACCAATCTTTTCATCTCCCCTGAGAGCAGACTTCAGCCATGTTACAAGGGGACTATTAGCTACGAGTCGAGCCACTTGTGTGATCCCCCTAGCTCAGTAGCAGCTTTAATGATTGGATCAGTCACACTTTCTTTCCAAGAATTATTTGATGGGAATTCTTTTGTCTCGGTTTCATCAGATACTAATGGCACAGAGGAAGGAGAGGGCTGTGCACCTTGAATTGTTATCAGCCCCTTTGCCATCTCACAAGGCTTGTGCCATCTCACAAGCCTATACAAACTTTTTAAGGGGATTTTTATTTATTTATTTGCAAAATCACACTAGTCTGGTTGGCCAAACACACAAAAAACAACAACAACAACAACAACACTCAAATGAGATATTGGGGAACTATTAGCACATTAAATGCAAAGTACAAAAAAATACATAAAATTAATTTCTTAGTGGTTGATAATCAACTCACCTTCACGCCTCGAGACCCAGGATAACCAATAGGTCCTTGAGGGCCAGGAGGGCCCTAGAGAGACAAATATTTAATAAGAGTTTGCAGCACGTAGTTTTTAACAATCCAAGCATGCACACACACACACACACACACACATTTTGCTAATCTTATCTTCGTGAATGCAAACACATTTTATGCAAATGTTTCTGAACAAGGACAACAGGAGGGGAAACTAAAAAGCGAGAAAAGTGTAAATAAAGGAGGGAAGAAATGAAAGCTAGCTCATGGGAAGCAAATGTAATAAAACTCACCATGTGGCCTTTCTCTCCGGAAGGCCCCTCTTTTCCAGGGTGACCCTGTGAATTATTAAGAGCAATATTATGGCATTTCATTTGAGGATAATTACTACCATAAATACCACAAGGCCCCTTAAACAGAGAAATTAGGTTATTAAAACTGTTGGAGGGACGTATCAAAGTGGAAAACTGCAAAAAAAAAAAAAAAAAAAAAATAGAGCCATTGCAGTCTAATTGCATTTGAGATTTGTATTAAAGAGGCCCTACTAGCTATCACGGAGCTCGAAAAGCACAGACTGTCATTTTCTGAATTTTGCACAAGCAATATAGCAAACAGCATCGTGCATGTATGACACAAAACTCCACCTCATCAAAAAACGCGCACATCCACACACATGCATGGATGCTGATCTGAAAGGACTAAGAGGAAAATGATTGCATTCTCATTAACAAAAGGAGCTGTGCAAACCCTCTGATGGGCTATTAGTGATATGAGGATGGAGAGAGAAACAGATACAAGAGAAGAGGCAGAAAGGAAGCACTAAGGTTGGGAATATTGTGCTTGCTTTATATGCAACAAAACAGATTTAACAGGAACAGCCTGGCTGTGTAACTCAGGGAGAACTATCCTCAAAAGAAATTATTAAAAGGCTGAGAGATATTGTGTGTCGTGGGGCTCTACTTTATCTCCTTTTTCTGTTTTGCTTTTTTTAAAACATCTTTTTCTTGCCCTGTAGTTATTCAAATCTTGGCCCTATCTCTCTTAGGTGCCACCTGGTACCTTCCAAGAAACATCTGCCATTATAGCAGGTGTACTGTCTGTGCAGGGATGTCAGAGGGACTGTTTGCCTATATAAAGTGCGCCTCAGTGTGCGTGTGTTGTTCGTCTGTTGTGATGTGTTTTATGCTGTGAAGCAAAAGGCTGTACAAAATAAAATTAGAGATATGGCTTTAAAAATGTGAGTTCTTACAGCTATGCTACCTATAAAAAACTCTTTATAAACAGACAGTGGGGAGGAAAAAGAGGACATACGGCTCTTTGGAAACGTGGCCTAAAAACTCACCGGTGGGCCATCAGCTCCTGGCATTCCTGGCAAGCCTGGCTTTCCGGTCGGGCCCTGGGTAGATGATAGAAGGTCAGAGTAAACATGACAAGATAACAAGAGCACACGGAGCCATCACAGGATATAGATGTCTATCGGTATAACAACAACGTGAGGTTTAGTTGATATAACACTGACTATTGTTACATAATCCATTTAAATGCTGGCGAGACATATCCCAGAAACCCACACATGACACCAGAACCCAGGAGATCACAAAATCCTGTAGGTGTCATCCATTGGTGATGATGAGTGTGCGTAAAATTTCATTTATTGTCATTATAATTCATTTTAACCTCAGTGGCCAAAAGACAAACAGTAGGATCCTTAGACAAGCAAAGGTAACGGATACATAAAATTAATCATGACGATAATAGGATGCAGATTTCTTTTCTCTTTGTTATGCTCATTAGCTCTAGTCCCAAAAATTATGTACTTGGTGTTTTGGGGCAAAGTCTTGCATATGTATTGAATGTGTTCTATGAAATTCAAGCTCTTAAGACAAAGATCTACAATTTAAGTCTACTGTTTCGCTTTATTACACTTAGCAAATATCATGATGGCTTTAATGTCTTTTACAATCAGGGCACACGCGGTACCTACATTACCAAATCCCAAATGCTCAATAATAAAGTGAGTGTGCTCCATATAAGTTAGCCAATGTAATTCAGCTGAAATGAAATTAAAATGTATCAGGATTCAAATCTGTCTGTACCGTCTACAAGGCAACATTTAGTCCTGCATTGGGGATGAGGAGGCATTTGCATAATTGTGTGATAAGCATTTCGAACTGAATAAGATAGCAACTTGGCTTTCCGCTCATGAAAATGAATGCGACCAGCTATTTTATACATTCTGATTCTTTTTGGTTTTAAAGCATCTTAGAGGTTTTTTTTAGTGGAGTTACAGGATTTTAGAGTCACATGGTATGTTACCTTCTCTCCTGGAGGTCCAATGGGTCCTTGAGGCCCTGCAAGTCCCTGTGGGGAGGATACAAAAATGATCACCAAGCTTTCATTTCACACTTCCGAGAAAGAAAGATCTAAATTCACACTACATTTTCATCACTCACCTGGGCTCCTGGGTTGCCTTGCTGCCCGGGAGGTCCTGGCTCTCCTTGGGGTCCCTGAAAAAGAAAAATTGTCTTAGAAATCTCCCCATGTAGAAAAGACTGAATAATTTATTGATTTTCAACCAGGCTGTGTGAATGTGAAACTGATTTGGTGACCAGCATTTCCTCTGAAAAAATATAAATGAGAAGCAGTAGCACTCTTCTGCATGATTACCTCATAACAACACAATAAGCCACAACTTTTGGACTGATGGAGTAGCATCTTTCCACGGCGCGAGGTAAGAGACACACACACACGTACACAGTGCACATTACCGCAACTACTTTCCTAATGAAAGAAACTGCTGAGGCACAAACACAACAACACCTTTCCCAATGAGATAACTGGCAATCAATTATATTTCCTCAGGCCAAGAGTCGGGAACGCTCCTGGTCTTTCATCTCTACCTCGTTGGATCGTTCCCAACAGAACAAAGGAGCTGCTTCAGTTAGGCATTCTCTCATTACAGCCGGGCGCTGCCTGAAATTGAGCTGGAATGGTACAAGCGGCCGAGGTGGACTGCTCAAATAGACCTAAACACAGGCAGCCTATTCTTCATTATGTCTTAATGTCTGATTGAACTGGTGTGTGTGCTTGTGTGTGTTTGCCCATGAGGGCATATCATGGGCTTTTTGAGGGTGAAATTAAGCAAACGTTGATTGAAATTGAAATTGTGCGTGTTGGTTTATCTGAGAGTTTGCACATATAGGCAATTTAGTTCATTCCAGCTTCACTTACTATGTTTCCCTTGGGTCCAGGGTGGCCATCCATTCCAGTAACGCCCTACAGCAGGTGACAAAAGAACATTAAGAACAAAAAATGAAAAGGGAAAGGCAGCATATCCATAAAAGACTAAAATGGACAGAATCGACTGTGTGAATGAATTTTAAAGTCTGATGTATTTGAATCGCTAACTCCTACAGAGAGATATCAGTTTCAAAAATGTGCAGTGTCCACGTTAAATTAAATCCGCTGGAACAAATTAGATTGAAGCCTCGCTGCACTGTAGACATCTATCAGAGAAGCGGAAGTTAAACTCAATAACATATGCTACTCTTTTGTATATTGTGTCTGAGAGATATTGAGTTTTGTATTTCCCCGTGGTTGTTGTTTGCCCTTCCCTTTTCTCTCGCCGCTTATGAGATGCTAAAAAATTGATTCCGCTCTCTAAACTGTAAATCTATTGCTGGATATGAAAAGTTGAGAAGTTGAAGGAGAGGTGAGAGGGTTGGGTGGGGGGTGGGCACTCACAGGTGGTCCAGGAGGTCCCTGAGGTCCTTTTGGTCCCAGCAAACCTCGAGGCCCCTGTGGTAAAAATGAAGGGAAATGAGATTGAGAGTGATATCACACCTGTGAAAAAGGACTGATGCATTATTAAACACGTTCAGCTAAATCAAGTTTCAAAATTATACTGCTGGAAATAACCTCACTTTCCAAATGTCCTTGAGGATTTTCTACAGAGTGAGATGTGAGGGAAAGCTGAAGCTTCTTTCTTTCTCTCTTTTTTTTTTACTACTCTTGCATTTCCCTCAGCCATACCCATGAAACAGTGCTGTGATTTTTTTTTCTGTGTGCCATGCCTCACAGCTACAGTTACCCAAGTAGATGGATTGTCCTGACTGCGTGAATTCAAACCAATGTAGCGCACCCTGGTGGATAAAAAAGATCATAACATGCAATATCAAGGGCTCTCTGATGGTTTCTTCTTTTCCTGTCTTTTCCACCCTCCGCAGGGAGTATCCTGCATGGGTGAGGCGGGGTGTGGGAGGCTATTAAAAGAAGCTTGATGTGTTCTGCTTGCTTTTCTCACCACCAGAGATTCACCTGTACACATGAGTTCTGATCAACATTCACTTTGCACCACAATGGCACTAAAAAATAAAAAATTCCAAGTCTATATGACTATGAACATGTGATATATGATACCAGCCGACAGTATGATTGTTCAGTAACACAATAACATGATGACAGCAGGCCTGCAGCTCTTATACATTTCCCTGAGTGTAAGACTGAATGGTAATATATGTGATCACTCACTGGTTCACCAGGAAGTCCCCTGGGTCCGATCTCTCCATCATCTCCCTGGGAAAGAGAAGAGCAGGTCAGGCTTTGGAACAGACAGTGAATTATAATGGAGGAGAAAGTGAGGATGTGCAAGTGTGTGTGTGTGTGTGTGTAATGTGAAAACATAATGAAGAAACAGAGGAAGTGGGGGATCAAGTTGCATCAGTTGTGTTTAATGGAGAAGGTGATGGAAATTGGGAAAAGGTATTTTTGCAAAAAGAAAAAACTGAACGTATTATAAGGAACGAAATCGACGAGAAGGAGAAAGTAGAAGAAGAGGAAGTGGAAGTGCAATTCAAATGATGACAAAACGGTGCGTGCCTGAATTTGTTCTGCTCAGAACAAATTCAGATAGTGCGACTTCGTGTGTACAGCACTTGAGGTTGATAAGAAAATGAAGGGGCAGGCGTGAAATTCTTTTCTTGTTTTTTTTTGTTTTACCCTCTCTCCATCCTCTCCAGGACCACCAGGAGGTCCATGGGGGCCGGGTTCACCCTGTGAAAACAAATATGAACATGTTTAACTGTTGTCCAAATTCCAACAGACACACACCTCTCAGGTTAAAGGTTAAAATGCTTACTCTGTGTCCTTTTTCACCAGGAAGTCCAGCAAGACCATCAAATCCTCTGTCTCCCTTAAAAGCGGGGGGGAAAAAAACATTTAATGATATAGATCACCAGCTCAGCTTAAAAATTAACTTCAAAAAATCTTTTTATCAAAAGTGGCACATTTAAGTGTATCGTGAATGGAAAAGACAACATACCTTTGGTCCAGTCTGTCCTGGCATGCCCCTGGCACCATCAGCTCCAGAGCGACCCTGTAAAAGCAACAGCACATGTTCTACCTCCAGATCAAGACAATCACAGAGCATTTACTATTTGCAATCGCAAACAAACACTGTGAAGTGCATAAAAACTATCATGCTTAGTGTTAATATTAATTCTCTGCTGCTGAATAGCTTGGTTGACAACTTACTCGTCTACCAGACTTTCCAGGAGGTCCAGGGGTTCCCAAAGGTCCACGTGGTCCCTAAAACAAAGGTGCTGTAAATCACTGAGCCATCTTTTTCGTTTCCAATCTATCCACCTAAATTAGGCTTTTCAGCTGATTTGCTAGTAACGGAATATTACAAAGGCTCAGCATTAGTGAACACATTTCCAGAACTGGCTTGCTTAGACTGATATGATCAGAAACAGATCCTGAAAACAGAATGTAGCATGGTGATTTCTAGTACCTGAGGTCCTGCCTCTCCAGACTCCCCCTTCAGTCCTGATACACCAGGAGGACCCTTAAAAAGAAAAATACTGACTAAAAATTCATATAACAATTGAGCAAGACCATCCTGTGTGCCACAGAATCTGCAGATCAGAGTATTTGTGCTTCAGTGTTTTTGCTGGGAGGTGATTTGCCATACATACCAGCGGTCCAGGTCTGCCAGTCAAACCCATTGGCCCTGTAGGACCGCGCATAGCCAGCTGACCAAAGAAAGGAGAAATAACATAAAAATGAAATCAAATGAAACATATGGAAAAGAAGGAAAGAGGACAATTTAGCTCATGTGTGAATAGAATTGCAGCAGATTTAGCAATTTATATTTGTCTCTGCTGTATACTGTGTCTGTACTTGTGCTCTGCATGTTAATGTTAAACTTAATGCACAAAATGCAGCATCTATTAATAATAAATGAAGAATAACATTGTAGGAAATGTGCTGCAAATACAGTAAAAGTCACGTGATAAGCAGTAACAAAATGTTAAAAATGAAACAAAAATAAAAAAATATGACATTTGAGGCGAAGTGAGGGAAAAAAGTTAAAAGTATAGAATGAAATCATCTGAAATAAGATATTTTCCACATGAGAATCTTATAGTTTGCAGAGTTTAGCAACAAAGAGCAGTAAAAATAGCATAAATGTGAAGGCGTAAACTGTTACCCTAGCCTGCTGCATGATGGCTTGCATCTGGGCCTCCTGTGCTGATACAGCAGGTCCCTTCTGCCCAGAGTCACCTCCGGCGCTGAGTCTGAACTATGGAAGGAATGATAGCTCGGTGAGACTTCAGTCCCATATAAAGGAATACACAAGAAACCAAAAAATGAGAGCCTAGAGAAGCATGTGGAAGGACTGGCCTGTGGCAAAATGAATCTTTTAAGTTTATACAGCCACACACTGTTACCAACAATAGCTCTAATATTTCTTTAATACAGTCTGTCCATTTAAGAAAAACAACAACAAAAAAAACCAACAACAGCTATGCTACAGCCTCCAGCTGTCAAATCAGCTCCATCCATGGCTGCTTGCAGGCCATAATGTTCACATTTGACTGCCATCTGGTGGTGATAAGCCAGCATTACACCCTAACATGAATATTCATGCCTATGGTGCAACTCTTGACTTTGTTTGGGCCAGACATCTTGGTTTGGATTACACAGCACAGTCCTCAGGAGACAGACTGCCAGTTGAGCTGCAGATGCAGAGGCAACACAGCAGTGAAATTCTGTGCAGGATTTCAAAGTCACAGAGAGGGTTGTTGCCACGAAGCAAAATACAAACCGTTGATCTAGAACATCAGGGATGAGTCAGATGTACTGCAGCTGAATAAAAACAATATTTTTTTCATATTTTCCCACAAATCCCACAGTTTTTCTTCGTCCACTTGATTCTATCTCTGCCATGCAAACGAGATGTTCTGATTTATCAAGAAATGGCTAAAAAAAAAGCCAGACGTCCACAGACGACAAAGAGAAGCTGCTTCACCAGTGTCTAGATTTGCCACCTAACCCTGCCGTGCTGCTCATGTTGACTCCATCATTTCAAGACAGAACGTCTTGAAATGATGAGAAGGCGTGTTTCTCATTAGACTTGGAGATCAAGGATAGCCGGCTATCTGCCAGTGGATACACCAGAACACCTTGTCCAGACAGAGCTTGCCACATGGCTCCGCCAGACAGTTTTTGAGGAATCCTGAAACCACAACTCTGTATCTGCACAACTAATCAGTTACAACCGCCGCAGCAGCATTTTCCCAGCACTTAATAAAGAAAGCGGAGGAGGTAGACATCACAGGAAGCTATTAGGATGTCTGAGCAACTGTTGCGGTCAAGTCTGACATAGAAAAAAAAGATGCTTTAGCATTAACTTTGCTGAATTGGCTAGGATTTGTGTTTGTGAACTTAAAGCAGCTGACATTACAGCTGTTATTTAAGAATCTCACTCAACATGTTGAAGCACATATTTATGCAACAAAACACTCGTAAGTAGGGCTGGGTATCGTCACTGATTTCTAGAGTCGATTCGATTCCAGTTCACAAGGTCCCGAAATGATTCGATCCACGATTCGATTCAATTCAATTTAAATCTGGGAAATTTTGCCTCAGACAGTCAGAAATATTATAATTCAGATCAGTACATTTACATATTTTTGTATCTATAAAAAGGAAGCTGACACTTGCAAGACTTTATCAAAGGTGTGAGCATCACAGCAGATGCCTTTGTGTCAAAGTAGATGAAGATAAAACACAGAAAAACATGAAGGTGATTTTCCTGGTCTGGGATTTTATAAAAATATTCTGCAGTACATCAAAAACGAATGAAAACCATTAATCAACATATGAACATTACCTCTGAAGTTACAGCGGTTTTAGTAGAGACACGGCTAAGCGTTTTGCATAATTTTAAAAAGTTTCAATTTGTTCAGAAGCCTATTGAACAGCAGAAATTAGGTTTTCTTTTCGGAAGTAAGTAAAAGGAAAAAAACAGCGGCCGACAGCGCTGTAAACAACGGTAGACTTGTGCGTAACAAGCAAGAGAATAATGCAGAAAACAGATTTTTAGACGGGAAACTGTTCTTGAAGTACAGAGAGAGAGAGAGAGAGAGAGAGAGAGAGAGAGAGAGAGAGAGAGAGAGCTGTGCATGACGTGTGATTTTATCATGTTGGAAGCAAAACAGCAAAAGTCAGAGGGAGTCCATGACAATGTTTATGTGAAGCGTAGTTTGGATCTTCTTTTGCTGCTGGTTCGGTCAATATTGTTTAGAGAGAGATAAAACTAACAGCTTTAGAATCAGCGCAAAAAGGGCGTAAACACAAAGCGCAGACCCGCCGAAACATCAGAATCAGCGAGCTGTCGGCTTTCAGCCCTGACCGTGTCCATGCCCTCGGGTGAGAAAGGCGACATCTCACTGATTCTGATTCGTCGGCGGGTCCGCGCTTTGTGTTTACATCTTTGTGCAGAATCCGTGTTCCTGCTCTCATTTATTGTCTTAGCTGTTTCGGGGTTGTTGAAATATTGTGAGGTTTCACCAGAGATTCTGGCATTTCGGGCAAAATAAATTCATATTAAAAAATCAATTCAGGATTTTAATGAATCGATATCACGTTGTCCAAGCCAGAATTGTTTTTAATCGATAAATCGATTATCAAAACCCAGCCGTAGTTGTAAGGGTTAGGCTCATCATAAAAGGCTTGATGGGAAACCCCCTTTATTCCACTTCATTGTATAAGTTATCGATAAAACACTGTGTCAATAATAACAATTGGTCTTAAAGGAGGTTAAACAAGGATTAAAACACTAAGTTAGAATTTCTGACTTTGGAAGAAGAACAATAATAATTGTGTTTTACTTACAGGCAGCATCAGGACAGTTCCAGGAGGTCCTGGCAGGCCATCAGCACCAGGAAGACCAGGACGACCTGGAAGACCCTTAGATGGGAAATTACAAACACAAGTGAGTGTGTTATTATTTGTATTTGTAAACCTCTGGTGATGTTTAGGACATTAAAAAAAAAAAAAAACCTTACCCTCTCTCCAGAATCTCCAGGACTGCCTGGTGGGCCGGAAGCACCTGGGGGTCCAGGGAGACCCTATTTTAAACAGAAGACCTCATTTAACTTCTATATATACACACAATACAACACAAAAGTTTTGCCTTCATCTTGCAAAATGGTCACATACAGCAGAACAGAATGTGCATGTGGCAATATTTTATAAGAGAGGCTGTGAAGCTGTAAATCTTTGTGGGGTATTCTTATTTGTTTTTATTGTAGTGCAACGCTTCAGTGGCTGGACTCCATCTGCAGGGTGTCAAAGCAAATCTGTATTAAAGGAATCTTCCTAAATAAATGACGACGTTCCTTCGACATCTAATCAAGTCCAAAAGCCGCTTTGGGGGAACTGCTCGGGCCACTCCTTTTTGCATCGGGAGCCAGCAAAGCATTAAAACTTGAATTTTCTGGTAGTGCAGACAAACAATGAATGCGTGAAAGGAAGCTCTATTGGCTTTTCTTTACCAGGTGGCTGCCAAGAAAAACGGCAGCGATTACGATGCGAGGGGGGAAAAAAAAAGGAAAACACAGGAAGTTAAGAGACAGGAAGATTGACTTACTGTTGGCCCTTCAGGCCCAGACGGACCTTCCACTAACATTCCCTGAAACACACAAGCACAAATCATTAGGCCTCATTCATAAGCACGTGGCTGCAAACAACACTGTCACACTTGAGTACAATACACAGGAAAACGTTCACTTGTAAACTTGTCCCTTCATCATGTTCCCATCTTTGCTGACTCATGTGCATGCATGCCTGTCACTGCAGCTGTGTTTGCAGTCGATCCACAGAGAACGAGAGAGTGGCTGCAAACAACAGGCAAAGCCATCCTGAGGTGCTTCCCCTACCCGGACAAGTTAAGTTAAGGGCTAATCAGATCAGTGGGGATGTTAAACTTATTCACACATGCAAACTGAAACATAAAGCCAGTTTAGCAGTGTCTATGAACATTTTGGAATTAGTTCAGTCTAAGTGTAGGGTTAGTGTTTGAGTTAGAGTTAGGCCTGATCAGTAACACAGCACAGGCAATAATAGCAGTTCATCTCATTTCAATGTCTCAAAGACTCAAGGATCTGACTTAACAGATGCATCAGTGCAGCTCTACAGCTACATAAATGCCGCCTTGTTTGCTCTTGTGGTAGCAATTTGGCTTTTTGTTTTATGAGATTAAAATTCTGCCCACTCTCCAAAGTTCAAGCTGCCTTCAGAGCATTTTTATTTTAAACACTTCCTTCAGACTTGTTTTTTTTTTTTTCTTCAATCCCTGCAGTTATTCCTGTGTGTCACCAGCATTGTGGCTACTGATTGAGGGGCTGGGTCTGTACATGTATTTATTTTTCATTGAAGTTAGCACTTCATAATACAGCCCACACTTATACTTGTAGCATAATTTCTGTCAGAATTCCTGCAAAATATCCAGACGTTGTGCTACTTAAAATTACTTACTGACCAAATAAATGTATTTACAGAACCGTCTTTCCTGTAAAAATCTGACTTATTATCTCCTTATTTTACTGTACCTATCATTAAGTATTTGTAAGTAAATCTTATTGCATACTATTTAAAAAAAATACATAGAAAGTCCACTCAGTTACAGGGGAATTACACCCTCAGTCAAGGGCTGTATTATAACATGTTGCCCTTTTGTAATTTTTTAGCTTTCTTAGTTTTCTACCTCACAGCTTTTTGCATGTTGCAAAGGGACAAAAGCACACTGGGAGGTTGCGTATGTGTGTTCCAGCATGCTTATATGTGTGCATACACAAAAGGTCATTAAGGAAGTGGACTCAAAAAACATGAACTCCTTCTGTAAACACTGAAGGCACTCAGTCACAGAGGCATGTATGCCTGGTGGAGCTCCACGACTTCTGTTTGAAGTAAAACAGCTGGTACTGTATTAGATACAGAAACCTTTTAGAAACCTTTTGTGGCATATATATCCATATAGGAAGACATTTTCACAGTGTTACCTGTATATATATATATATATGAGTGCCTGTTTTAGGTTTTTTAATTGAACAATTCCTTTCATACTTCCTATTGTTCTTCCTGGTTTTACTTCCCTTGTGATTACATGCTACCTACACCGTGTTTAGAGCTTATTAACAATTGCCGCATGGCCCTACAACAAATGTTTATGCTTTAGCCCCAATGAACAGCCAGGAGCAAGGCCTCGTCCGGGGATGCTAACAGAAAACTGTGGTGAGCTTGTGTGGCTTATGGAGCCTTATTCAGGAAGTAAGGGATAGTTTGTGTTTAGATGTGGATTACACATATGTACTCCCCATGAGCCCAAACGGAGCCTTCGTCTGCTGCTTGTGCATGTTGTTCAAACAGTCATACTCACAGGCTCAATAACAGCAGGCTCTCCCTTCTGTCCTTTCTCGCCATGAGCTCCGTAACCCTACACAGCACAGACACAAAAACAAAGTCAGCCCACCCTCACTTATCTTCATCACCTTTATGATTTATTTTTATTCTGCAGTGTATCCTGTTTAATTTCACCTGCCCATAATCCTGAGTGTTAGCAGGCAGCCCTATGTTAGGCAGCTCTGTGCCGTAATCGTAGGTTTCATCTAGCTCTCCATCATAGTTTTTCAGGTCCTCCTGATTGAACCCTTCCGTGTAATCATAGGCATCCACACCCAGGCCAGTGCCGGTGGCGATGGACCCTCGGTCTCCGGTGCCTGCGCTGGCTGAGCCGCCTCCCACTGACACGGAACTTCCTCCACCCCCGAGGGTGATGGTGGAACTGCTGCTGCTGCTACCACCACCTCCACCGCTGACGTGCACAGTAGTGCTACTGCTGCTGCTGCTGCTGCTGCCTCCACCTCCAATGTTCAGAGTACTGCTGCTGCTGCTGCCTCCACCTCCAATGTTCAGAGTACTGCTGCTGCTGCTGCCTCCACCTCCAATGTTCAGAGTACTGCTGCTGCGGCTGCCTCCACCTCCAATGTTCAGAGTACTGCTGCTGCTGCTACCACCACCTCCACCACTGACGTGCACAGTAGTGCTTCTGCTGCTGCCTCCACCTCCAATGTTCAGAGTACTGCTGCTTCTGCTGCCTCCACCTCCAATGTTTATTGTACTGCTGCTGCTGCCATCTCCATCAATGGTGTGGGTCCTGTCAAAGTCATATTCGTCATATCCGTAGGCTCCGTAGTCATCGTAGGAGGCTCCTGCCTGTTGGAACAATTAACAGGACAGAATAATTGAGGATAACTGGCAATGTGGCCTTTTGAATACCATTCCATCCATAAACATGATAGCTCGAAAAGTTTTGAATGAATTCTGATCACATTTTGTAGGGGTGTAGAGTGGGGTGGTGTTAACAATCCATTAACATTGGGCCTACATCCACCAACATTTTCAAGATAAACTTATTGATTTGACAATCTAATTATAATTGGCTTACCATCGTGGTGTGTCAACGTATAAAAGTATCGGATAGAGATTTAAAATATCATGACAAGTTTGACCTCTGACCTATCCTTCAATGTCAATAGATTTAATGCTGATAATAATGCTACATAGAGCTATTTAAAACCATGTTTCTTACTGCTATTGTTTACACTGACATATGGGCATAGGGAATGACATACGGGGATGACATAAATATCACTTAACTCTGAATCTCAAATCAAGGTCAAATAAGGTCAAACTTTCATGAAACGTCTTTTATCTTTAAAACTATGCTTTAAATTCTCCTGCCTTCATTTGTATTGGCAGCATGTAGGAAATGATACTGGTACATGGAGATTCTAAACATCACACTATAGTTTGCATCCAAACTATGCTTCATTTTTACTTTTCTTTGTTTTTAATCACTGTTGCATATGTACATTTTTTCAGACCCTTACTAGGCACCTGTGCACTTTTACATTAACTTTTTTGTTTATTTATTGTAGACTTTACTCTCTATCTAGTCACATTTGACCTCTGACCCTATTTTTACATTCCACATCTGCTTTTCTTTCAAGAAGGCCCCAAAATGTTTTATGTCAACTGAATGAGAATGAGCCGCCTAGTTAGTTAGAAATAAACTGTAATATAATATTACACAATAAGCCCAATTTATATTTATGTCCCGTTATTCACAAATCAGTAGTTATTATCTATGACCTATTCCTATATAATGTTTGTGTATTCTGTCACCCTACCTTTGTCTGATTTTGCCTGCGCTACAAACTTCTTAAAGTTTGTTTAAAAGAACAAAGAAAATAAAATGAATATATACAAAGTACAATACCATTCATAAAGGTGTACAGTAATACTGACAACAATTAACTCCCATGATTAATGTCCACCTACTGATGTTTTGTTGCTGGAGATTGTGACTGTAGTCCTTTCACCAGCGGTGATGACCTTCGTTCCAGTCCCGGCATCCAAATCAACCCTTCCCCCTGCTCCCAGGTCCAGCTCGCCCCCAGTGTCGATGCCGGTGATGGTGACACTTCGAGAGGTATCAACGCCACCAGGTGCAGACGTGGAGTCATAGTAGTCGTCATAGCCCTCATAGGTGCCGTACGTGACCCCCAATGCGTAATCATCTTCTCCTCCTCCAGTGGCAGTACTTGAAGAGCTGCTGGATGAGCGAGAGGATGAGCCGGTGGAGATGGAGGTCCAGTCGGTGCCAGTAGAACTGCCTTTCGAAATCTCACCCCCTGTGATCAGTCTGTCCCCTTCTGTCTCCTGTAAAGATATTTGGAGGGGGACGTTGGCATTGGATGCTTTACTGTAGTAACATAGAAACAATACAGTCATGTATAAGATGCGGGCATTTAGAGCAAACATGAAATGGTACCTCTTTTGTGGTTGTCTCAGTTGTCTCAGAATCAAGAGTTGAGTCATAAGGCTTTTCCAAATCATCGTAGTAAGGGTATTCATAATAGTAGCTGTCCTCCTCTTTCTTCTAAAGGGAGAAAAACATTCCACCAGCATTAAGAGAGTATATGACTGAGAGGGAAAGATTGGCAATCAATTATTAGCAACACGATTTTTAAATATGTTGCACTGCGCTATTGCCTCTGGCTGGCTGATGTTTGTACAACCGGTCAACCATCGATCAGAAGCACACAGGAGTTCCTCCTCCTTGTGGAAAGCTCGCACTGTATCTGCCTGTTGTAAACTGCTATGACTGAATGACAGATTGCTCTTACATAGTTTTCCTAATGACTCCAGCACCTATCTTTAGAGAAAAGGAAAACAGAGGGGCAAGATTTTGTGTAACAAACAGGGCCCTGGGCAAATCAAAAAGTCAAAAGGAAGAGCTTCCTGTTCATCCTGTAACATTTCTTTGACATCCCGTTAATTAGCACACACTGAGTATATTGGTATTCAGTGGGGAAAATGACACAGTGCATGAATGCAAGCTTAGGCAGGCACTACATCATCATTCCTAAACATGATTAAGTAAATGCATAGACTGATAACCTGGTTCTTCCCAGTCAGCACTTTTCCTCTGGCACATTGCAGGTCTCTTACACAATGCCAAGAGGCTCTTTTCAGCACAGGATCCAACAAAGATCTGATTTGAGTATTAGAGACAATTATGGTTTAAGGGAAATAATTTCCATGAGTAAGACCAGCAAGAAAATACTAAGTGGTTCTTTTGTTGGATTCTATAATGTGTAGTTTCATTCTGTATGTAAAGAATCTACAAAAACTGCTTCTAGTAAGCGGTAGCCTACAGAGCTGCACTTACACTTATGCACTGGTTAACAAGTAAAAAAAAACTTTGAAGAAACTTGTGATTTATTTATTTTTTTGTCATTTATGTATAATTAGGTGCATAGGTTTTTGTACACTAACATCTTCATGGGAAACAGCGTTTGTTGACATCCAGCAGTTCTAGACTTTCGCACATTTTGATTACTGGCTTTAAAATACATTGTGGGATTGTACAGAGGCAAAATTACAAAAACCACATCATTGTTATCTCTGGCTCTGCATTACATTTCTTTCTTTCTCATGGATGAGCATTTTCTCTTCTAACACTGCTTCTGGGCAATCTTGATTCAAGAGTTGGGAGTTCGCCTTGTAATCCGAAGGTTGCCGGTTCGAGCCCCAACTCGGACAGTCTCGGTCGTTGTGTCCTTGGGCAAGACACTTCACCCGTTGCCTACTGGTGGTGGTCAGAGGGCCCGGTGGCACCAGTGTCCGGCAGCCTCACCTCTGTCAGTGCGCCCCAGGGTGGCTGTGGCTACAATGTAGCTTGCCATCACCTGTGTGTGAATGGGTGGATGACTGGATGTGTAAAGCGCTTTGGGGTCCTTAGGGACTAGTAAAAGCGCTATACAAATACTGGCCATTTACCATTTACCATTCTTTAAGCTGTGGGGTTCCACAAGGTTCAGTACTGGGTACATTACAATTTTTTTTACAATTTCTTTTCTACATCCTTTCTTTTGCTATCACAATTCAAGCACCATTCAAGCTTTTTCTATGACGATGACGCTCACCTATATATGTCTTTTAAGCCTCACCAGCTGCGCAGGCTGCTCACCTTAGTCCATGGTTTAACCAAGGTTATTGATTGGCTCTTTAATAATTACCTTATTTTAAATGTCAACAAGACTAAGACATGATTATATCTCCTTGTGATTTATATTCTCAAATCAGTCGGGCTCGTACTTCATTTTGTTCAAATCAGTCAGTGCTACAAACCTTGGTGTAATATTTGAATCCTCTCTAGGTTTCAACTCACATGTAAAATTCATGTCTTGTTCCTGCTATTCTCATTTAAGGAACATTTCTAAATTGCAACTTATGGTCTCTTTTGGAACTGGAGAAAATTATTCATGCATTTTTTTCATCGTCCTTAGATTATTGTAATGCTTTGCTTACTTAGATAAGATAAATGATCTCTTTCACGTTTTCAAGCAATAAAGAATGCTGCGGCCAGATTATTAACGGGTTCCCAAAATCGAGCTAGCATCACTCCCATTTTATATTCTTTACACTGGCTTCCAGTAGGTTTTAGAATTTGTTTTAAAATTCTCGTTTTCACATACTGAGCTCTAAACACACTGTTTATCCCAGCTCCTTACAAAGCACACTGCTGCTCATAGGCTTGGATCACAGGATCAGAATCTGCTGGTTGTTCTGCGTATGAGACTGAAGACTGGGAAGCCGATTCTGTGTACACTTTAAAAACCAGCTAAATACCTTTTTGTTTAACCAGGCTTTTTTTGTGATACTTTTACTGATTGGAATTCATTCTGTATCTTCCAGTGAATCACAAAAAAATAATTTAGAGGAGTGCCAGAATAAAACATGGAGCCAGAGATGATTTGAAAAGCAGAAAAGTAATGTTACTCACAGCGTTGTCTGTGCCGGGGTCCTGGTTCTGTGGCTGGTCAGGGGATGGCACTTCACAATCAGGGCTGTAGTGCTCACAGTAGTCATAGGCAGCACGATGGTCTGCTACAATCATTAGCTGCTGGATGTCTCCCTAGAAACCCAAACATACATGCATGCTAATAAGTAAACAAATGAAAATGACAGAAGCAATGCCTGACACTGTGTGACCTGTGAGGTGAAAAAGGGAAAGCATCGACATCTGCAAATGTGACATTGCTGCAGAGCAGGCAGTCAAGAAACTAGGTCAAGCCAGGGGAATCTCAGGATGACTAAATGATGAAGAACGTTGTCAGGGGTCCAAGAATGACATTTTGCATCAGAGTTAATCAGAGTGTCAGGCGAACAGAGTTACAGAAACACAATAAACAAGATCAAACGTTTGGAGCACAACATGTAAGCCTGACCTCAGTCTGCGTGCATCGTAAGTGATTTTACCTTCAAACTGATTGTGTAAGGTATGTGCATGAGCAGACCTGCAGCTAGGACTAGATCAGAAGAGATAAGAGCTCTGTGTATATCTATGTATACACTGAGTGGACATGCAGTTGTGGAACAGAAGAAGAGGAAGAGAGATTTTAGACAGAGAGAAGTCAAAAAAGAGACAGAACAGAGAAGGCTGCTAGAAAATTACTGAGAGAGAACAAGGAAGAGAAAGGCTCAGAAGGATCCCCAGGCTACATAGGGAGCTGGGTGTGTTTCCCACATGTTTCTGAAAAGAATTCACATGGCACCGAAACCTTGTATTGCATTTATCCAAACATGTCCTGATCACAATTCCAAATTCAGTGATGTCATTCCACATCAATCAAACACGATGTCAGCGTAGCTGAAACAAATATATTTCCAGGAGGCAGGAGGATCGTGAAGCGACGCAGCTATGGGAACAGACCGCCACGGAGGATGAAGTGTTTTTAATTATGTTCAATTGCCAAAAGTTAAAAAAGAAAAAACCCTCAACATGTCTTTCCAGCTGAAATGAGCTTTCTTTACTGACATGCATAAATGGATTGCATTTGTGGTCTAACCAGTGAGAGTTCAATGAAGTGCACCAATCCCCCTGCTTTGCTTGAACATACCACTCAGTACCCCTTGCCTCAGATCCTTTAATAACCCTTGCAAAACACTTCACTAGAAGCTGTTTCCTGCTCCATCCTTGGTTTATGTTATAGCTGGACTTTATAGTGGATGCGGGGAAATCAGTCTCTTCCTCCAAAACAGAAGGACTAGAGGAGCCATTACACAGCACTCCCAGCTATGGACTTTGAAGCTTTCAAATGGCCACCTCTGAAGCCACAATCTACAGGAGGGTAGACTTGGTATCACTGCAGCGCAATGCCCCCTCTTATTTCAGCGGAGCAGTGTGCCGCAGCTGCGCTGACAGGGGACGATGGGAATTCAGTGTTTGAAATGAGGTCACACTCAATAAGAAATAAACCCACTCTACAGCAAAATAGCCCCCTCCGTTTGGAGCATTGCACCGCTTTCCTATTCACATGCCATTCTTGCATTTCTCTGTTTTCTTTTTTCCCCCCCTCCATCTCCCACAGCAGCCAAAGGAATGTCAGGGTACATTATGGCCACAAGTGGTATTGCATGAACCTAAGTATTCCAAGACGAGACTATTAATCATACACCAAAGCTTTAATTAGCACATCCTTGCAGCACGTAGAGCACCGTGGCAGAAGGCACTTAATGATCTGTGAGATGTACACAGAAAGAAAAAAGAAAGAGGTGTGTGCTTGCCTAGGTAGAAAAGTATACTGTTGCACAGGCCCTGCTGGGGATAGAAGTAAAAAAAAAGGCTGACATCCATCAACCTCCACTAGAGTTTATAATGAGGCTCTCACTGTGACTTCAGCTGTTTTATGAGTTGCATATCTGTATAAGACCTCCTTTAACTTTTAGCCCCAATTTCCAGGCATATGATAATAGTAAGTCCACCACTTTCTTGTGTGTTTTGTTTTCTACACCGACATTGAAAGCTGCACACCTTCACAGTAAAACTACTGTCGAAGTCTCGAGGCGGCATGGCAACCACTAAAGCTGGTTCTGATTTCCTGTCTTTGAGCCTCTTTTCACCACAAGTCACTCCACGGATTCTGAAGCCAAATGTTACATAAGCTACTATTTTACAGTTAGAGGGGAGGAGTTAAATGTTCCCTATACTATACCGCAGACATATGCTGATGCTTAAATTTCTCATTTTGAATTCTGGCCCTGAATGCCCAGCTTAGTCCAGCAACCCATTAGAGCATGAGGAATTTACTCCATTAGTGCAAATGGGTTGGGCTGTGTCACCATAATTTTGACGAGGGGAAATGGCAGTGCAACTGCAGAGTCAGACATTCAGCGTGTAATAAGGCTGATTGGTTAACAGGAAATTATAGATTATTCTTCACCTCACGTGTCACATCACAAGGAGCCGATATGTGACCACGAGAAATGAGGTGATTGAGATCCGAGACAAAGGGTTAAAAAAACCAACCAAAAAACCCTGGTATTATAGCATAACACCCAAACGCTGGGTGAAACCATAGAACACATGCAATCAGCTCTCCTGTTAGAGGAGGGACAGTGATATTTTTTCACTCTGGAGCATCATGTGGCACATCAGAGCAGTGTTTAAGGCAGAGTTCTCAGACAATAACAGGGCTGCAGTTGTCAGCATCTCCCCAGACTCCGCTGAAATACGACTCTGCTCCTCGCCAGAGCTCGCCTGATGTCGAGCTCTGGTGTTAAAGCCATCGCCTGTGGCTGTGAGCGACAGCCAGCCTCACTTGGACACGATTCACGCTGAAAGACACCTGCACGCACATAACATGTTAAGCCCGCAGAGCGTAAGGCCACAGCTCGCGGCAAGAATGTGGAATGGGAGCAAATCCGTACAGATCAATGTCACTGAAAAATTCATCTTTTCAGCGTTTTCCTAAATAAAATATCACACAGTCTTTTAAGCTTTTATTCCCCAGCTCACCCTATTTTCTTTTTTTCTTTTTTCCCGAAACACAACACTGCTAGATTTTTCTGCTTATGTCCAGATGGGGGCAGGAGAGTGCTCTGGTGAGCACAATGCCAAACATCTGTCTCCATTTGTATCTGACCCACAATCATGCAGGGTGGACCAAGTTCATTGTGTTCCGTCTTCTAAATTACAAAATGCGATGGATAAGACGAAAAGCAATATTGATGACATTTCAAAATCGCATCGCATAATGAAGTGCATTTTGATTAGAGGAAGGTCCTAAGGCAACTCCCCCCACCCTGCTGGTGGCGGGGCAGGCACTGTGTCCCATGAAATCTGCACCTTCTCGAGCTTAGAGCAGCGTACCACGAAATACACAGCACAAACCAACACTCATTATGTTCACATATCCACGGGGACATCTGATAATGGTTCTTTTTACCTTCTAAACCTCACAGGAGACAAATGCAGCAGTCAAAAGAAGAAAAACTCTAGGTGAGTTTTCATCATTTTTACGATCAGATGTCAGCATAGGAAAATGAGTAGGTGGCCCCCAAAGAGCAGAATGTAACTCTTGGAGGTCTTGCTGCAGTTTAAGGAGTGCTACTTTCCCAACATATTTACACAGTCACCCCCGAGCTCCGAGCCAAGCGTTGGTGTCACTGCCAGCCCACACCGGCACACTCACATGCAGCCCCAGCGTCTGGGCATTGTCCAACCTGACCACAAAAACCAAACAACAAGCTGCAGAGGTCAGCTCGCTGCGCTGGGGAAATAAATCAGAAAGGACACATGCATAGAAAGTCACATAACCACGCACATGTAGGTATAGAAGTATATGTGTAGACACACACGTGCAGAAAACTAAAGCAAAATGCATAAATGTAAACCATCGTCAGACATCAATTGAATTTTCATCCACTTTCCCCTCCAGGCTCTAGTCCAATCTCAGTCCTCAGCGCTGCTGCCAACAGCAACATGTCTGTCTGCTGGCCCCACTTATCCACAACACAGCCCCCTACAGTAACCATTCCCCCACCTCATTGTCGCTGCCCAGTTTTTTGATTCCCTCTGGATGTCCCGTGCCACTCTAACCCTTAGTTTCCCAGTCCATGCGACACTCACTGCACATAAGACTTTAATCCCACATCTCTATGGACTGCAGGAAGGCATATTCCCATTTCCTGTTCTTTTGGGATAGCTGAAACCGCTTCACTCACCTAGGAGGGCGTTTGGCTCGGGCATTTGCTGAAATCTACATTAAAAAGTGCTGAGGGCACAATTCACGGTTTGCTGACACAGTAAAGGAATAACACAGAGAAAAAAAGGGAGTGAAATATCAACTTTTGACATGAGTTAAGGAAAATCTTAATTATCCGTGGAAATTCCATCTATCCCAAGGCTAGTGATGGCTGGCCTAGAATGTACACAGCAGTGTGCTCTTTCAGTGAAGCAGGATGTATACCTTGGACAAAATAATGCAAAGAAGCACGTGAAGACACAAGTATGTGGAGCAAGTGGCTACTAGGATCCAGGTCCATATACTTGGGGTTTAAAGTTATATCACTAACCACAACCCTTTTCCACAGTACGGTTAAATGCAGTTAAATGTACTTAGCAAAGACAGCTGTGGCTTAAGGAGTACAGTTGTCTACTAATTAGAAGGTTGGTGGTTCAATCCACAGTTGCCATCACAGTGTAATGTTAAGTATATAAGTACTTGTGTGATTGGGTGAATTAAACTTTCAGTAAGGACTTTCAGCATCATACACTGAGTTCTTTATTAGCTAAAGCTTTCTGCTGGAACCTTTTTCAAGTGCTGATTAAACTTATCATATATTTAGGGGCTGGGTTCCGTGCATTGCATTGCATTTCACTGCAGTTTGCATGATATATGTGCCCTCTCCATTTATGCCCCCCCCCCCCACCCAAACTGGTTGCATCTGCCGCAACCAGTTTGGGTTGGTTGCGGTTGAAATCTATAGCCTACTTCCAAGACTATAGGTTTAAAACCTGGGAAAGTTTAAACAAAAAGAGGTTTTGCTGGAGGTTTCTTCCTGTTAAAAGGGAGTTTCTCCTTCCCACTGTCACCAAGTGTGCGCTCATAGGGGGTCATCTGATTGTTGGGGATTTCTCTGTATTATTCCAGGGTCTTTACTTACAGTATAAAGTACCTTGCAGTGACTTTTGGTGTGATTTGGCGCTATATAAATAAAATGTAATCGAATTGAACTGAAATGCCATTAGAAAGATGTAAATGTAAAAAAAAAGACTGACAGCGCCTATAGCTTCTGACTTGTAAATAATCATGATGATCAGTCAGCATCTCATAGAAATAGTTTCAATATAAACTGAACATCATGGCCTCTTTGGATTAAGGATTTATACTGTGGCAGAATGCATTTGAATTCAGAAAGCAGAGTGTAAGATGAGTGAATTGGATTTAGGAATGTAGTTACAGAACTTTCTCTGAGCTATATGTTGATCAGCCATATTTGTGGCCTTCTCAATGTCTGCGCTCAAGGGCTAATTTGCCACCACACTTCTGAACAGGGGATTTGAGGGCTCCCTACATTGCAATTCAGGGTTATTTGAGACCTTGAGATCATTTGAGATCATCTATCCAGAAACACTGGTCCCTGGATCACATGGTGAAACATGTCGTACAATCCCTCATCCCTCATTTGGAGTTCTGTAGAGCAAAGACAGCCCGGGGCGAAACTGCATTAAATTCTGACTGTGTTACAGTCAACCTAACAGAAAAAATGACCCAGCACACACTACACTAGTGAATTATATTGAGTAGGGGGAAAAATGCACACACAAATACACAAGATTGGGGCTACTTTTTTCTAGTTTCTATAACATTGGTAAATTAGGAAGTCCTGTATAATATATGAGCAGTGTAAATGAGAGACACACTTTTGTAATGCTTTGTTTAATTACTATGTGTACCACTTTTATTGTCCACTTGAAGCCAGATCTCCTTTCCCCCCTTTCTTTTCTTTGTGGAAGAACCTAAATTTCCACTTATAATTTTTTTTATACAAAGCAGTCATGGAGACCCAAGCAGGGCATCAAATTTCTTGGCCTCCTCTAATGGGGCAAAAGAAGAGAGGCCATTATCCACACATTAGAAAAACTGAACAAACTGCTACTACTTTCTGACACCCAGTGGAAATCTGAGGTCACGCACATTTTTAACAGTAGAGCCACAGACTGAAATGCTTTTACTAAAGCTACTGAAACTATTAACTGAGAAAAAAATAATAACACAGGAGCCAAGCCAAGGTCTGGCAAAGTCACTCAAACCGACCGATAAAAACTGAGTGACAAAGGGTTCAAAGTGTGTTGGGAGATTGGAAAGTCTGCTGCAAATATCACTCATTCTGTCTTTACCTTAGATGACTGAAACATGTGAACAAAAAAGATGTCGGCGGGAGGAAAAAAATGAAGGAAAGTCCTGAGGTGAAGATGGGAAAACAGGATGTGTAAAAACCCATCAGGCCATGACAATATTAAAGCTCATTATGAGCATCAAGCTCATGTGTTGCATTTTTTTATTAGTTTTTCCTGGCTCTATCTGCGCTACAGGGGCCCCGCAACTTGCTTCTTTCCACTCCGACTGAAGGCTTCCAGACCCATTCCCCTGCTCCCTTAGTCTTACCCTATTACTTTTAACCCTCCCTATTCATTTCATCATTAATCCTTTATTTCTGTATATCTAAAGCGTAATCATCTTCTGTTTTGTTACCTATCCTACTAAACCTATCACTCACCCTCCCATTCGCTCTTGGGACAGCCTATCAGCGGATACCAAGGAAACCTCTGGATGATGTCATGTGGTGCGGCTCCTGTTCCAAGACTGACATCAGCTGGGGAGAGAACTCCTCATTCTTTCCAGCGAATGACCCAACATTTTTGGCTCCATACCCACACCTCCTGTTCTGACCTCCCCCCTCTCCTCCAGCCCTTCTCATTTCAGAACATTATTTTTTTTCTTTACACTCAAAACTTCCCTCTGATGTCTTCCCCTATAACTGTCGAACAGGCCGAATATATCTTTCTGTGATAAAGACTCGACCATATCATTGTCCACATTCATGGAAGCTGCTGTCTGTGCTTTTGGCCAGACAAGAAGTGCTGTGTTTGCACATCTCCACCTCAGTTGCTTCAATTCAACCGCTTTCCCCTGTGGATTACCTCTGAGTGGGGCCAAGTGGTTCATCTGTCCCACTTAGGTTACCTCAGACCAACCACAGGCTGCCATTTCACTGAATGCTACTTACAACTAAGGGATGGGTATTAAATTATCTCTGATTGTTCTTGGCAAGCTCAGTTTGAAACAACATTGAACAAGGAAATCAGGGGTACATTTAGAATCTGGAGTCTTTCATGCAGAGATAAAGAGACACTAGAAATACATCTAAACAGAGAAACAATAATATCTAATCTGTACCCACAAGTATATCTGTCAGAGAAGTACCCTTTAATGTGATTTAGCTACTCTTTATATTGCATTTTTGTTATGTTAATGTTAATTTGCTAGTTTTCAAAACAGCTTAATCTAATGTTGGTTGATGACACGCTTGTTCTCTTAGAATGACCAGTCTACTACTTTTGTGTAGATTTTGCTAAGACCAGCAGGGGTCAGCATTCCAGGTTGCATTCCCAAACATAAAAGTGCGCCTTGCTTTAACTGTTGTGTGAATATTTTCCAGAGCTAAACATATAACAGAAAATAGATGAAGGTTTAATCAAAATTAACAAATATGAGGAAGATAATGTAAGGGTATGAGAGTAAACCAGTTTCTAAAAGACCTCATGTTAGCTAGCTATGTCAACCAAGCTAAATGCTACACAGGCTACACTCTCATTTGCTGTTTCAGGGAGTTTGTTCATTGAATCAAAGAACTGTTAATCCTAATGAGAAGACCATAGCTGTGGAAAGCACTCTTACGCAGATTTAAACCACAAAATGATGATCTCAGGGGTGACACCGGTCAGCGTAAACAATATTTCAACAATCAAGGTGATCTTTGACTTGCTTTCAAATTAATGGATAAAATGAGTATAGTCATTTTTATTACATTCATTTTACATTAAATCTGCTTTAAACACACATAACTTGCACTTCTGCATTTCAGTGTATGAGGAGTAGCTCTACTGATCCATGGTCATCATCTCAAAACAAGTGAAAACTTCAAAAAGATATTTCTGTCCACTGGTTGGCTTTTATTATAACTGGCAGTCAATGTAACTTTGCTTTTGCCAAGATCTTAGTTATCACTTCTCCTCATTTTTGTTGGCTGGATGTGTTTGCCAGTGAAAGACTGTACCACGACACATGACCGGCCCTCCCTGAGCCTGGTTCTCCAGGAGGTTTCTTCCTGTTAAAAGAGAGTTTTTCCTTCTCACTGTTGCCAAGTGCTTGCTCATAGGAGGGTCATGTGATTGTTAGGGTTTTCCCATTAATATTGTAGGGTCTTTAACCTATAATATGAAGCAGCTTATACTGAATAATGGCAATTGATAGCATTCAAACAACAATCATAGAGATAAAAAGAAAAAACAAAAGATTACAATTAGTTTGCAACAGCACCGATTACTGTACCTGGTTCCAAAAAAAGTTTGCTTACTTGCACACCTAAAAATCTTTTTAATTCCCTTCACACTTTTTATTGGCACAAGCGCAAACACAGCACCCTTAACCAAGCAACTAAAATAAAGTGGTGCAAGAGGACAGACAGTTTCTTTGTGACCACAAAAACCTTGTCAGAAACCAAACCACAAACCACCTAAGCATATAAGTACTGCTTTTCTTCTTACTACTGTATGCAAAGGAAAGGCTCCACTAAAAAACAGAAGTATAGCACCAATCACCAATCACTCTGATTTAACAGTGTGATAAATCCTAATCTTTTCACTTCATGTTTTTCTCTCCAAAACAAGTGAAATGGATTAAGAGGCAATACAGGCAAGAAGGAAAATATGTAAATGTGATTTGGGGTTGTACTTTCCCTTTAGGACCCATTAAGTATGTCATTTTTAAAATCTCTTATAAATCAGTAATTACAAGCAATTATGTTTTCTTTTTAAGTATCGTGCAAAAAATAAAAATAAAGGTTTGCAGTTTTCTGAAGAAATTGACCTGGAAATCCCCAGACTCTAATGTAAAAGGTCCGACAGTGAAATCACATATGTTATTTTGTGTTTTCACACTTACCAGCTCTCGGGGGTAACCAGTTCTGGCAAAAGTCAACACAGGATCAGACTAAACTACAAAGAGAGTAATGGGAGGAAAAGGAGTGCAACCTGAGCATAATTTGGAAACTATGTGGCATATTTTCCATTTTCTGCAGCACTGGAGCCTGTCCTGTCTCCTAACTGGCAGACGCACAGCAGGGGGGGCTTTAAACATCTCCCACAAAATATCTGTCCGTTCCCACGGTAACTACTGAACTGTTACCGCCGCTATAATAGCTGGCTAAGATTTAATTGTTCCACTATCACCCCGATCTCCTGATTTGTATGCTAGGGGCAAATAATAGAAGTAGAGCAGAGTTACAAACGGATAAATGCCGTCATCTTTTTGGCAGCTGTGAGCTAATAGGCTGAAGAGAGGAAATAATGGCTGTAACACAGAATGCAGACATATAAACAGATGACCAGATATCTTTATTTGTGCTCCAGTAAAATTGGCATCCTTCCCTTTTTCCCTCATGAACCACATTTTCCCCACAACACTGGATAAAAAGCTTCATATGTAGAGTTCATTTTGCAGATAAGTCTCTTACTTAGAAACTTGATTTTGTTCACAAGGCTATAATTTTGTCCATGGCTTTCAACTCAAACTTTAGCCACAGTGGCTAGGGAAGTGATGTCATATTTCTTTCTCTTCATCTGATATGGCTGAGTAACAGTAAGGTTAAAGGTCAGCTGGCTAAGGATCAGTCACATCAGTCAGCCTCTGTTACTAATTATTATTGAGGGCTTTGGCCTCGCAGACTAATCCCCTCTTTTAAACAAGCACAACTCCAAAGGGACAAAGACAACACTATTCCTTGTGCCTCTCGGAATATTTTGGTGTGTCTGTGTGTGTGTGTGTGTGTCTGTGTTCCTCACAAACACAGGGGTCAGGTTTAAGAGACACACATATTCAGATAAAAACTTGTTACAGGAACCCAACAAAAGCTCTCTTACAGGAATTGTCCAAATGAATTCATAGTGCACAAACACTTTTTGAGCCATATCAGGGACTTGTAGGTATTGTAAAGCACAAAAGCTTCTTCTCACCAGTCAGATTATCATACATCTTTTGTCTTTATTAAGCATAAACGGAAGAGAAAGGGTGGAAGGAATAAAGCTCTTATTCTAATAACTGAAACAAGTAGCTGCCTGTGGAAAAACCTCTGTAAAGCGAAGTGTCATAGCCCTTTTAAACAAAGAATCCAGACATGAAGCCGCAAAGAGAACTATAACAGCTTGATTATAGATTTAGCTACAATAAGGCAACACTTTAAAACAGCAAAAGAGGATGAACTGAGCAGCAAGCAAATGCAGCACAGCTGGCAGCAGAAGGGAACTGCAGGAAACAAAGTTCTTTTGCGGACGACGTGGGATATGTGGTACCTTAAATTAAGTCTGATTTACGATTGTGTGCGTGTGAAAGAGTGGGTGGCAGAAAGATCAGATGCTGGTGGACTAGGGCAAGCCAAATATCTCTATAGAGGATGCGGCCTCTCCCGCAGTCCCCAATTTCGTGCAGTATTTCAAAAGAATTGGGGACTGGGGATGACCACCATTGGCACCACAGCCATATGTGACTGTGCTGTAATTAAAAAGGACGAGTCTGATTATATAGAAATGGGCCTAAATCTTCTGTTTAAAGGCACTGTTTTGTTTTTGTTTTCATTTTCATACAGCCTTTCAACATGAAAACAGCAAAAGCTGAAGCTAATTTGAACCTGCAATAAATGGCAAGCCAGCAGTCCATGAAGCAAACAGTCCCAAATGACCCATCAAATTTGCCAAATTATACTATATACAAAGCTCAGATTAAAAGTTAGAGTTTAACGCCTACCTCAAAGACTTCTTCATCAAGTATTCTTGTTCCAAACACTATAATTCCTTTGGTATCAATGACTGGTTGGGGACTTCGGAGTAACTTCTGTGTGGTCTTCTTTTTACAGTCCAGAATGAGGGTGATGGTCTGCTTGTGCACGCTGATGGCCACTCGATGCCACCTGGAATGGGAGGTACAGTCAATTCACACACTTACTGGATTACAGGCCTCTTTTTGTGTTTGTCCATTTGAATTCGAATCTATCCATCTCTGTCTTCCAAAGTGAAATACAATCTCAAATCCTAGTTGTTAGTGAGCGTAGAGAGGTTACGCAGTCAATGACACTTAAGGTTGAGAGTGACAAAAAGTTGCTTGCAAACTTCTAAAATGAAACAAAACTGCTGTCAAAGCCTACCATCATCGTGAGGGTCCACTCTAATAGAATGATTTAAAATTGTTTTAAAAGTAGAGCCTGACACTCTTTTTAAGCGTTTTGTACAAGTGAGGTGAAAGACTGCACTTACTTTCCGTCGGCTAGGTTGACTCCTCTGAAGAGGGGGTAGTCCTCAGGGCTGGGTCTGCCTGTGTGGTCCTCATACAGGAAGACTGGAGAGCGGCCCACTTCTAGACCAAGCTGCTGGATGCCCTGTTCATTGTACAGAGACAACAGGAAGGACTGGCTGCCCTTCTTAGGCTTCACTGTGGCCATGATGGAAAAGTCCTCAGGGAAGACATCACCTGGCAGGACAAATGGTGGGTTGGATAGAAAGAGAAAAAAATTTTTTTTTTTTGGAGACTTATAAGCAGCCGTAACCATTCATCATCGTAAGAGGAATGAAGTATGAGGTTTGGTTTTGCAAGGTTGTAGTCGTTGTGTTATTTTAGGAGACTGACTGCGTTCTTTGATGTCTAAAGGGAGCGTGGTTATTTTTTACTGATGCTTCTAATGGAAATCGAACAAAAACGAACAAATATCATTTAAATTGGTGGAATCAAAGATTTGGTTTTGCGCACCAAACGGAAACACCAGAAATTTTTGAGTGCCCAAAATATAACCGGATAGGATTCATCTGAACGGGTTGACCGGTAAAACGAAAGTTAGCGGGAGGAAAAAAAGTGGATCGATTCCAGCGCAGAGCAGAGTGAAAAGCATTAATGACAAAAGCATGTGATCCCCAGAGACTTCGTCAAACTATCCTTCAAACTTCTCCTCTCCGCTTCTCTCCTCTGCCACAGCTGATGGGTCTAGCAGACGCCGAGACACCAATGAAGGGCTGGAGAGGAGCAACACATTTTTACAGCAGAAATAATGAAAGACACATTGCCTGGAAATGGAAATACCAGCAGTATAGTGGTATTTAAACACAGAAAAATATATAAAGAGGATGTGTTGGCCTCCGTCTGCTTGGCTCCTTTGAGAAGCCTCACATGTTCCTCCATTTTGCTTCAGTGTGGAAAACATCTGCCAGACAAATTCCTGTAGTGGGGTGTTCTTAGGACCTCCAAAAAGGAAGAGGCTTGCCAACTGTCTGTGCAGACTGTTGCTTCTCAGATAGTGCTAATGCAGAGGTCTGACTACATTTGGGAACACAGATGACCTTTCAGAACAGGAGGCAACCAGAGTATATTAAAGCCACCACTGTTATCTGGATTATACTGAACATAAGCAAAGAAACCACTTGAATTCCAGTAGTAATCTCCAGTCTTTAGCATGTGTGGAGCAGAGATCTCCAGACAACTGGAAAAGAAAGGCAGGGTTTGTGGCTACAGTGGCTACGCTGGTAAAGCCCCTTACCCAGCCACCATATTCAGAATATGAAGACACTGCTAAACTAAACAGACAATGTGGAGATAAAAAAAAAAGGACCTCAGTAGGAATGCTGGTTGGGTTAGAGAAGAGAAGAGAAGAGAAGAGAAGAGAAGAGAAGAGAAGAGAAGAGAAGAGAAGAGAAGAGAATTTTTTATTCTAACCTTCAACTGCAAAGCAGTTTTCATGGGTTTTAAGAAGTCGCTGTTTACACAGGTGACCTCTGGTGGTCACATGAGCGCACAGCAAACACGAAAATGAATAGCTTATTTAAGGACGAAGCAGTCTGCCTTGTAGTGTCCTTCAGATCCACACCGCCACCTTAGCTCAGAATATTTGTTTCAGCAAATACTCGTATACTTATGTCATTTCTACTTGGTAGTCAACCGATTCTGAATTTTGCTACCGCCACCCGTTCGCTTTCTTCTTTCTTTTCATCGGCCTTCAGCCTTGTCAGCATCTGGGTGTCTGTTTGCCTTCCTGTCTTGTCTTCCTGCCTTTTTCTATCATTCCTTCATTAAACGCTAGGCATCAGATCGCATCATGCGGAGAGCACATGCCTTGGCAGTGAGCTCCCTCAGGAATTCTGCTTGGCATCATATGAAAAACATTGCTTTAATTGACAGATGCTTCAGCGCGACGGTGTAAAGCAGAGAAAAAGGAGAGACAGAACACAGACAAGCAACAGGAAGGCAGCTCTTCAAAAAAAAGCTCCTGAGATGTTAGCGTTTTGTAAGGAAGACAGATCCACAAATCTTTGGCTGGTTGCATAGTGAACATGGAATTAAAGCACTATGATATAAACAATGCAAGTGGGAAATACCAGAAGAAAGAAACACAATTAAGGAAATTTAGTGCTGCATCTGTCTTGCACAATAGCCACGTCAGACACTCGGGCAGTGATTCAGCAGTGGTTTGGTGAAGGCTGTTTGTTCTTAAGTGAAGGGTCAGCTAAGGGGTGAAGGGAAACCAGAGCACACGGGAAAATGAGTGGGTGTTCTGTGGAGTGTAAGCAGCAAATTGCAAAGCATCATCCTACTGTATCTGCCCTGCTGGGACTATAACGACCCAACCCCAGCCTGAGAAAATCTAACCCCCCCACCAGAATGTGTTTCTCAGCCTGCTGCTCCAGGCCACCAGATGAGAGATACCTCATACCTCGTGTGTGTTCGTGTTGTCAGCATGTGTCTGTGCCAACATGGTAGGAATGGAAAGGCTGGGGTGCCAACAGTCCCGAGAGTTTACGCTGGCATCTCAGCCACCAGTGTCAGGCCAAAAAAGGTCTGGGAACGGGAAACTCAAAGACGCCTCCAGCTAGCAAGACTAAATCCAGCATTTTGTGGCTCAAGAGTTAGGAGTTCGCCTTGTAATCGGAAGGTTGCTGGTTCGAGCCCCGGCTCGGACAGTCTCGGTCGTTGTGTCCTTGGGCAAGATACTTCACCTGTTGCCTGCTGGTGGTGGTCAGAGGGCCCGGTGGCGCCAGTGTCCGGCAGCCTCGCCTCTGTCCATGCGCCCCAGGGTGGCTGTGGCTACAATGTAGCTTGCCATCACCAGTGTGTGAATGTGTGTGTGAATGGGTGGATGACTGGATATGTAAAGCGCTTTGGGGTCCTTAGGGACTAGTAAGGCGCTTTATAAATACAGGCCATTTACCATTTTACTCCAGATTTTGCTGAAGAGTTTAATGTAGCTATCTTTTATTCGTCACGTTGGAAAGGGCAGAGGGAATGTCTTGTCCTGTGATATCATGCTACAGGTATGTGACGTGTACACCAGAGTATTCTTCCTCAACAAAACTTACAGAGCCTCAGAGAATGCACAAAACGTCAGCATGGGACCCGGTTATGGCGGCACTTTCTCTGATGATGTCTGCCATCTGTTAGAGTGCATACAGGCAGGTAATGGGGTAGAAAGCTTTGTGTCCTGTAATTGGTCATTCAGTCATCACTGTGTCCAACTCTCTTCTTCTGTATGAGACAAGCTGCATTCCTGTGGGACTGCATATTGCTGCAGAGACAACAACTGCCTTGCAAAGCTGTCTGTTTGCAAAGGAGTGCACCTAGCAATATGAAGAAACAGTGAAGTGACTTAACATAACAGTAAGTGGCTCTAATGTCTAACAGCTCCCACTGTACAACTTAAGAAAACACTAATAATAAAAGAAACATTTTAGCTGTGATATGACATGTTATTACTGTCTTACTCTGGAGTCATTAAACTTGCCCTCAAAGATCATGTTGTACATCTAAGTCTGAGATAGGCAATTTTCCCAAGGGCCCACATGGGCCCTATGACTGTTGTGGACGGCCACACCAATGAGCTTGGAGTTATTCTATAAACTCTTTATAGGCTTATTTGTGCAGCTCTCCACAGCAGACTCCCTGTTTCTCATGGAGAATTAATTGTCCATCCATGAATTCAACAAAATCTTCCAAATAAATAGTAGTAAACACTATTACAACCTAGTTTTGCTTGAAATTAAATGCCACTATATATGTAGCATGTGGCACTGAATGCAACATATCACGCTTGAGGGATGCTGGCACACAACAGAACCATGATTGCTTTTACAGCTAGTGAGTTAAGCTGTAGCAGAAGCCCCTGCCCATCTGCTGTGGTCGGTGCCGTCTAGCTACAGCAGTTGTGACCACAGGTTTGCAGGCTAAGTAACAGCTAACCCCATTCAGAGAACGTAGGATTTGCTGAGTCTTTCTTCCTTTGGTGTTTGATGGCTATTGTTTATGATGGCGCACAACATACGCAGAAGGTAAAGAAAAAAATGTTCCAAATGGACAAAATTAAAATGCCCAGATTGGGATTTACTGCAATTTTCATTGCAATGAATTCTCAGATGCTTATTTGTCCTTGATGGGTTGTAGTTTAAGAGAGAGGCAGTTTTATTGCCCAGTTTCTTCCCAGCTCCTTCACTTAATAAAGGTAAGAAAGGTCTCTTCTGTTCAGACTGCCTCAGAAGTTTCAAATGAATCATCTCTTCCACATGTTTGCCTAATGAGTGCATGTCTGCACTTGCTCTTTTCCAACACATCATCACAAGCTGTCTGTGGCTACGGGGTCACAAGGCGGTGTGATCTTAGTCGGTGCTACTGTGCTTTTGTTTCAATACCATTATTGTAAAGCAAAACAAGTGTATTTGTATGCCTTTATTTTCTATATGTGACTTTTTTGTACCTTTTCAATAATTAAAGCAAACTGTACCTCCAGACTGAAGTCATAACTCAAACTGTACCTCCAGACTAAAGTAGCAAACTTAGTTAAAGAGGGGAAAAAGAACTGGATAAAATGACCTCAACTGCCTTCTGGAAGATATTAGCTCTATGTTCTTGTACCATAAAGGCAAGAGAGGGCCACATCACAAACACTGCGAGTGAATTTTAAAGCCTTCGAGCCAAAGACAGCTAGTTAGTCTGTTTGCACCTTAAGACTGTGCGGTGCCTGTTGTGAATTCCTCCAGTTGGTTTGTTTTATATAGACTATTATTTTGGATGATCCAGCGTAGCATGTGTGTAATTACAGCATGTGTGTCTAAACAGAGACTCATATGGGGACATGCTGTCATAAAGCATCAAAGTGAACAGTATTTGTTTGATTGGAGGGCATGTAAAGGCATGCAGCCCACAGGAGCCTTGAAGCTCTACATTAAGCCCCTAGGAAGAGTTATGCCACGGATCAAAGATCCACCAAGGCCAATGTAGCATCTTAGAAGACCACGAATGGAGCTGCCATCCAATCTAAACTTTGTGGAAGCTTAGCGCACAGGAAGGGATATTATTTCTCTCTTGTTGCTATATCTAGACCTCACCGGCTTTTTATATCCGTAAGCCAAAGGAAAGGCAACAATCACAATCATTTTCAGAAATTGGTTGTCTGGGTCATGAAACTGTGGGTTTTTTTAATTTATGTTTTATGGAAAAAAATAAATAAATATACAGCAAAGACAAAGGAAGAAAACACTGCGAGGCAGAAGCAGTCTAGGAGAAATGATAGAGGGAGAAGCGATGACGCTTGAGGGAAAAAATGAGAGAAGGAGGGAGAAGAGCAAGGAAAGAGCGCTGGAGAGGGAGGGGAGAAAGGAAAGAAGCACTGCAGCACAGTATATAGCAGTAACTCAAAGCCACGTCAGCATGATAGAACACAGAAAAGTGGAACCCCAGGCTTCCCTCCCATCCACCAACCATATTTTCGCTGCTTTTTCATCACCCAGCTCCTCCTGCTGCGACATTAAATATTACAGGGCAATGCATCTGATGTGACTTTCATTATCGCTCTTTTACCAACATTTGCTAAAATTGTCCACACGTGGTAGGCAATTTGTTTCAGTAAAAAATACAGACGCACTTGGACATGCATTAGCAAGATGTCAACATGTTTGCAGGGGACTTAAAGATTAAACAGCAGGCACAGACATTTCAAAACCTAGAAGTTAAAGGTAGAGTCGAGATAAATGATCAGCTTATGCTAACGGACAAAACTGCAAACCTGGAGGGGGAGAAAGGAACAGGCTAGACGGGAGCAAATGCAAAATGCTATCCAGCCAAGTTAAAACATTATATTTGGAGTTTAATGTGAAGTAGGATTAAAGGTCACGAAAGCCAAACAGATGGCAAGACTTTAACTTTAAAACCTGGGAAAATGTCTTTAAGCAGAAAAAGGTTTCTTCCTGCGTGTTTCCTTCTCACTGTCACCGAGTGTTTGCTCATAGGGGGTTGTCTGATTCTAGGGGTTTTCTCTCTATAATTGTAGTGTGTTTGCGTTATGATATAGAGCACCTTGAGGTGATTGCTGATGTGATTTGGTGTTATTATAATGTTATGTGTTTCATGTTTGAAAGAGGAGAAATTCTTCATTGCAAGTTCTTAAATTACTTCTTAGTTGAACATGTGCAGCATGAAAAGTTCCTTGACTCATATACTCACCTGGGTACAGCTGTTTGGTGGGGGCACTGAGCTGGGCGTCTTTGGATACTCTGTAAGCCACATCGGGTCCTTGTGATGACCTTCTATGTGAGCACAATCCCGTTGTTTTCGTAACACCTTCGGGTAAACTGTGAAAATCTAAAATCTTCAAGAGGTCTGCTGGTTCCACTGCAGAGAAGAGAGAGAGAAACACACAAAAAGGACATTAGATTCATATTCAACAAACTTAACTTCGGAGCATTTGGCTAGTCTCTATGAAGGCCAGCGCATTGCTAAAACAATGCCACTGCAGAGTTTGTGCAACTCCAAACTTCTGCATATTAAGCAAGCCTTAATTATGGCGCATTCAATCTATTTTCTGTCCTTTGCTGACTTAGAAGCACTAGTTACTCAGCAGGAGACTCCACTGTTGTGGTTCAGTGAAGATTTCTGTTATCCATTTAGGCGCTAAACAGAGACATGCCCATTTATAGATCACCCATGATCACTGGTTTCAGCTACACCAAAACCCATCCTTCCATCTCTTTCCCTGCTATGTTAAATCTACCGCTGCCTCCCTTAGACCACAACCATGCAATTAGCACACTCTCAAGCCGGTCGTCCAAGCTGTAACCAGGCCACCGCAGAAGTACACTAGGTCAGAACAATGTGACACGAGGTTTGACCCTGGACCGCACTGTCACATGCCAAAACCACCCAGGACAAACAGCTGTTCCTGCAGCCAGATGCACAGATAGCAAGCTACCCAATGACACACATTAGTACCAAGCATTGCCCAAGAAAGGTTCTGGACAATAGCACACAGGGTCACGACTATAGGGACGGTCACATAATGACTGAAGATCAAGGGCTGTCCTCATTTTTGAAAGGACAATCTAAAAAAAAGGACAACAGAGGGGGTTTATGGCAGTAGAGTTAGGAAAGAAAAAAAGAAAGCATTTTTGTATTGTTATGTGAATACCAAGTGCCAACCCACTAGACAAGATTAAAAACACGCCCACACACAGGTAAAGCTGTGTCTTTTTCGGTCTACAAAGACCACACACACTGTTTAAAAAAATGTTCAATGGTCCCATCCATCTAAGAGTGAAAGAGCTGCTAAGAAAGGTGAACAGGCATCTCTAAATAGTCTTTGAGTGCATTCTCCATTGCCCTGCAGCAACCTCCAGCTGGATGTCATTACACATGACTCACGTTCAGAGCAGATCAATTAAAAAGACAAAAAAAAGGCGGGGGAGGGGGGCGTCCTAAACAGAGGTTTTCAGTTAAAAGTACTTTGGATGCACGTGTTCCTCTGCAGCTGTGCAGGCTTTGTAAAAGAAAAACTTCCTCCTCATCCTCGAAGGTTTGATTGCATGTTTCCGACATTATCTTATACAAAGAACTAGCTAAAGAGGACTGCTGATGTCTAAGGCTACAATTAGCAAAAGAAAAATCATACTGTTTTTATTTGTTTGCTTGTTTTACTAAAACATCAGGTTGGCAATCAACACAAAGCAAAAAGGCTGAAGCATCTGTTTCCAGTTCAGATATTACTTTGTAAAGGCAAGAAAATTGTACGATTCGAGTCGTGTCCGAGTTACACTGTGTTGTTGTGCTGGGGTCATATTAGGCAAAAGTGGTTAAGGGATTTATCATAGCAGCTCTTTTACACCCACTGCACCCATCTGTTTAAAACCCCAACAAGTCAAGCCTGTGAGTATGTCAAAAAGATAACTACTCTTATATTCCTGTCAGTCCAAACCCACGGGATGACAGAGCCTCTGTGCGGGTGAAGGGTCTAAACACAAAGAGCTTCATCTGTCATCAGCTAACAATGAAGCGGCAGCTCACGCAGCAGCCAGAAAATGTCTATCATTCAGTTATGATGACAGAGGTTCACCTAGTGACGCTTACTTTCAGAGCTCAGCAGCAGAGTAATTATATATCACACTAATGGAAATGTGCTTCTTGTACAAATTTCCTCATTGATAGAGTACTAATCCGCATTCGTGTTCTTCATCATTATTGCATCATTATTGCTTCATGAACAAAAGGTCAGAAGAGCCTATTCCTACCGAAGGAGTCACGCGGCACAAGGCGAACAAAGCCTGTGAAAACTTGGTCCACCTATGATCATATAGACTGATTTTTAAGGCCAATATGTTTCAAAATATCCACTGATTTTATTTTTTCAAACACGTGAACAGATTTCCATAAAATTCATTAAGTGTAGATTGATTTACCCTTTGTGTTACTCAACTCTGTTCAGGTTAGCTGCTTGTTGTGTTTGTGGCAGTTTTGCGATACAAACAGGGAGGGTGCAGTGCCCTCTGGTGGACAAACTATGCAACGCTAACACTCATAACATGGTTGAAGGGTGTTTCTCCTATCTCTTGATTTCATTTTCATTTTTCATTTAGCAACTGTTATAAAAACAGATACCAACAGACTGGCAATTAGATAATATCAGCCTGCTGATACATTGGTCACCCTCCAGAGTTGAAAAAGTTTAGAATACTTTAACTCATTTAAAGTATGCATTTGCTTTCAATATCTGAAAGCAAATGGAATGAATATCTTTCATTCCTCAATTGACAATGTGAGAAATGTTTGGCCGAAAAAACAACTTACCCTGTATCTTCACACTTTTTAAATGGTATTAGCTAGCACAATCTATTCATCAAAATATCCATCTGAAGCCTCTCTAATCCATTATTAACCACACAGGAAGATTATTTATAAGGCTGATGCATTAAGCATAGAATCACAGAAACATTTTTATGTTATTTGCTACAATTTTTGAGAGGGACCACAAAATGCAAATATCTCTGTTTTTGCTCTTTCTTAAAACAACCCCAAAAGTTCCCCAGCAGACTTCTTTGCCCCAACAGTCATTCCCTTTAACCTGCCAACATCTAACAGCGCTCACTGGGAGACAGATCAATTGATAACTGCACAGAGGCGGTCCATACAAGGGATGGAAATAACTATCTCACAGCTGACACAGTGACCACTGTCTAAATGATGCAGCTTAGTAGTGTGGTCAGATTAAAGTCAGTACACAGTGTTGCAATCCAATAGTAATGCTCAGGTGGTGGCGTACTGTGGTGTCTTTGATTCTCAGACTGTTTCAACCAGCAAGCCACAACCTCCCTTTTCCATCTCACCTCCTCACACATCTTCATGTAATGTCCTTCTATCACACACTGTCTCCGTTTCCTTATTTGGACACAACCTTGCTATTCCCCACTGCTGCAGACTCTGGTGGTGACAGGTAAAAACACTAAGTTCAACTTTAACTCACTGATAAAAAAAAAAAAAAAAGCCCAATTTTTTAGTCTGTGCTTCTAGACCGTAGGGGTAATTTAACACAACACCTTTTTATCATTTTGTATGAAGTATGAACACAAACAGATACACTACCTCCACTTATGAGATGTTTCCAACAAGCCATTTTATTAAGTCACAGACAAATACTGACAAGTTAGATCAAATATTTTTGTGCTACAGCCACTTAAACTCAGATTAATACTCAATAACAAGTTAGTAATAACATCCAGGTCAGTACTAAGGGGAGAAAAAAAGGAGGCCGGGTGCTCCTGTTTGTAAGGAGCACCCGGCGACCCTTTCCAAGGAGTGTTGCTTTTGTTAATCCACACTGACATGATCAAATGTCAGCGTGGATTAGCAAATTGGAAGGGAGCATCAGGACAGCATTCTTTCATATCCACTTCAGAGCATCCATAAGTCAATTTCTCATATTATTCTATAAAATCCTTTTGGTTTTCACCTGAAAACCAAAAGGATTTTCAGGTGAGGTTATGGATGTGCCTGGTCCTTAAAGCAACCTCAGGGATCGGTCACCTGGAGGTGAGCCAAGGTGGAGCCTGCCAACAGGATTAAAAGAGAAGGGGGTAGACTAAAGGAAAGCATAATATATCACACACCAGCTATAAAATAAAAGCCCTACTGAAAAACCCATTTGAGAATCAGCCAAAAGCACGTCCCTTTCAATAAAGCAATCTTTTCGGGCACTTCAGAGCACAAACACCAACATTATCGCCTATGTTTCCATCATCCGTTAACACATACGCACTTTCATTTACAGATTTCTGTCACAGGCAGTCGACCTTTCAGCAGAAGCCATCCTGACCACATCCTAAACCACAGGTATGGCTCTCAATCCCACCTTGTTAACCTGAGATGTTTACCCACTTAGCATGGCAGATCCCTCAAGAGACCAACACCTGAGGTGCTGGATGCTAAAAATAATTTTCTCCCAGACCACAGCCCCTCACATCCAAGATGCTGGCTCTCCATACATACACAGAAAGCTGTTTACATGACATTTGCTTACCCAATGGATCTGCTGTAGTACTTTTGTTGTTGTTTTTACTGCTTTCATGCAAGTGGATGTGACACAAATATGGTAAATGGCATTCCTTAAGCTTTAGTACTCTACAGGAACTCCTTCAGTGTAAATAAAAACATTATACTTCTCATGTTACCTGCGCATGCTTCCACTAAATACTGAAGCACCATTCAAGATGTGAAATAAGCAATGCCACATGAATCCTGCATGAAAAGTAAACCTGCACTGCCACCACTCAGAACATCCGGTGGTATTAGCAAGACTGTGAAATTAATGGATCTTTTCTCAGTAATGAAAACTACGACCTGAACACAAAATGTTTCTTTCTATGAAACTTTCTGTTGGTTTTTGACAGTGGCTGTAATCCTACAGTTAGTGCGTCCCCATCCATGTACAAAGAAAAAACCCTGTGCATTACATATATTAGCCACCAAATTACTTTGATGTGACATGCTAAAAAAAGCACTTTATGGTTTTGTTTGTCAAGCACAGGTTGTCACAGTGGAATAAAGTGTAATGAATTCATAAAGTCTGAGTTAATTTGAAAGGTGTGGTGAAACATTACATTGCAACAAACTGTTATACAAAGAAGTTGGCAGAAAGCTCTTTTATAAATCTTCCCCTCCCTACCTAACTACTCCTTTTTTATTTCAGATTTTCTCTCTTTATGTGAACAGTAGCTCGAGTGCCACATTCTTAATCCACATTCGGCTCCGTGCCAGGACTGTGGTGGATCCCATTCCCCTAAACATCCATCTACCGTCTACTTCCACTAACGAACACATACGTGTACACACACAGAGTCTCTGTGACAACACTTAGCGACTCCAGACAGCAGCATTTCATTTGACAGGAGGAGGGGTGCCGGACCACTGAATTAGGACTTTTTCATGGTGGTGGGGTGGATTAACATTCTTCCCTCTTTCACTGCCTCCTCCTCCAGCCCTTCCTGAAGTGAGGCCTAACTCTCCAGGCACATGCTTGACCTGGCGCTGAGGACAAGGAGTAATTAGCAGTCATAAAGAGGATCCTGGCTCCTCTTGGAAATCAGCACAGTCAAAAACAAGAATGCCCAAAGAGAGACTTCCCCCTCCTAGTGCGCATCACAGATGGGGAGGGTCTGGGAGTCTTTTTTTTATTTCACCTGATTCTGTTATAAAACTTGAAGCCAAGTGTTGTGAAGCTGGAGCCACACTGTGAGTACAGCAGGTTACAATTAGGGCCCTGGCTTTAATTACTTAAAGCAAGACTATGTAACTTTAAAAATAGGGCGATGTAAGGCATTCCTACACTTCAAAATTGGAAGCAGAATTCATAACCAACAAAACACACAACCAAGTAGCCTCAGGGGTTTTACACATAAGATATATTTGGACCGGCATGACTCATGCGGGTGGATATTATCTCGTTCACCAACTTACTTTCGTAACTTACCCTTCTGCAACACCTCATTTAAACATTTATTGTTATTATTCCATATTTGTCCTTCAGCAAATTAGAACACTTTGCTTTACAATCTGAAGCAGAAAGATTTATCTTAAAACTGGCTTAGATCCTGACAGAAAATGCCTAATCAATACAAATTACTTGAGATTTTTTGCCATCCTTTTTCTTTCCCCGTTAATGGTTCACATTTAATCCCATAAAAGTAACAAACCTTTTATTAAGTTTGCAGATGTTGTCTTAAGATATGAACTCCTGCAAATGTACAGCATATTAGATCCAGAGCATGAAGGAAAAAAATGAACACACCTCCATCAGCGCTGACCTTAAGTTATTGCTTCTGGGTTTCATGTGACCAGACATGAGAATCATACTGTAGGCATTATGCTCATGCTAGACTGAGCACATTATACACACTGCATGGGCACATGTTACTGCAGATGCATGTGTAAACTAATGCAAGCACATACCTGAATGGGATGCCAGTACCCAAGATGGTAATCATCTCCACAACTTTAATTAACTCGTAAACTATAACTAGACTGGTTTCTTGCCAATCACACTTCTCTACATGCGCTGCAGTGAGGCTCAGACAAAGTTTTAAGTTGTGGCAAAGCATTTAAATCACCTTAAAAAAAAACCCCACCTACACTGGATACCAAGTGAATGTGAAAGTCCCTGTTAACGTAAACTATATAAAGAGAATCACAGGGCCACAACACATTACACCGACAGGAACTTTTCAGCCATACAAACTCACGTCATGAAGCTCCCAGCATGCAGTATTTTTGATGAAGTTAATGCCAGAGGTCTCGGACTTTGCAAGTACTGAGTCAGCGGAGTGTTGGTGACTATTATACACCATGTGGGTCAGCACTACGTGACCCAACTTTATATGGTCTGCCACTTTGTGGTTGAACTGCTGTGGTTTCTAAACACTTCCACTTTGCAATAATACCACTTAAGTTGTTCATGGAAGGAGGTAAGAATCTCACAAACGGACAGTGTCATAAAAAATGTCACCCATTTGTGACATTTTGGTCTCAAGTTTCTGGTAATTGCTAGAGTAAAAATGACAACAAAGAAGTATTTGGTGCTGCACCAAAAACCTCTTTGCTTTGATTGTTAGCAGGTTGCTGCAGTTGCCAACTGATTGCATGGAAGACAGTGACTTTTCTGCAAACACTGGCAAACTACTCAGCAACTGGTCATGAAACTGTGAGAAGAGTGAAACAAACTGGAAACCTATACCATTTTCCTTGGAAAAACCTATACCATGGTAAAATAAACATTTTACCATTTGAAATGTGTCTGCTGCAATTCAGCTCAAGTTACAAGTCTAGATGCCTTTGCTACTGTTAGCATTAGCAATAGCAACCATCATGTCCTCAGCAGGGTTGTACTTTACAAAGATCCTAGTAGGGATGAACCAAAGTATGAACCCAATATTGACATCAACTGATATTTGCGCTGCTGACAAAAAAAAGAAAAGAAAGAGAAAGATGGTATTTATTCATGTCATTGGTGGATGTTTATTTGTTGTATTGCATTACCTTTGCACAAACTAAATGAGCTGGAAAAACTTTAAAACATGTCCAGAGAGAGAGAGGGAATAAATGAGCACAAAAACAAAAGCTTGAGAAAAGAAAAACAATTAATTGGTTTCAGGTATCACCCACATTGTTCTTTTAAACACTGGCATTGGTATTGAATTTAACAATCAGTGCAACCCAAGTAGCAATACACAGTACATCTAGTTAATGACTAGATCATAAGAAAATGTTTTCTTAGGCAGCAACTTCCAAAAGCAACAAAGGCCAGTGTTTAGTCTGTAAATGACTTCACATGCCAGTATCAGTTTCATTTTATCCGCCAGCTTCAGTCCCAGACATTTCAGGACACTGACCCAGTGACCAGCTGAAAAAGCTGCACAAGGATAAAGCAGCAGGGAAGATAGGAGGAGAGGAGGAAATGAGAAGCCCGGGATCTTTTTGTTTACATATCCACTGCATTTGTTCCTGTGGTTTTGATCAAATAAATCTGACATTCATTTAAAATATGAAACATTAGCTCAAGCCTAGTTGCAAAATGACAAGACACTAAAAAAATGACAAGCAGGTAGGATTCACACACAGACACCTGAAAGATGATCCAGACAAAAGAGTTTTCCTGACCTGAGCTTCCTCAATGCAGTCTGATGCTCTGTACTTTAGCTGCACTCTTATTGCTTTAACAGTGTAAATGCCATATGGTTTACTTCACTGTCTCCACGCTGCAGCTCACAGCGCTGAAGATAAATCATTGTCTGCCGTCCACCACAGAGTCAAGATTCCACTGTGCACCTCTCATTTTACAGCAGAAACTACAGAATTGGTTCTTTTGAAGCGCATATGCGATCCATGTTATCTCTCACTTATTAAGTCTTTTCTCATTCCGCCCACTGTGGTTTTGTCTTTTTCTGCAGCTTCTGTTTTATTTTTTAATCTCTGTGTGCAACCTTCTTCCACACACAGACTGCCTGTTTTATCTTTTCCTTTTTCTGCACTGAAGCCTTCCCCTCATTCTGCCTCTCCCACAAGCAGACATGGTTTTAATAGCTGACTGCTGAGAAATTCATGATAAAGGAGAGCCTTGCAGCACTGACATTATGGAACCATTTCCTCTCGGAAAGCCTCACAAATAACAGCTCCAGCACCAACACACTGGGACAGCGCAATGAAACAGAATAATAAATCCGAAATCCTACACAATAATGATGCTTTTGTCTTCGTTGAGGACTATCCAGCACTGCCTATCAAACCTATTTGCCTCGACTGAGCTGCTGTGCCTCACAGCTAATGATGGGAAGTGCTGCAATGTTTTCTCACCAAGAAGGTGTTTCATCATCTTTAGTGAACTCAGTGACCCATAATGAAATAGTCACACTCAGCCCACATAATCAATAATACAGTGGTTAGACATATGTGTGTAGATGTGTGGAACATGGGTTATATTTTGTGTGTGCAAAAAAAATCCAATTATATTTCTAAATTGGGAATGTTTACATTCATAGGCATGGCTAAGGAGAAGTAAATGAAAGCATAATTTCAAGACGCACATCAAGCTTGTCAGTGATGAGAATGGAAATCACAGAGAAAAGAATGAGAAAAGTTTTTTCTTTCTTTTAAAAGCAAGCCAATGAAGTGTGAAAAGGCATGAAAACAACGGGAATATATAAACTATCAGTCATATTTCTCATTATACAGTCTTTATATGAAACTTGCAGAAAAACAAAACCTTGCCATCTCATCGCGGTGCCAGATAACATGCAACGAGCTGCACTGACAGCCAAGTCAACCATCAATTCATCTCCAGCTGACACTTTAACCAGTGTCACAGTTGAGCAACATCAAGCCTGTGGGTGAACAGAAGTTAAAGCATGAGTAAATCTCAGGAATGACAGACAGCTGCAGTATAAGTGATCAAAATCAGCTGCTAACTATGATAAGATGCACAGTCTTGAAGTCTTGAAGAAATGATCCTTCAGGTTAATTTCATTGAGGAAGATCTGTTCCCTGACAGTTCGCTTTTGTTCCTCTATGTGTCAGAGTGTTGCTGTAGTCCCGTTCTGTTGCTTTATTTTTCATCATTTTTGCTTTCCCACTTTGTCAAACTCATCCCTTTAACAATTTTGACATAACTGTGTTCTGAAAACCAATCACTTCCTGTTCTTGAAGTAGCCTTTACTTTTTAAGAATTCTGCCTTCCACATAAAATGCAGCCCTCCTTTCCCTACCCATCACGACCTCGTCCTCCTGGGTTTCCTTTTACTAACTCTACATTATCACCACTAGCATCTAGACTCTGGAGGTCCTGCACTAGCTCCGAACTTCATTTAGAGCATCACTGTATGAAATTGCTTCTTATCATGAGTCTGTTCACAAAACTGTAACTCAAGACTCTAAATTACACAATTTTTTGTTGTTTTTTTTTACTTTCATTGGAAACATTTTCTGGGTTTTTCATGCAAACAGAGTACATGACATCAATGCCACAGGCCATAGTTTGTATTCTGAGTACAACTTGTGGTTGAGTTTGCATAACAAAAAAGAGTTTTGGCCTAGGATAAGGAAAGATTGTGGTTTTGGTTAGCATATCAGTGCAACCAAAACCCTTTTTGTCTCAGTTTTTAGCTTTATAATGTGTAGCTTTTCAATATCTAATGGGGACAATAGTCATTCACGAAACCGCGTACTGTACGTGTAAACGTTTTATCGTGTTCTAAATTACGCTATTTTGTTGCAAGGTGTTTTGACAGTGAACATTTTCCTCTTATATTGTCACCATTTTGCAACTGGGAAGATAATAAGAAACAGGGTTTCCTTTCCGGGACCTTTAGCCTTCATTGAGCTTGCTTTGGCAAATTAGTGAAACTCAAGCTTGTTCCTTCGTTGCTCCCTTGTAAGTTCATTGAGGCTGGTTTCATGACAAAACACTGTTAAATAAGCAAAACCTTACTTTTTACTGTGTTATTATTTCAACTCCTTCTCAATTTGTCAGCCAATAAATTAAAGAGTACATGGGGCTACAGTAAAGTTTCTAGAGTGACCAAAAAGCCATTGTATTTCCCCCTAGTAGGAAAAAAAATGCTTACACTCAGTATTTCTGCTGCCCAGGCTGTGGCTTAGCGCGGGCTGGGGAAGGGGGAATGGGGTTGGAAAGGATGAGTCATACATTGCTTTCCATGCTCAATGATTATAATACCCCATTACAGAGAGAAGCACTGTTTCCCAGCTAAAGTGAATACTCGGCTTGTGAGCCTGGACCAGAATTCACTTTTCACTCTGCCATGCACTACATGCTGCACCAAAGCATACGGTTGAAATCAAAAACAGGCGTGGGGGGTTGCATCATTAGGTAGAGCATCCAACTTTTACATCACTCGTAGGGTCATGTTGACATTTCCAACACCACTGTCTCCATTCTGAGAGTGTAAGGAACACATCGTCCCCGTTTGCTTGTAGTTTGGAGCTGGAATGATCCATCTATGTCTGTGTGCTTTTAGCAATAAGCTAATTTGGAAAAAAAATCTACCACTGGCTTCAAATCAAGCAGACTGTGTCATGAGTACAGAGGACCATTGAGCGGTTCAACACAATTATTTGAACCTTAATTAGTCTGGAAAGGACTAGACGATATACTGTCCAAGATATGGCAAACAACAAACTATTTGTGCAGCACAAAGGATCTCCTTAACTCTGACACGGGGTCAAAAACTTGTCCTGCATATTTTGTTTTATCTTCCATGCTATTATCAGGCATTAGGGCTGATTTACAGAGTCGTTTCCACAAAGCCTGTATTTACAGGGCTGAAGTGGCACATGCAGTTGCAGGGTCACTGCTTCTCCCCACAGAACAGCTAACTCAGATTCCTTCCTCAGCGCCATGGCAATAGGCACACACAAGAAGCCACTTTTTCTCATCGCCATTTATCTGATTGAGTTTGACGTGACCTCAGGATTGCCACTTCAAGGTAAGTAAGAAAAGCCCTTCAGAAATTCAAAACAAATTTACAGTTACATTCTCACTGGAAGATTGAAGCTAAGGCAGATGGGTGATGGTAACATAAATCTGAATATCCCTCTTAAGATTAAAACCCAATGTTGTAAATGAAACATTGGCATTGTTGCCTTTAATTTATATAAACTGATATATAATTGCCAATTAGGAAATAATGTCATTGGTTAAAATCTCTCAGTATCTTCTATGATTTTTTTCTTACTGGGCTCATGAAAAACAGTATATGGAAAAAAAAAAGTCAAAATCAGAGTAAGCCACATAAATTCCTTTTGAAAACGAGTTGTCCAGATATGAGACTATAAATAAAAAACAGCTGTGGACCAGCTGTAGTCGACCTTTAACCCTGCCATAAACCTGGCTTGCTTAAACAGAAAGAGCCTTTTAACAGCCCTCAATGTGTATGTGCAAACCTTGCTGAAATGCAAGGCGTAGCATCATTATTTTTATAAAATCTGCTCTAAGACTGCAGATGTTATTTGATTAGAAATCTTCTCTAAAACTAGCACAGAATGTATTTTCACTTGAAAAAAATGCAGCAGTATTTTTTTTCATGGTCCCCTGTTCCACATAGAATGGGAAGAAAACATCTGGAAGCCATTTTTTCTGGCTTTTTGAAGGGCTTAGCAGACAGCACAATGGAACTTATCAAGTCCAGATGGGAAGGAACTCAGAGAAACAGCGAGGCCTTCTTCTCTATATTTCTTTAAAACTTGTGTAGAGAATCAACAAATATCAGTTCTTACTGTATAGAGTATTTCTCAAGTCATTACCATATTTTGTGATCTATTAGCCTGTCAGCCTTTTCTTCCAATATTTTCAATGCCCTTGGTGACTTTGGCCAAAACCCATTTATGTTTTCATTTGCACAAGGTATTCAAAGAATGTTATTTCAGCATTTTCGATGACTAAAATGCACTCGACAAGTAGGATCTGAACTGGTTTAAATGTCTGGTATTAACAAGGGCGATCCAAAAAAAACCTTTTACTTAATTAAACAACAACAAACCAAAGAAAAAAAGAGTCAAGGCAGATTATCTAATACTTGTGAAAAGAGTCCATTGATTGAGGAGGCCAGATTAAAAAATGCAAGTCAGCAGAAACACAAAGGAAACCATTTGTAAAATAAGCTAGATTTAGTCTATAGCAGTTATACTGTGTCCCACATGTGAAAACATCAGTAAGCTAAAAAGTAGAGACTACACATATCAATCAATCCTAATATGAATTCTGCATTTCAGGGTTTATATTGGCTCGGGAACTTCAAACTGTTGCAAAGGTTCTTTGAAAAGCACACATCTTACCCTGCTACCTCCAAGACACAGAGAAGAATTATGGGAAACAAAGATGAGAGGAGCTACACTATAAAGAATGCCTGTCTTCAGGCAGTGAAACTGTAAACCTGACAGCAGTCCTGACCTTCACCTTTGAACTCTGACCCCTCTTCAAATTCTTGTCCAGGGCCTTCTGTTATTACCACTTTTCACATAGCTTAAGCTGAGTTTTTCCTCTCTAATACCAAGACAAGGTCTTTCTAAACTTAAGTCTATTGAAAGACAAACTGACCGCAAAATATTAATTGTGATACAAGTATATAACTTAATCATAGTATAAATTCAATGCATATTTCTGTATTTGTCTTTATAAAATAATGAGTAAGGAGCTTATTCCACATAATTCAATTCTGGTCAGCATCAAATAAGCTAAGCTACATTTAACAGCAGACACACAGCATTAAGACTGTCTTTTATACTTTAAGAGAGACTGTAATAAAGCTGCAACAAATTAGCTTAGCTCTACATAGCAGGCTATTTTAACATCATTTTCCCAACTGCGTTAGTTTACAGATTGTGGCGTTTTAGTATTTGTTTATTAACTCATTTCTGTGTTTCAAAATGTATCACATGCCAACAGTTCACAGTGAAAAAGGCTCTGAATCAAATGTAGTTAAAAATGTAGTTATGTTTCATGGGTAAGTAACCCGTTATGTAAAGAATATGCTAACTGCTAATAGGTTAGGCCTTGCTGTATTGTTTGCTTGTCTTTTTATTGAGCTCTATATGCATTTTAGTTATAGGAAATACATTAATTATAGATTTATGAACATATTATATATCATTTGATAAGAAATTTGTTAGGCTATGATCTTGACTGCGTATTGTATTCAAAACAAAAACTATTGTGGAATTAGCAGTAATTATTTGTAGACTATTTGTCTTATCTGATTGTAAGAGGTCTAGAAAAGCCATTTAGCAAAAAAAAAAACAAAAAAGCTGGCATGTTTCTTGCAATCAGTCATGAAGTGCTTCCTGTCTGGCATGTGTCAAGTTTCAGAAAATGTACCAGAACCCTTAGGGATTTCTTACAAAACTCTCGTTCCTCTCTGTCAGTTTCAAGAGATGATTAAATCCAGCCACCAGCATCAAAATGACCTCAGGCCCATGCTCTTTAATGTCCCACCAAAAATTCAACTCCTCCTCAGTCATCACAAATGACCCAGATTTGAGTCCAGCCAGCATACAGTGACCAATGTTTTGTCCAGTTAATTACCAGTGTTTATAGGAAACACAAAAATAAATACTTTGCAGTAATTTTCTTAGTGTATATTCAACGACACGAGCCTATAAAACCACTTCAACTTCATATGTTATTATCATGGCTTTCTAAACCGGAGTGCATTTTGAACTCCGTAATGGGCTGTAATCAGGCATCACAACAAATTTACACCATCAGCACAATCATGGAAGCTTTTTAACTGCCCCTAGCAGACAAGGGAAGCCATCTGTTCATCTCAATGTCCTGTGTCAGACCTTCACAGCACACAGCAGCCCGCCACCCATGCCAGGCAGTCTTAAGGCGCTAATAATACATATAGGCCAAGCATAAACCCAACTGCATGCCCTCCCACCACTGAGACAAAGAGGTGGTCACTTCTCCAATTAAAATAAGCGGGCCTCTAACTGGCATACCAAACTATTATTTGTTCATGTTTTTGGACTAGACTCATATAACTGTCACTGAGAAACATCTGGAGAATTTATAGAATGCATTTAGTGAAATATGTGTTTGCTTGAGCCTCAGTGCAGGGCCCCAGCGCTGTCCCCTGATGTGGAGTCCTTAAGGCGGCTCCACCCTACCACTTCAGAGGAGCTTCAGCCCCTCCTTCTTATGAAAATTATACTCATCCTTCTCATCTGCTGAAAAAGGAGCACTGGTAAAAGAGTATTTAGACTTTAAGATGCACCACAGCAATTACTCCTACATAATAAGTATGCCAAAAAAAAAAAACTAGTTACTTATGATGGTTACTAATTAATGCATATATTTCCTATTTTTTATGCATTAAAATAAATAAATGCACTTCAGCTATACTGCTTTGGCAAACAAAGAAACAAAAAAAACCTATGCACAACTTGCAGATGAAACCTCCAAAAGCAGTCTTTTAATTCTTTTTGACAAGTTCCCATAGTTTCTATGGAACGCCAGGACTGCCATAATGAATTAATTAAATACACCATTAAATAATTAATTAAATGTGTCAATAATTAATTAAAATGGGAAATAATTAATTAAATAAATAGTTATGACACATGTAATTAATTAATTATTGACACATTTAATTAATTATTTATGTATTTCACATTTTAATTAATTATTGACACATTTAATTAATTATTTATTGACACATTTAATTAATTATTTATGTATTTCACATTTTAATTAATTATTGACACATTTAATTAATTATTTAATGATATATTTATTTATTTCATTTTGGCAGTCCTGGCGCCTGGCTCTCATCATGAAATAATTTTATCTGTCAACCTCACCCATCAAACGCAGGGGGCGGGGTTAACGCTGCCCATGCAGCTTCTCTAACATTTGATTGGTTGCCGTGCAAAGTAAGTCAAAACAGGTCGATCCTAGATAATCGATTGCTTGTGTAGACTTGGGGCAGCCAGGTATCCCAGAATGCATTTCAAATCACAGGCAGCAATGTTGGTGGTGTAGTTTTAAAATACCCCGTTTTTCTGTCACCAACTACACTTTTAACCGTGTTTTAGCCGCGAATGTCGCGTTGTAATCTTCACATGTCGGGTCAGGTTGTCAACCTTTGCAAACATGTTCTATACATGTTTGCAAAGGTGCTCAGATGTTTTCAGAGATTTCAGTAGCTCTGCTAACAGTCAGCATGCAGAGTGCACCGAGGGGGTTACGTTAACCGGTTTGTTTACATATTCCACTCTCCGTGTTCCACGTGTTGCATTCGCAGATTCTCATTTTCACCGAACGATCGTCTCTTTCCACCTGGTCTTGTGTCTCTGTGCTTCTGTAACATAAAGAACGAGCTGACATTTTTCTCACGAAACCAGCGATCAGCTCAACAGACCCTCAGTTTACCTGCATGCATCCTCCTCCTCACCTGTCAGCTGTTTAACACCTGCTGCTAATTCAAGAAACACGCCCACGTTATCTGGTGATAGTCACAGTTTAACTTGGCAGCCGGTGCTCGATATTACGCAACGTCAGCACATTTTTCTGCACAAGATAAGTAAATATAGTTTTTCCCGAGCGCAGAGCTGCTGGAGCTTGTTTCCCAACAGAGCACTTTATTGGCGAACCCACTTCATCAGCGGCTGATGTCCAATCACCGGCACAGCTTTGAAACCTCAGCTGAGTTTTAGCTCTCAGTGGTTAAACGCTGGACTTAATTCACTCAGGTTCTGTCTGTCGGGTCACGTTTACTTCGCTGTTTTATTTACAACTGAGCAAATCGGTTTGGCTGAGGTTAAAGTTACGTTTCATAACTGCACAGTTTTACAGACGTTTAATGGTTCACTGGCACATGTGTTAGACTGAACCATTCGCTTTTCTTTATCTGGTGTGTTTTGGATTTAACAGTAAATTTTGAGATTAAACTGACTTTTAAAATGTTTTTATACAAAGAGGAAAGAGAAGGCGCATTTCCACCGAGAGGAGCAGAGTTTCCAACTACATGTTCATAATGCAGACTGCAACCTGGACAGAAATATTATATCATCTGTTTTTAATAGGTTTTCTAAGCACCAGCGATCTGTTAGAATTTTTAGAGTTTACTTAACTAAAAATAAATGAGGTTAACATATAATTTGTGTGATTTTTTTCTCTCTCTCTCTTTTTATTTATTTATTTATTTTTTTGCTTTTTCGGTCATGTTATGTTTAACTGTCAAAGGTTTGTTACAAACTATGAAACACATGGTGCAGACTTCTGGATGTTAGAAGAAAACTAATACTGCTAATAAGGCAGGAAGGTGTCCTTTAAAACTAAACATGTTAGTAGGACTTTAGTATTTATATCATAGTTTATGAAATAGCACGTGTATTTCAGTAATAGCCTACTGATTTCAGTGTAGTGGTGAACAGTCACACAGCTCACGTGGGTGTTATCTGTGATACTCCTTAACTATAATTTATCCAGGTTAACTTCAGTTAACTCTGAGCGGCTGGATCGACGGAGGTCAGACAACAATTTTACATGTATGATCTTAAAACAGGACACAGCCATTATCCGTCCTGGCCTCATATCAAATGTGAACGCAGACTGAGTCTATGTTTGACGATTGCTTTATATCTAATCTTCCTCTCAAACATTTAAACAGTCTGCAGCTGAGGGAATACAAACTCAAATTGTCGGAACAGGTTTGCTCGTTTCTTGCGTTCATTTGGTAATTTATTAAATGTATAACTGTTATAACTGCTGAGTCTCTTACGCTGATGAAAATGCAGAAAACACAGATCACGAACACCTGTTCAACCAATCGCTTTCATTCCACTTTGACAAACTGACGCGTTCATCTCCGTTACAGTGTTGCGTTAGACTGCTATATTTTTGTGTTCTTTATGCTGTAGATTTTCACGTCTCTGGAATAGTTGGCAGTACTAAGGATGCTTTTCTGTAAAATCATATTGATATGACCCGTGAATTATTCGTAGATGACAGTTAGATTAGTCAGCTGGGAAACTCTGTGTTACCTCAGAGAGCTGAAGATATCGTGGATATGCTGACCTCGCTCTGTGGTGTACAGGTCCATTTACCCTCATGATTAATATTCACAATAAAAATATTAGCCGAACATCATGAAGTCTGTATGTGTGTCATAGTTTCGAACAACCTTTGTACAGTTAAAGCCAGCAGTTACTACATGAGGAAACACCAACGTTATCTCTTTTATGCGTTTATACACAGGTCACACTGATTACTGAACAAAAACCCAAAGATCAGCTGTTAATCGAATTTATTTGCTCTCTCTCCTCCTTAAACATGTTTTTAATGTTAGTTATAATTCAGAATTATACTGAAACATGTATGACGAACATCAGGAAATAAAACCCTGATAAATATAACCTCAGTAAAAGAAGTCCGTGTCAGCGGGGGTTATTACAGCTGTGTACCGGGGCCTGAGCTTTGTCGGTGGTAATAACAGCTCGTTTGCTTGTGAGGCGAGCGGGTCTATCCACGCTTTGCCGTGAGACTGGGCAGACATCTCCGAAATCATCGAAGCACTTTTGCAAAGAGGCTCTATCTTGAGAAACCGACCAGACACATGAGGATTAAACCACTACATTCTCGGCTAAAAAAATATTAAAACTGTATTTGGTGACACACATAAACAGGGTTTTCAAAGTTCAGTTCTGTTAGTTTCCACATGCTGGTTGTTGTGTGCTAAAAACAATGGCCACCAGGCCAAAGCAATGGTTTTGAGTCGATCAGCGTTAACCCCGCCCCCTGCGTTTGATGGGTGAGGTTGACAGATAAAATTATTTCATGATGAGAGCCAGGCGCCAGGACTGCCAAAATGAAATAAATAAATATATCATTAAATAATTAATTAAATGTGTCAATAATTAATTAAAATGTGAAATACATAAATAATTAATTAAATGTGTCAATAATTAATTAATTAAATGTGTCAATAATTAATTAAATGTGTCAATAATTAATTAAAATGTGAAATACATAAATAATTAATTAAATGTGTCAATAATTAATTAATTACATGTGTCATAACTATTTATTTAATTAATTATTTCCCATTTTAATTAATTATTGACACATTTAATTAATTATTTAATGGTGTATTTAATTAATTCATTATGGCAGTCCTGGCGTTCCATAAGTTTCGGGGCACACCACCAAGATGAATACATTAAAGAGGAGGGGCAGACATCTGTGGTCCACTATGAGCGAAAAGGCAAAAAACTTTTCAGTGCAACGCTCCTCCAAAGTGCATCCACAAAAAAAGAAAGAAAAAGCCCCACACAGCTGCATCTCACCTGAGCTCGCTTGCGACGTGATAAAAAGGAGAATCACGGATAAAGTGATTTGGACGTCCCTTATCCTCCGTTTAACTTTCCATCTTATATGGGTATCCATGACCGCCAGAGACGTCCACGGCAAAGTGGATTCACTTTTTCAACAGCTAATTAGACTTGCAAAAACTTCTGGTCAGGACAATAAAAAAAAAAACTAAAAGCCAAAAAAGTCCCAGAGAAAAAAAGGGGGGAGGGGGGGTATATCGTTATTTCTCAAGCAGCCATAAGGGTTTGTTAGTGTGTGTTTTCCCCCAGCTGGTTGACGGACAGCCACCGTCTCTCCCGTACTCCTCTCCTCTCTGCGCTTCTGAACTGTCCTGCACCGCTGCGCCTCCGATCTGAAGTGCTGGCCCCTCTCTTTCAGTCACGTAGAGCCCCTTCAACTCAACAGGGCAACACACACGCACAGAAGAGGAAAAAGTCTTCCCCCCCCAGGCTGTCACTCACTTTGCGGACAGGAGACTCGGGCAAATCAGAGGAGCCCGTATATTAGGGCCAGCCCTGTTATTGGCCGAGGGTGGGAGGAAAAGTTGAGGTGAAAGTTTCACGCCTACAGCTCTTGCGCTCGGAATTCTTTGACATGGAGTCCGCTATTTCCAGAGAAGTGGTTCAGAGCGGGAAAAGCAAAACTGCTTTTTTATAGGTGGAAAGGCGAGGTGTTTTATCTGCAAGAGCTGATTTATCTGGAGCTGATTGTCGTGGGACTGCGAGAAAAATCGTGCTGTGCAATCCACAGGTGGACCCAAGTGCTAGTTGATATAACAGTATACTGAGCCTAGATGATCAGATATATAGTGAAGATATACATCTATTTATGACTTTTTGTAATGTTCTGCCTTTTAAATGAATCAGATATTTACTCAAAGGAATAATCCGCTCAAAGCTCATATCTTTTTCATGTTGATCGGTGATCTACGGGCTTTAAACCTGTTGAATGTATGATGAAATAATGTGCTTGCAGATTTTATTACCCTCTGAAGTTTTTTCATTAGTACCACAAAACTTTAATGTTTAAGAGTTAATAAAAGTAAATATGTAAAAGAATTTCCACCTTTTATGTGGTTTCTTTATCTAGAGCAGAGACGTGGATTCATTTAATATACACCCACATACAGCCCACTTTGATCTTATGCAGGCCAGACCAGTGAAACTACCCTTTATGTCAGTGTAGAGAAATGTAACTACACATTTAATCAGTGCAAGATCTCAATATGAGGAAAAAGAAGCTCAAATTCAACAGTATGTCTCACTCTCTCTACATGGCAAATAATGACTCTGTAGTAAAGAAATCACTCAGCATGACTCTTTGGTCTTGAATTGTAAGCAGTAAATGTGTAAAACACAGAAATCTATTGCTTAATTGCTTTGGTGTTGTATGAACGGCTATAGGGGAAGTCTTTATCAATAGGAAAAGCTGTAAAGCTTGTGAAAATACAGTTAAAAATAAATAATAAATAATTTCCAAAGCCATCCAATGGGCTCGAATGGAGTTTTTGCTTATGTTTGACAACCCAAATCTAGAGGAGCAGAGGTGGGTGGTGATCGATGATAAGAATTTATATGGCAGTGAAAGGGGAAAAAAAATAAAAGCTGAGGGTTAAAAAGAGAAACATCTCCAGGAGGACCAGGCTCAGGGAGGGTGGCCATGTGCCACAAAGCTGGTTTGAAGGGGCAAAAAAAAGGAAATGGAAAAGATGAGGATAGAGAGGCAACAAAACAAGAAAACAACACTTAGTGCCATATAGTCACCAAATAACACTTCTTTTTAGAGCTGAATGTAGCATGGGTTTCAAACTTTCTATTGTTTCAAGAACTGCCAAAAATGGCAGCTGTCTTTTATAAGCTGTCACATGCCTCCTCCAGTGGGGGGCAGACTTCTATTAATTGCCCAGTAAAAGTTGGTTCTAAGCAAAGTAAACAAGCAGCAACATTGGAAACCGTGCCATGATGTCACATTGTGAAGTGGGATAGGATAGGAAAGGATGAGTCTGAACATGGTCCCTCTAACTTTAGACCTCTAAATTCAAACTAAGAGGTGTTTTATGTTACACGCTGTAGGATTTTTAAGAGTAACAGTTTTACTTGAAGGCTGTTAAGCTTGTTAAATTAGTTCAGTACCTTTGAAAGATCTCTCAGATGGCCTCTCTCAGATCCTCAGGTGACCTCTTTGACCACATGGAAAAACTCCTTGGTTTTAAAGACATTCATTTTTTCCCCTCTGTTGTTTGAAACGAAAAGCTTGTTCTCAAAAGCGGGGTAGAAATTTACATTAAGTATAAAGTAGTATTTCTAAACTGACCGCTTGCCCATATACTGTAACCGTTACGTGGTAACATGGGTCAAATTATGGCCTGAGCCCTATATTTAGGGTGGGTTCATGCCTACACCACACTTGCCCACACTGTGTTAATCTCAGAGACTCCCAACTACTCCTGAACAAGGCCGTCACGTGCTTACTTAATTTGCCTTCTAACAAAAAGGATGTTGATACGCTGATGCTGGCACACTGCTGGTTAACTTTCATTTTAATTTTGACTTTCATCATTTGCTAAAAAAACAGTCCCTGTGAGATGTAAGATAGGATATAGTGTCTAAAACAGGAAATTATGATTTACTCCTCAAGTGTTTCTATCAGTTTCTCCACACTTTGTTTTCCACACACACACCAAATGTCAGGCAAGCTATGACAGTCTGGCAGTCTGTCTGGCAAGCTATTACTATTAATATTATTATTACTATTATTATCCAGCTTTTGCTCTCTTTTTTTTAATTCTTGTCTGCTGCTAGTGACACCTAAGGATGGTGAGATTGTGGCTGAAAAAAAGAAAAGTAGCTGAGAAATTCCACATCCTTGCTTGACAGTTTCCTCAGTAAACATATACTATGAGCAGAGTGCACCAGCTGTTCGCAGGCTCAAGCTTAGCCAAATTATAATATTAGCAAAGTAAAGATTTATATAGCACTAAATCAAAGCATGCAGCACTGCATAATCTGCAGTCACATGTTGAGATTAGTTACAGTACCTGCCAGGTGGGCCCATAAATATATATTTGACTGGCACACATTGATTTGACCTTTAATTAAATATTATTTAAAAAATTAAGTTTGGAGGTTAAAAGGATTACTTAGGTCAGAGCTAAGCATTTAAAACTGCGTATGACAGCAGGCCGACTGCTGCAGTTGAACCCACACACCAACATGAGCTTTTAAACTGTTAACACCTGATTGCAGCCAATTGCATGTAATTTGTGCTTTTTCTCAGCGGGTTGGCGTTGATTGTATTATGGTTCCAAGACGCGTAAACATTAGAATACACTAGTCACAAAAGTAGAATGGAGGGAAGTAAAGTCTGATTCCAGACTGATGTGTTCAGTGCTCCTAACCAGTCATGTTTTATGGTGCCCAACCTGACCGCAACCTTAACCCTAAGCAGTAATCTCAATCTAAGGTGTGCTGGAATGATATGTTTACATTTCTATTATAGCTAAGTACATTTGAAACAGAAAATATTTTCGAATTTTAGAATACACCCATAAATCTCCTTCATAGTTTTACAGTGATAATTATCAGTGCAGCTGAAATACATATAGCATGATGCCTCACCTAATGGCAAATCCACTCTTTGGGGGAAAAATAGCACTGCCAATTCTGAAATTGGTAGTGCTATTGGTGGGCCAAAGTGACTTTCTTTCTTTTTGTCTTTTCATAACAAGTGTCGCTATATATAGGAGCAAAATTGTTCTTTGGTTGTTCCTACTGTAAGCCGTTTTAATGAAATTGCATATTCGTTTTAATAAAGTAATATAACCTAAGTCTTGTTCCCTTTATCTAATAGAAAATCGGTGAGTATGCAACCTTGAACTGGATAAGGAGAACTGGATGAATGGATGGAAAAAAAGCCCAACTGCAACTTATAAATTTGAGTGCATAAATTTGACTTCCCCATTGTCAAACATGAAAATCAAGTGTTACACCTCTGAAATTGATCCGGCAGAAATTATGAGGTAAAATAATAGTTTTGTCAGAAATGATGTCTAACTTGGAAAACGGTGGCCATTGTGAAACCCCAAGTGGCTAGTGGGATGTTTAAGATTACTGAATATGAAGGGACAATTACAAGGTTTGATGTTTTTGTTGACATTACAGTTTTGTGCGTCACTAAAACATGCGTCTCGATCGCTTGGAAAGGAAGGAAAGTATAGAAAGCCACTTCTAAATATGGAAGATATAATAATAATAAACGCAGAGGGAAAGTACTGTCTGCATTTAGCCCGTTCACTGCAATGAAGCAGTAAGCAGCCAATGTATTGCATGGGAAGCAGCGTGTAGGGACGGTATCTTGCTCAGGGGTACCTCAGGATAGCCGTTCAGTGGATTCGAACCCCCAACCTTCCAATCATGGGGTGACCACTCGACCTACTGAGCTATCCCTGCCCCTAATAAAGATATTTTTGAGATATTTAGATATATCAATATTTTTAAGGTTAAGTTTGTTTAAAAAATTCAGCTCTATGTTAGCTAGCTCCTCAGGTTCCCCATAAACAAACACATTTAATTCATCAAGAACTTGTAAACTTTGTGCAAGCTGACTTACATATACACCAAACCGGCATCCCAGAGCTTTATAGTCATTTCAAGCAAAGGCAATAATTTTTCACAGACCCTCCATCAAAACATTGCCCTTCAGCACTGTGACCTGGAGACAAATCACAGAATGGAGCCCATGCTGTGGTTACACTTTAATCATAGTTTCTTTAGGAGGTAGAAGCAAGAAAGTCATATACAGAACACCAAAAGACCAGATAAATTGTAGATCCTGTCACCGAGTTCTTCATAGCTCCAAACACAGAAAGGATTTTTACACAATATCGGATGCTGCACTCCAGATCAAGGATGTGGAAATAACAAAAAGATCAGAGGTACGACATAAGTGCTTGTCTGCTTGCGTGTTTTGCTCTCTGATCTGTGAGCTCATCAGCCTCCTTCAGGTGCACAAGCAGCAAGAAGGAGATAGGAGAACAAAGAAAGAGAGGAAAAGCCTAAAAAAAAAAAGATACATCTATCATCTCAAACACAACTGATATCTCTGGGTCAAACTACAATTTTTTAAATCAAGACTCCACAAAACAAGCTGGTAGCAATTTTTTAAATCTATGTATAAAATGAACCAAGTGCCTTCTCTTTCACTTGCAGGCTGTTTTTGTTATGCTTTGTTAAAGCCTGTTTGGCACGATGCACTACAGCAGCATACCATATTTTCCATTCCACAATGTGTGACTCCTTCCGTGCCAGATTTTATCATGGCAAATCTCCCCGTGCACACTGTGGGGAAATTTTGCAGAAGTCTAGAGAGAAAGAAGGCTTATACTTACACACTCATAAAGACAAAACGACATCTGTCATCAGAGAGGAAAAGCACTGGTGTTTAATGAGTCAGTCTTACCTATCTGCTCGTTTCCTTCAATATGCTGTATTGGAAAACATGTTGGAAGCACAGATTTTTCTCTTGCAAAAGAAGTAGGCCAACCATATTGTTGTCAACCATGAATCAGTCAGCGGCATTAACTATAATAAGTACAATAAGAAACAGACGCGTGGGTGTATTATAACTTGCAATTACATGCCAAAGAGTGTGAAACAGGTAGACTCAAAGGACAATGTAATGTTGGCACTGTAATCACAGACGAGATGTGGATTTCTTTAGTTTATCAGCCATGACAGAGATCTTGTGAAGCACAAGAGTTCCCTGTGATCCTTGGGTTCAACGGGTCTGCAACCTTCCTGTTTTAACAATACTGAACTTGATCCAGCTTGTGCTATTCAAGAAATGCAAGACATCTGCTTACACTCTTCGAAAGCGTGTGCTCATAAATGCTGTTGTCAGCTTATTTATCTATTCAATTCTATTTAGTTTGATCTATATAGCAACAACAATCACATCAAGGTGCTATAGATTGTATGGTAAGGACTCTACTATATTAGAGAAACCTAAAAATAATCTGAGGAGTCCCTCTGAGCAAGCACTTGGCAAAGGTGGGACAGAAAAACTTCCCTTTAACAGGAAGAAACCTCCAGCAGAAAAACACAGGGTCAGGAAACGGTTGAGACATTTGGGGAGAGAAGAGAAAACAGAACACAGAGAGACATGCCTTATCCTTGTTAATGTGGTGCGTAGTAGAGTTCATTACAATTTGGGGGTGGGGGTGGTGGTAATGGGCAAATTATTCTTGCACTTGCTTTAACGTAAATACAAGTTGAAGTTGCTTGTCATCATAAACATACTGCTGTGAGGTGCATTATGTCTTGGCTCACTAAATTATAGTTGTTACAACTATGTAATAAGCGCAATTTCAGGTATAATTTGCAAAATTAACCAAATTACAGAAGAACATTTTTAAGGTGAAGCAATTTTTCTTTTTGTAAACTATCGTACTCAACATGTCTTTGGATTTCAGTGCTCTGAGTGAAGAGATTTAACACCGCCTTAAATAAAACCTTTCGTCCAGAGCAGCAAAAATTAAAGTGCCAAAGTCGTCGCCTGTCGTCTAAGAAATTAACTGCCCGTGTCTCCTTCCCCAACCATGCGAGCCCATCTCCGCCCTGTCGGCTGTTTGTAGTGGTCACTGTAATTATGAAAGGCAGCTCATAACTATGTGTTTTAACGAGACCCATTTGTTATGTTCTTCTCTCCCTGCTGAAGGCGGCTTGTCACATAATTGCAAGGATCTGAGGAGAGACATGGTGCAGGCAAGTTACTAGTCTGTCCAACAGAAGGAGGACTTAAATACTGATACAGTATTATGGTAAATACATTAATGCTTTGTGATGTAATCTTTGGGTCAAACAGTTTTCTCACGAAGATGCTCAAATTATCTTGTCTTCAAATAAGCTTCGTTAGCATAGCCTTCCTTGAATGTGTGATTATTTGGCATGACATTTTGACATAGTTATGACATAAGTTATTGTTAATGTCAGGCTCTCTTGCACAGTGTGTCTTTCGTTCTGCCTTCCTTCCCTCACCACTCACAACTGGTTGCAGCAGATGGCTGTGCCTCCCTGAGCCTAGTCTTCTGGAAGTTTCTTCCTCTTAAAAGGGAGTTTTTCCTTCGCACTATTGCCAAGTGCTTGCTCACAGGGGGTCGTCTGATTGCTCGGGTTCTCGTTCTATTATTGCAGGTTTTTTACCTTTCAATAAAAAGCGCTCTGAGGATACTGTTGTTGGCCATTACATAAATAAAGCTGAACTGAACTTATTTGAATATAGGGAAACTTTTTTGGGTAAGTCCTCTATAACCTGACTCTCTCTGGGCAAACTGCAAGATTCTCCGAGCTGAAACCGAGTACCCACATTTTTAAAGTGGAAATAAGCATATTTCTGTTTTAAGGGCCAAAGTCAACCCAGGAGAATCTTAAAAATGCAGAACAGTTTATATTTCACTTGCTTCTTCAGACCATTTTCCAATTTATTGAATTCAAAAGGTTGGTGACTCACTGTAATCTTGCATCAGTGTTTAGTACTGCCATTATTAATAAATGATAAAAAGCAATGATTTATGACATCTCATTGCTGTGGTTAAACTTTAATTAGTTTTAGAAAAAAAACTATAATGTGTCAACCTGTCAAACTTACGGACCTTCCACCATAAGGACACATTCTCAAATTCAACCAGAAACAGCTCCACAAGTCTACAATAAATAGCCTTGGGCCATGTGAATAAAAGGCATTTCTTTTAATTTAACCAGGTAAAAAGTCTCATTTGGTTTGAAAATCTCTTTTTCTGCACATTTGTACAATGCACCTTCATCCCAGCTAACCACAATGGACTCTAAATAGTCTGTCACAGACTCCACCGTGATGCAGGACTATGTATCTTTGCGCTACTTTCTGCTTACTCTCCAGAATAAAGTTTCCAAACGCTCACTGTGTTGTCTGTGGTTATGTCAGGACCCACCTCCTGTCAGTCATAGCCGACAGACAAACCAAACCTCTTCTTCATGTTTCTACATAATTAGGCACCCTTTACAGAGTTTCAATAACATTTACCTTTTCACGCAAATATGGGAAGCGGGAAATAGCAAGTGCCAACGCAGGAATTTGGCCGAATCTGTCTAGTTTGTGTTTCTAAGCAGGCACTTTTGCTGGATGCTTGAAGGCACCTACGCAGACAAAAAAATAAACTCACGTGGTGCACCCCCGTCTTTTGCTGTTTGTTTTGATCACGATGATATGAACGCCTAAAGCACCCAAAACACAGAGAGTTTCCACTGGCTTTTGGTTGGAACCAAGCTCATATAAATATTATCATGAGTGCATAATACTTGTGCACCTGTTAATGTGTTTTGCAGCTGCTCGCAGGAGAGCGATACATCAGATTAAACTAGAAAAGCATGAATGCACACACACTCGCATACTTTTAACAAACACTAATACATCTTTCCTCCAGATTTACACAACTGACACGTTGTCATGAACTCACCAAATGCATGTTATGTTGTGTGTCAACCTCAGTATGCTAAGTACACACACTGAGTTTGAAATCACAAAGTGCGTGTGCATGTTTTGTTTTTTCCAACCAACCATGTATTTTTCATTCCTACTGATGTGTTTTTTGAGCCGCGTCATTCTGTGTTCTGTTCCCTGTTATTCAAAATTTTTAATCTTTCAACTTGTGTAATTAGGCTAAACTGTTACACATGATTAGGATGTTTTATCAATAACGGCTCAGTAACTACACTGCTCAAAAAAGGAAAGGAACACTTTCTAATCAGAGTTGGTCAAATATGAGATATTGATCCAGTCAGTTAAGTAGTGGAGGGGGTTGTTACAGTTTTTTCTGATGGCTTGAGCACATTTTTTGTAACTATTGGCTATTTTTGCTAAACTCTACACACAAATAAGAAAACTCTTCACCCAATCAGCAAAACATTGTAGTTTCCTTGTAAAAGCGAATAACCCTTGCTTAACTCTCCACACCTTTGTAAAAATGGTATTTTCGTATCCAACAGTTAACACAAGCCATCATATTAATAAGCACACAATGCACCAACTACACACTGATGGTATGAATAAACAACACATCTGGCTTTTGCTTTCTCTGTGCACAAGGTAGGCTATGTCAGTTTGAGCTCATACTTTTGTCATAGGTCCATAAACATAGAGGGATCCAAACTTCAAGTACTGGTGTTTATTCACACACATCAAAACAAACACAAGTGTTTATTTCCAAGTATAGGATTATTTGCAATCGCCATATTGACTATATGGGTTTCTTGGTCTGCAGTGAACATGCTTCCTCTGCCCCAGCATCTGGTCATCTAGCAATTCTGTAAAGTAACAATTTCAGTATTTTTACATCTATGGTATTGTTGTGTTTCTCATTAGCATACGGCAGTGCTACAAGTCTTAGTGCAAAGTGACTGTACTAACCGATTCTCATTTCAAAATGTCCTTATGATGCTTGCTACAGTGTAGCGGCTCGAGTTAGGCTGAACCCGTTGGCCAGCTTCCCTCATGGTCATTCCACGGTTGATTACATGGTCCACTATTGTAGCTCTGATGTCAACAGCAATTCTATTTCTTACTCTTCTTACCCTTCCTCTCCCCCCTCCTCGTCCTCCTCTTGCTCCTCCTTGTCCTTGTCGTCCTCTTGATCCTACTTCTTCACCTCCACGTCCTCTTGCTCGGCCTCCTCTACTTCTCACTCTTCCTGCTCCCTCCATTGTACTCCACACACAGAGCTTACCTGTATTATAGTGCTTAGGCTGATTGCAAAGTGAACTAATTATCTAAAAGAGTTTTCACATGTGACAGTGTGCCAGACAGTTGACAAAATAGTGTAAATAATGGCCGTAAATGTGTATAGTTTTGCTAGGAGTGCGTTGATCATTTGGGAATTGAGTGTAAAGCAGTGAGTTGTGTTTACAGTTCTGCAAAAAGAGTGCTGTGCAGTGGATTGTAGCTACAGGTTTGAAAGTGTGTGTTACAAAATGGCAAACTGAGTGCAAAGCAGTGTTTGTGCTTTTAGTTTTGCAAACTCAGTGAGTGGTTTTGCTATAAGTATTAATAGTTTTAGAAATTGTGCTATAAGAATCACAGTTAGGGTTTAAGCATTCAGAAAAAACTGTAATGTGTTTCAGCTGCTTTGGTGTTAATGAAATTAACAACAGGTGCAGTAGAGGGACAACAATGAGTCAACCCCCACCCAACACAGGAATGGTTTTACAGGTGGAGGCCGCTTACATTTTTTCCCTCTTCATCTTCTCTGACTGTTTTTTTTTTCACTCTTTTTGTATTTGGCTAGGGTCAGTGTCACTACTGGCAGCATGAGGCGATACCTGGACCCTACGGAGGTTGCACAGGTAGTCCAGCTCCTCCAGGGTGGCACATCAATACGTGCCATTGTGAGAAAATTTGCTGTGTCTCCCAGGACAGTCTCAAGAGCATGGAGAAGATTCCAGGAGACAGGCAGTAACTCTAAGGGAGTTGGACAGGGCCGTAGAAGGTCGTTATCCCATCAACAGGACCACTGTCTGCTCCCTCTTTCAAGGAGGAACAGGATAGCAACATCATCTAGTGGACCCTATGCTCACTGTGGAGCCCGATTATGATTTGCCAGAGAATACCAGAGTTGGCACGTCCACCAGTGGTGCCCTGTGCTTTTCACAGATGACAGCAGGCTCACCTTGACATGTGACAGACATGAAAAGGTCTGGAAAAGCCATGGAGCATTTTATTCTGCCTGTAACATTGTTTACATGACCAATTTGGTGGTGGGACAGTGATGGTCTGAGGAGCTATATCCAAGGTTTGTATGATCCCCAGTACGCTGGGCTATAAGAAGTACTCAGTGCAACTTTGAGTTGCTGAAATTAAATGTATTTTATTACCCAGTCCATACCATTATAGATATTCAGCATGATTTTTATTCCCATTGAGATCTGCATTCCTTTAGTTTCTTTGAGCAGTGTATTTAGCACCAAACATCCATGTAAAAAATATCAGATGTGGTTGGAGAGGGAGGCAGCGAATCGAGCAGGAAGGGGATCAAACTGAAGATGGCCTCTTGCTACAAATTTATGCTCCGCTTGTTTACAAAGGTGTTTCAGAAATTGTCTCCTTTTATTGGTGGATTTTGTTGCACTAAGGGATCGAGCACTGAATCCTTTGACTTGATACCTAAAAAGTCTGTTTCATTATCTCTGCAGAGTTTTGACAAGCTCAGCCTCATTCATGTGTAAACAGGCAGCAAGTCAGAGAGCAGAGGCAAGGATTGCCTCAGAAGGGAGTTGTAGGTGGCGTCCTTAGTCAACAGCATGCTAAGCATTATCTGATGCAATTGGGAGATGTTTATGTGGAAATAAATATCATGCTTTTCTGACAGTGATCATTTATGCACTCCCAGTTAAGTTTATTACATGAAGGCAGAGTGCACCAATCACTGGGGCACCGCAGTTTCCCACCTGGTAGCTTGTTTGTAGGTTGACTCATTATTTCAGCAAGCTGGGTTTGATTCAGCGCCGGCTCTTTGCTGCATGCATGTAATGTGTATAGCTCTCTTCCACTCTCTTTCCAGTACTGGTAAAAAATACTTCTATTTTAATGAAATGCTTTTCTTCTAATGAGATTCTTGAGGCATGAGGTTTGAGACAGCCGTACAAATATATATATATATATATATATATATATATATATAAAAGGAAATGATCTCGTTAATGAATACAAGTTTAGGTTGATTCAGATGAAAGTTTTTCCATCTATTCTATATAACTTGAATGACCCCAGTGACTCTGTCAGCAGCTGAGGAACACTTTGGATCGCTCCTTGCCCCAGGCTGGCTGTATACTCTGCAGGCAAGCAAGCACTCAGATGCACTACCTTAGTCTCACATATGGCATGCAGCCCCTCTTGGCTCACACTGGTCCTGCTGTTCTCTGTCACACTCTGTTTTGATTTTTGATTTTTTTGTTCTCTTTGGAGAAGTGATGTCATAAATTAAACATCACATACATGCTGTAATAATTAAGAGCCAGCAGGATATGCTAATCAGAGACGCTACACTCTGCGCTAGAAGGGGAGTTTGAGAGATAAAACGCACGCCAGCAGCAGTCATGGGGGGCTGTGCCTCACTTGAGAAAAAAATGTCCACATTGAATAATTTGAAGTGGTGTGGTTGAATCATTAGTGATGTCACTGAAGGGGTAAGAAGGGGTAGTCCCGAAATCTGGATCAAATCTTCTTTTTTGTAAATCGTGTCTCATTTTATGTTGCTTTGTTTGCCAGCTTATAAAGCAGAGGCAGTCCCAGAGTGCAAAATTGGAAGGAAAAAAGCTTGTGGTAAAGCTTGTTTTCCTTTTATTGCCAAAAGCTTTTAACCCTTTGGCAACATCACAAACACCAACCTCTAACTTCCACATTTAAATGAACTGTATGTATATAATATAAAGGGATATTACTAGATATGTGTTCTGTATTTGCTTTCTATTCCCATTCATCACAATCTGGTTTTATGCCAAAGAACGTATATTATATATATTTTTTGCAGTTCTTGGTCCACTGAGCATTAATTCTTCAGACTTTACATCTAGTGAAATGTCCTGACAGCTATTGGATGACGTGCTTTAAATTTTGGTGCATGGTCCTGAAGGATGTCTACTAATAATTCTAGTAATCCTCTGTCTTGCTGTCTCTTCACAGCTGGCACTTTCTGTATTGGGTCATATTGACTCTGATCATCCATTTTTTCACTGGTGCCTTCATGCGATTAATGACATTAATGATCTTGAGTAAAATCTCTACAAAACTATTGGATTTACTGTCATTTTATTTGCTACACATTCCAAGGATACATCAGGATTAGTAAAAATTAATTCTATTAAGATCACAGACAGTATAATTGATGAATGTAGCCACCCTGAAGGCTTGTCTTGTGTAAATGGTTAGCCATTTACCCATTGAAGGACTCTGATTTTCTTCTTCTTCCTTCCATCTCTATCTTCTTTATGAATGCACATGTGTGTGTGTGTTGCTTGGCCCCAATCTGCCAATGACACATATGGTTTCCCCAGTGTATTGTGATTCATTATTGTGTTCTTATTGGTTTGTTTGTGGATGTTTGTCAGTGATGCAGACATGCTGCAAGAACCCAACCCTGACAATGTCCTAATTTTGTGGAAAACTAGCTTCAAACTGCCCATGGTAAATGGACTAGTTCTTATATAGTGCTTTTCATCTCGAGAACTCACTTTAAACAACATGTCTCCTATTTCACCTATTCACACAAACACTTTCCCCCCCCTAAATTTAAGTGCTTTCTATCTAACATTCACACACTGACAATCTAATCACATTAGAAGCAATTTGGGAGTCAGTATCTTGCCCAAGGATACAGCCAGGGACCCACGAACCTTTAGTTTAGTAGATGGTGATTCTATGTTACCTAATTTTGCCTGCCTCACATTGTTTGTACTTATTTTAGGGAGGTATTAGACTTTGAATATGGCTTTGTAAAGAAATGAGAAGAGATGCAGCCAAGTTTAATGAGATTCAGTTAGCCATAGTGAAAGGTGATGTACGATGTCCCATTTTGTTTAGATACATTGTTTTGGTGATGAGTTGATTGTTGAGGACCCAAAGAGCCAAACAAAGAAGGAATAGAATTCCAACTGAAACCAAGAAATCTAACTTTTCATTAGAAATCTAAAAGGTAGACCACAATCCAAAAGTTACAGGCACAAGGGAAAAGAGAAGAACCAGATACATTACCAGCATATTAACAGACAAAATAAAAAACACTAGGAAAGGACTATTTATACACTGTTGATTGTGAATAAATAGTACAAAAAATACAATGATAGGTAACTCATGACAGGAGGGGAACAAGAGCTAGCTGAACACAATTAACTCATGTGTCAACAATGAACAAGTAAAAATACCACAGAGTACAACTGATAACTAACCTTTAAAGTAAAACAGGAATTAGCCAAAAGACTAATCATAAACAGAGACAATAAAACTCACATTAAAGCTGAAAAAAGACAGGACAATGGCGCAACCACAGAAGAATGAAATGGGGAGAAACAGGAAACACTGAGGGAACTAAACACAAAGGCATCCAAAAATCTATAAATACTAAATGGAACTTAAATAATACAATAAACACTGAGGCCCAGCATTAGTAGACTAAAAAGATAACAAAACTCAACCTACAAAAAAAAAAAATCAGAACTTCAAACACTAAAATGACAGAATATATTAAAAAAGGATTCATAATTCAGAGACATCAAGTGGCCTGCAACTTATTAATGTTTTAGGCTGCTTGTTTACATATAAATATTATATTAAACAGTCTTTTACCAATCATTTCCTGCCTTAGGATATACAATATATGCTGCTGTTGATGCAGTTTTGGTTTTCATAGCGCCTTTATTCTAAAATCCTTTTCACACATCGTCTCCCTGCTTTCAGATGTGATCCAATCATTGTCTGAAGTTGCACTTTCTCACATGCAGCACATAGTTTGTCCACATCACACATGTTCTCACTTCTGTTAGTGCTCTTTTTGGTTCAGTCACTGGGTGGGACTTACTCACTGAAAATTCTCCAGGACATTTACCTGCTCTTGGTTTCATTAAACATTTCTAAGACATACAAGTTGTTTACGGTGCAATCATTTTATATATGTGAAAACAGATTAACTAATTTGGACTGGTGCAAGTGAATGTTCTGAACTTCAAAAAACATCCAAGTACTACGTGTCCCTCTTAAACTAACAGTGTTCTTGTTTCTCGTTCCAAACATCTTCTTTTTACTGAGCTTCATAAGACCTTTTGTGTATGAAGCATTGCAAGATGTTCAGGAAATGCTGGAAACAGTGAGATGTGCTGAGTCAAGCAGCCTGTGGTCATCTTTTTTTCCCTTTACTGCTCATGATGCCATTGGCTCCACTGCCTCGCTGACTAAATGCAATTTGAGGGTTTGGATTCCAACTCATATTAACCTTTTAGAGAAGAGGCACTTTGTGTCTTTGTCATATTTCTTGATGGTGAAAGTCTTGGCCATATGACTGACTCCAGAATGGAGGAAACTTTACAGTTAATATAATGTTAAACTAGTAAAGAGGAAAATAAGTCCATTGATGTATACAGTTTACAAAAGTAAGGACTGAAAACTGCCTGACAGTCCCTAGACTATTCTCCATCACACTTCCATTCCCATATCTGCCCAGCAGATGTTCTTACACATAGTCAGATCTACACAAAAAGCAGTACCAAATGTAATACGGTTATGTCTTGGTGCATTAAATAGGCCTCTCTGAATTCCAGGAGCACCCATCTCAGATATTCGAACTATTTCCCTGTTGTGTTTTATGCCTAAGGGAACAATCCTTCTCACCTCTGTCCTTTATGCCACTTAAGAAAATACCATGTTTATCCTATGCATGAAGAGAAGTATAAAGCCAGGTGGAAGCATACTTATACAAGTACTCCAAGTCGTGCAGCATGAACACGGATATACAATCCATACATGTGCATGTCTTTTCCATCACTCGTCTTTTTACTGCTCCTGTTTGATACACTTTCCATCTAAAATGATTCATCAAAACATCCTATGTAAAATCTTAACTTTTCAGCTTGTGCCCAGCTGCTATTAGTCTTGATAAACACAATGTCTGGAAACGAGACTTGCAGCATAGTAGTGGGAACTTCTTGTGAACTTTCTCCTTCAGTATATTTAAAAATCAACTGTTTTTTTTTTTTAATCAAAGCGTACATGAAAGAAACATAAGGGCACAATTTACCCATTCATAACATGCTGTAATACCACTCCTTGGATGTCTGTTGTTTTATGGCTGCTACTTGCCACTTCTCTTGCTAAGATCATAAAAGCTGAAGCTGTTACCATGTAATGGTTTGCACTGGAAATCCAGATGTCTTCTGGTGAAAGCACGGTTGGGGAGAAAAAAAGAGAATAGGAGGAGGGTCTTTTCAGTGGAAAGAGGAGGGAGGGAACAGAGGACATGAGAGTTGAAGAGTGTGGGGTTACTAGGAGATGCACGTGATGAAGATGGACTGGGTTCAGTGGGAAAACCTGAGAGGTTTAAACGTTTCTGTGTCTTTGTTAAAAGACATATGGCCACAAGTGATGCCTAAAATATGTAGACAGCCACAGGACATGGCAGTCTGGTTGTGAAAGGCTGGTAGCAAGGAAGAGGGGGCAACATGTCAGAAATTGTGGTCTGTTGGTTGCTTCATGTGGTTGATGACGCACTCACATGAATACACCACAAATCTCTGAATGAGTAAAAAACATTTGCGAAAATTTTCCTCTCATATAAGTCCAGACTACAACAGTGTGGCTCAGACTTAGGTAATGTACTCCATAGACTGGGCATAAAATGTAAATGTTGAAATATTGATGGAGCTATAACTGGGACAAAATCATCCAGAATTAGATGATTGGGTGGGTGGTTAGTGGAATATTCCACCTAGTTAAACGCCATCATTTCGTTCAGTCCAGTTCAGTCGCAATCAGACCAAGACTGTAACTACTGGTGAGGGAGGAAGAGGAGAACACTGGAATTTTTCTGCTACTCCCTGGGAGCGACTCATTCACTCTGTGTAGGTTTCACTCCCTATTCCTTGCTTATCCTTTTTCTGTTTCTCGTTATAGCACCATGTATAATGTTTGATTCGCCTTTAAAATCCTTTCAGCAGTACGGGTTTAGGTGATCAGCAATCCAACACTTGGGTCCAGATCGGTTCTGATCTGAGTTCATACACAGTACACACAGCCATTGGTCCTTGAGGGTGACTCCGCCCAGTAATGGTGTTGGCTTTCACATTTGATTTTTGGCAGTAATATGTGACAACAAATTCTTATAGATTATCCTTAGATTTGGTTTGTGCCTGTGACATGTCCCCCCTTGCCTGCTTGGCCTTTTATCTCATTCTTGCACATCTACATTTTTATAAAAGATATAAAACACTATACCTGTTCCTGCTTAGGTGTTAGCAGTTAGCAGAAAAGCCTCACAAAACTGCTAATGTGGCTAAAAAGCAGCTATTATTTCTCCACCAGTTTATTTACATGATCTCAAAAAGACCATGAATGAAAAACAGTCACTGTTGCCAAAAAAAGCAACATCCAGAGGGAGACACCTTGATGGAAAAAACAACACAAAAAACACAGAACTTGAAGTGGAGAGAGGCCAAAATGAACAGAGGGGTATTGGATGGTGTGATGGGAAGAGCGTGTCTAGACTGTTCCTGGCCTGCCTGAGCTCTGCCCTTTGAAGTGCGCGTTCATGATGCGTGCTGAACTCTTAGGGCATTTGTGCAGGGCTCTGATGAGGCTTACACCAGATCTTCTGATTTTAGACCGTCATCTCCGGGTTTATAGTCCCTGGGCACCATCATACTGCTCGCTGTCTACTTTCCCACTTCCATTCATATTTTTTCCACTGATCTCTTTCCCTTTCATGCACCCCCTTCTCCTTCCTGCATGCCCTCACGCCATTTTCAGTCCTTTTTTGCAGTGCTGGCCCCCGCCAAATTCCAAGCAGATGTGTACGTGTGTGCACATGCACATGTGCGTAAAAGAGAAAGATTGCTCTTTTTATCAGATTCAGAGAAAGATCTCACACTCGAATGCTGATTTTCTTTTTGATCACTCGTGAGACCTTAATTATAAAAAGAGACACTTCTGCACAAAAGGCATAGAAAAAAGGCCAAAAAAATGTGGCAGAGGTAATGACTCTACCATAAACACAGAAGACATTTTCAACATTTGTGTCAAAAGTGGGCTGTAGTGTAGTGTAGCTGAACAAATGGACACGGTGGAGTCTTTAACAATGTAGTTTCAGCAGAGGTGGAAACACTTCAGCAACTCACACGTAAAGAGTTGCTCAAGGTTTATTTTAGAGGGGTTTATAGAAAGGATGAGGTAGCACTTTCCAGAATCTTCCAAAAATTACAAGAAGGGTGGGCGGGCAGTGGGGAGGAGGGGACTTTGTCTTCTCAAAGACTATTAAGCTATACAACCCAATGAGGGAAAAAAGTGCACTGAGAAAGCTGTTAAAAAGCCTACTGTGGCAGGCAAAGTGTGTTTGTAATATGCTCTTTCACAGAGAAGTGTGGTGAATTAATGAGCTGAGTAAATTAAATAAGATGACTTAACATTTTCTACAGTTAGTCGTGTGCTAGTTTGGCACACAGCTGGGGGATTTAATATGATGTCAGAACACACTAAAGAGATGAGTTCTGGAGAACTTGGGAACTAATATACAGACTGAAGCATCATTACAGAGAACTCATTCAGATAAATAAAATGTGCAAAGACAGCAGGCGGCCTCACTCCCACCTCACTCCCTTCAGTCATTTGGTTGGACCTGATATATTAACTGACTATCCAATACTGCAGCATACAGAGTCAATGCTTTGAATGTGCCATTTTCAAACCCAAACTAAGTAGTTTTGATAGTTACACACTGATAGCAAGCCATTGTGGCAACCAAGCAGTTGCAGCAACCAAATTGCTGCCCAGAGCTTGAGTGTGAAACACCTTCAAACTCTCAGCAATCACTTTCAATCTCAAGGCAGTTGCAGACCTCACCTGGTAGAAGGGGAGCTTGCCTCTGCACAACTGACAAAGGTTTGCAAATAATTGTAGCTAAACTTATGCAATTAGATAATTTGCCGACAGTCTGCCTGCATCTGCGATGTGTCTCTTTACAGTAGGGGAGTCTGCTCAACTGGTTTCCAGCTAGTTGTATTCTCATCTGGTTATATTCTCTGCAAAGCGCGTATGTCATTCTGTAGTTAAATTTCCAACATGCAGCAACTCTATTGCTACTTGTGGAAGAATTTATTATCTTTTTCAAAACTATGAGTTTCTAGTTGGCCTACGAATGTAAGTAGTTAATGTGAATTTATGTCTAACTGAATTTCTGTTTATGCAGACGGAAACAGATGCCAACAGACAGTTAATTAGGATATTATCTCAAATAGATTGTGTGCAATTGCCAAGCGATTTCAAACTAAAAGGAGATTGACTCTGTTTCATCAGTGTCTTGATGCACTGAAGTTGCTTTGAAGGTAGTAGCTGATTGCAATTGTTTACTGACCTGGTCCTCATCTTCAAAACAACCATTTCAAAGGTAACAAGATTAGAAGTTCCTTGCACACGTTCATAATAATTTTGGTTACGCCATGGTCTCCAATTACCATTTTCCTTACTGTGAATGCAGCATAAACAAACAGCAACTGAAATGAATGTTATGTGGAAAATAAAGAATGTATAGATGGACAGTTTTGTCGGCAACGTTTGGAAAGTTTTTCTTCTACCTCCTAAATGAATTCTTGATCGCTTTACAATTTACAACCAGTATTACGTCACTGTGTCATGGGCAAAGTATGTCCTTGAGACACAAGCAGTATTAACAAAACAGCAGCAAAAGTAGTTCTAGTGGAATAGTAATCAGATTTAGCAGGATTGTAAATAGTTATGTAGACAGATAGAAAGACAGACAAATATTCCTCTGTGGCACAAATCACTGCTTCGGGCGCTCCTTGGCACACCTTAGTGGAATTATCTGGTAACGGAATGATCGACACTGACAGCATGGCATGAAGGAAGAGGTCACTGAGTTTAATATGGCACATAGTTTGCTGACATCCTTTTCCCCACAATTACCTCCAGCGTTTCGAAGTTAAACCCCAAAGCAAAGGAATTTTTCTCACCAGCATTTCATCAGTTTGTCAAATGCTTAAATTAGTACAGCATGAAAAGTTGGTTTCACATGTACACTGAGTAAACAGAAAGTTCCAAGTATCCTTAAGAGGAAGTTAGCTCATCTGCCATTTCATGTCTAAATCATCAGTGTTAGAAAGTGCAAGCCATTTTTTACCCAGAGTAGCAATATTTTAGTGTAAAAGGCAGCACACAGGCCAAATATCACTGTGTAGATGGCTTGATGAGAACCACAACAAAAACAAACCGCACTGATGGTACATTCTGAGCCTGAGCGATCTCAAAAATGTATTCAAAATACAACATGAAAACAGATCATACAAGCTGGGCTTTATTACCCTTATGATAAGTTATTGCCAAATGTAGTAGTCTGGTGATTTTGGTATAAAGTACTCTGGGACTGCATAACATAAAATAAAACAAAACAAAATGTTTTGTTCCACCCGTAGCCAGCAGGCTAAGCATTTTCATATGTCATATGTGCATGCTGGGTACACTGTGGTGAGAAAGTTGGACCTGGTGTTTGGATTCTGAGAGTTCTCACTGACAGTCAAGTTCACTATTCACAGCATGTCCAACCCACCCTCAGTCCACCAGTTCTATTCAAACAAGAGATACTGTTCTCAGCAAATAAGTAATAATTATAATCAAACATTAACCAAAATGTTGTCTTCCTGGCCTCTGAGTATTTCAGAAGCTGCTGATTTACTGGGATTTTCCCCAATAACCAACTCAACCAATTCAGTTCTCTGGCTAAAAATGCCTTGTTTATGCCATAGGTCATGGGAGAGTGGCCAAACTGCTTTGAAATAATAGAAAGCCAAAGGTAAATGAAATTATTTTTTATTTATCTAGCACCAGATCACAGCAGTCACTTCAAGGCACCTTATAATATAAGGTAAAGACTCTACAATAACAGAGAGAAACCCCCCTAAAATCAGCCAATCCCTTATGAGCATTTGGTGACAGTGGGGAGGGAAAACTCCCTTTTAACCTTCTAACCTTCGGGTTAAAAGAAACCAGCAGGGGAAGCCTATTGCTGCAACAAATTGGAGAAGAGGGGATGGAAACGGGACGAAAGACAAACTGTGGAAGAGAGCCAGAGATTAATAATAACAAAAGATTAAATGCAAAGTGGTGTATAAACACCAGTGAAAAGAGTTGAGTGAAGATGTAGTGCTCAGTAATGGCAGACCCCAGCAGCCTAGACATATTGCAGTGTACCTGAGGAAGGATCCAACCCTACAAGTTTTAACAAAAAGGAAATTTTTAAACCTAACCTTAAAAGTAATCTTAAACCTAATCAGACAGTAGGGCATCTCTCTTCACCAAAGAGGGGCCTCAAAGCTGAAGGCTCTGCCACTCATTCTGCTTCTAAATATTGTAGGAAGCACAAGTAACCCAGCAGCCTGAGAGCGAAGTACTCTAGTTGGGGTAATACGGCAATACAAGGTCTTTAAGATAAGATGGAGCATACTTATTCAAGACATTGTACATCAGAAAAATGTTTTAAATCCAATTCTTTAATAGGGAGCCAATGAAGAGAAAATAATATGAAAGAAATATGGCCTCCCTTACTACTCCCTGTCACTAGTCTTGCTGCAGATTTCTCAGGGAACTTTTAGAACAATGAATTACAATTCTCTAGCCTAGAAGTACTAAATGCATGAACTAGTGTTTCAGTATCAATTTATGCACAAATTCAAGAAAGCATTTTTGTTTAATATGCACATTGATGTACATATCCTTGTCAAAAACAACTCCTTGATTTCTTGATTCTTTGAAGACATTCTTGTAGTTTAACTAATTAGTGTGTGTTATCTGACTTCAGATAAAGCTGAGTATCATCTGCATAGCAATGAAAATGTATGCTATGTCTTCTATCAGTACTGCCTCAGGGAAGAATGTATAACATAAACAGAACTGGTCCAAGTACAGAACCCTGTGGACCTCCATTATTAGCGCTGGAGTGTGAAGGAGACATGATAAAGGTGGAGTCTATAAGATATGATTCAAACCACTCAGACAACTACTCAGATACTCAAATAACCACACAAATAATGCTCATTACAAACATGATATACAGAAGAGCATCTTTGAACACACAACAAAGTAATCCTTGAAGTAGATTAGGTTACAGGTTACAGTAGCAGAAGACCACACACAGTGCCACTGTCTGCTTAGAGAAGGAAGGCAGGAAGGCAGATGGTTCCTTTCAGAAGGATAACTATCTCATTCTTTTGTGATCAACCAAGGAGTGGTTGTATTTACCTTATTTCCAAATCGATGTTGCCATCCACATATTGCCACATCTCTTTGAGCTACAGCTGACAATTCCCAAAATTTAGAGCCAGTTGGAAGAGTCACACCTAATGTGTAACTTAAACTTCATCTTTTCCACGATGCAAGAACAGCTCTAGCAAAAAGAGTTCTCACCTTCAGCTGGCCTGACCCAGATAAAAGTAGTCGTCCTACATTCATGGATGTTATTTTCTGTATTCTTCACATCCACTGGACAAAAACTGGAGTTTATAAAGGTGTTTGTTGTGCAGTGAACTAGAACCACTCAAAATGTGGGACATCGAAGTCATGATTGCATCATTTAAAAAGCCTCTACATTCGTATGTGGTTTATTTTGTTTTTTCGGAAATAACTAACAAAGTTCCAGTGAAATCTTTACTTTTTTCAGTGGAGCAAGGCTGGACAATAGGGATGCTGTACTGAACTCAGATCAAGCTCTGGGTTTCTACAACATTTTCTCTAAGCACACACAAACAGCCATTAAAAGACAGTGAACCACAAAAGTAAATATGTGTTAATAGAACTGTGAGCTACTGTAACTGCCAGAAACCTGCAGCACACGCTTGCATTGATGTTGCAGCCATATGGAACCCTACTGCAAGAATACTCAACTCATTGTTCCACAGGATATGGCATCATTTTGGTTATCCTTTATAGGAACACAAACTACAGGGTCAGTTTCCACTCCAGTAGTGTTGGTTTGAAGAGGCTTACAAACACTATGTAATAGCAATCAGCTATCTGTGAAAGCAATAGGATAGCAAAGCCAAAATCTCTAGCAGAGGCAGATGGGAACAGCAGGAGATAAAGCGAGCCTAGCTGAAAATCGATAAAGGCATCAACAGAGTGTCATTAAGAGCAGCAAGGAATTACAATGCAATGGCCAACTGGCTTATTCTCTGTCTCCTGCTCCAGCATTTTTATATAGAAAGCCATATGTCTGGCGTGAGAGTCCTAACTCCTCACTTTTCAGTTATTCAGTTAAAAGATTTTTTAACATAAATCTGAATGTTGTATCAATATATCATTCTGGGATCAAAACTCTTGGTGCTTAGCCATGGCCAGAGGGCTGGGGCTTTGAAAATAGTTTACATTTTTAATCCTTAAGGGTAGCATTGGAGTCCAAGTCAGAATGAAACACCATGTGATGATCTGTCTTGTGAAGATCATTAAAAATCAACAGCAAAATTCAAACGCCATAGAAGAAAGGTGATACTTTTACATTCCAAAAAGTCACGGATTGCCCCGAGTGGCAAGCATAGAGACAGAAATTCTTTTTGTATAAACAAATTTTTTACAGTGGAAACATTTGATTTTAAAACTGTTAAGGTTAAACACAAAAGCATCAACAGAATGAATTAGGATAAGACTTAGATTAGGAAATTAGAAATTAATTTGATTCTTGGAAATACTGCAGGTGTTTTAAAGAAAGATCTGAAGACAGGGTGTGTCTTATCACTAAAAGAAACTTAAAAGAAGCTACCCTGAAGATGGCAGCGAAGTTTGCTTTGTTTTTACACTTAATTCTTCCAACAACACATTCTCATCCCACACAATCAGATACTGCTATTTAGGCAGGCAACACAAAGACATGCTCAAGGTGTCCTTTGATACACTGACTATGGCAATATCAGATGGTGAGAGATAACGGCTCCTTCTTTAAGAGAAAAATAATGCTTGTATTGGGAAACTAAACGACTGAGAAGTTTTCTTTGTGGTTTGTATGTAGACTGTGTCTTCCTTTGTTTCTTGTCCAGTGCATGTAAATGCAGTGCTAAGCAATCTTCAATGGCTTATATGAGACAAGTTAAGAATTAGAGACCCGTTTTAAGCCCACTAACCAAAACAGACACCCAAAGCACACTTTGTACTTATTTGCCATCTCTTACACCTAAGTGATTATGATTATGCTGAAGAAAATAGTGACAGCCGAAAACACAGAACTCAACGACTTCAAAACCATGGTCTACAAACTGCTGGCTGATATCATGGTGGCTGTCTATCTTTTATGCAAAGCATGCTAGTGAGCTATGCTAAAACAAGAGTATGCAGATCCCCGAAGGAGGACATGGACCCCCTGTCGATCCTCTACCTAATCACACAAGCCAAGATGTGAAAACAGATGTGGGTCACAATCAGCCAAGCCAATCTGGGACTCTCCAGAAGCTTCTCGGATAAGTGGTGAAAATTAAAGATGTCCAGACGCCTTTCTTTCAAACAAGATAACTGAGAACCTTCACAGACAAAAGTATGCAGATGATAAGTGCAACCTCAAAGAACATTTGTTTTGCTGTAGGTTCTTAATCTTGTTTCTTTTTCTTTCTTTTTATTGTGAAATTCCATTTTTTTAAGTCTTTCAGCCAGTCCAAAACTCTTCTCCAGTTCCCAAAATCAAGCCAGCACTGTGGCATCACTGATCTTTCATCTTTCATTGCCAATAAAGTGATTAGTGTGGCTGTTCTCCCAGGTGTTAAAAAAAGAGTTTAATATCCAGGCATGTGTGAAATAAGTTAGAAATTAGCAGGAAGCTATTTTGCTACTTTTCATATAAAGGTGATAAAACATGAGAACACACATTTCTGCTTTCACTTTAGACATGAATAAAGAAACAAAAAGTAGCAATGTTTGTAGGATTCTTGAGGTTGGGCGGACATATAATGATGGTACCTGGTGGCTACCTACAGAACTATGGATAGGATCATTTAAATAATTAGTAGAGTAAGATGAAGGTTACATTTTTCCCCTCAATAAAGGTTCATCTGTGGATCCCTGATGGACAGAGACAAATGCAACTGTGGGGAATGAAGAAAATGCCACGAAGCTTCAATCAAGAGAACATCTGATATGAGCCATCCGCAAGTCATTAAAATGCTGCTGCGTGGTTTGGATGACTCTATGAAAAATTCCTGATCCTAAGCTTCATGTACCCTTTGAAATCTTAGTCATCCTTAGAGTTCTTTTCTGAAGCGTTCAAATATTTGGTGTCTGGCAATTTATGAGCAAATGGGACGTAGTTACATCATAAACTTTATAAAACTGAGCTTCAAGTCGCAATGCACATGAACAGTGCTAATAAAAAGCCAGAAAGAATGACGACAATCACCGGTTAATCTTATGGATAAGATCGATGCATTACAACATGTCAAAAAGGTTCAATGAACACAGTAGGACCTTGGACCCAAAACAGGATTTATGTCATCACTTAACAAGCAGATTTCATATAAAATTGCCACAGAAACACAATATGGATCAATGGATTTCATGGATGGCAACCCAAAAATGATAATATTACACGACTATGTGAAGTTAGTTGTGGACTGGCTGTTTAGAGATGGCATGCTATTGAATGGTAATAGTTGGTCTAAACTATGACTGTATTTAACTGATACATACAGAAGACTCACCATGCAGGGACCTGTAACATCCCTGGTAACAACTACAAATCAGACAAGTCCTGAAAGAGAACCAAGGAAAGAAGAGTCTCAGATTTATTTAGGATGGTGTGTCTATATATGTACAGAGCTAAATATAACGTCTGTGGACGTGGGACACATGTAACTTCCCTCCTTTTAATGTCAATCTGTCACTTTACCCTTCTCAAATGCTCACACACAAACCTGCACGTTATGTTTGAACACATTTTGAAAGCACATACATAAAGGCACACGAATGCCTACAGCGCAAGCGTATAAACCCATCACTCTTTCCTGTTTTCTGTCTAATATTCTCCCTTTCATAGATTATCAGCCCCACACACAGTTTGTTTGACAGGCTCATCAACCATGTGTGGATGGAACAAAGTGTTTCCTCTTCCATGCCTCTGGGGTATTCAAACATTCAAAGCGTTTGAAACATGTGCGTTCCCAGTTTTAAAGATCAGCTGTTACTAATGATTTGCCACACATGAAAAATGCAAGTAAGGCATTATGTAGGATAAGACAATGCAATGGCATAAAACCGCCGCTTTACTTCACTTACAGTTGCTCTAAAAAATATTTTATAAGCACCTAACAAAGGACGTGATATGAATGCAGTGAGCACAGTCCTTCAGAGTGTTTTACCAGGGATCTGTGTACTCATCACATTACTGCTTTAGTCTCCCGTAGTATATTTATAGCAGTAGGCAAATGTGACACAAACGTTTATAGCAATGTGCACTAACTTCCCAGCTTCCCAGTACAAACATAAGCGACTGTTCTGCTACTATCATTTAGTAGAGAAAGGACAAAAAGAAAGTGAATATTGCACTTTTGTCTGTTAGTTGGACGAAAAGTTACAGAGTCGATTCAATTCAGAAGCAAAAAACATAAAAGATCTTTTCACAATATTGAGAGCAAATTTCCTTAGAAGTGCTAATATTGATGTCTCTGTGTGGTGCTGAGGATGTGAGATAATTTCTATAGTATTCTCCTGATTGGCAGGTGTCACTTGTTCAAAGATTTCTCCTGGAAATCTCTTGTTTTGAAGCTGTTGCGACATCTTCCTCTTTGTAATTTGGGAATATCTGGGGAGATATATCACTGAAATGGCGGTAACTGACCAGGTTTGGTGACATAGTTTTGGGTTGCACTGCCATTTAAGATCCAGATAACATACTTAATTATCATTAGCCATTACTAATTGTTGTGCTGTAATTTAGAAAATTGCACAACTTTCTTTTCTTTTTCTTTTTGGATGGTGTGGTTCTGTGCAGAAGTGGTGATAGGTCAAAAACCCCAATACCACCCTACCAAATACAACCATTTCCATCTTGAAAGGTCACAGTTGACCTTGTTGGGTGACATCATGGTAGCACTATGGTGGATCTCTCTGTCCTCCAGTAAGATAACAATGCTTGCTAGCTTAACAGCCAGGTACCCGCATAACAGCAGCAACATACCAAACATTACATTACAGTAACACTGTGCTGGTCACACTGATAATGCACTGTGGCTTGTGAATGGTAACTTTACATGAAAAACTGAAAAATTAAATCAAACTGAAGTTTCTATTAAAAGCTGCATTTTTGTTTCATCTTTAGATAGCTGGAAGTGAGTTGCCATGATCTACACCAGAAAAGGGTGTAGAGTGGATCTGGCTCACTCTGAGCAGGAAGGAGGTGGGACAGGGCGGGGCTAATGGGCCATGACTGGAAAACTTGAAGCACGTGAAGGTGGAGCTCATTGTTGGAAAGCCTTCTTTATCGATATTACTCCACCCCCTTTATTTTCCTGCCCCCTCCCAATGCACACACAGATACAATTTTCCTATATTTTCTTCACAGCCTATCGTGTAATAGTAGAAACATATGCGCACTGCTGTGCTGACATGTGCGCCGGCCCTGGGTCCACAGGGAGGGTGAGGGATACATGGTGCACCGAAAAAATGCTATTAATTCCTCTCCTCCTTTCTTTTTTTCTCCCCTGTTTTCCTTTAGTTTCCCCACTGCTAGAATGATCTTTTCACTTTTGACTTTGTGCTCAGTTCTACCAACTTTCTCCTCCACAGCTTTAGTTTCTTCCAAACTTATTGATCCCCACTTTTCTTCCTCTGTTTCTCAGTTTTACTGCCCTCACTCGTTCTGTCTGGTTACTCTTCAGTCAGCATTAAGGGATCTACCTCTCTTTCTATTGCTCTCCCTTCCTTGTTTTACCCCTTTTCCTCTTTCTTTTACATTTTTCACCACTGGCTTTTTCACCGTTGGTGTTTTGAAACAAGCACAAAGAGCAAAAGATGTTTTTAAAGAGAACAAAAGTCCTTGACAGCTGCACATTTGCCTTGGCCCCTGCTTTTGAGCAAATTCCATCCCACCCATTTGCATCACTCTCTGCTCCGCCTGCCTCACGTTCTCACAGCTCCCACGTTTTAACTTTCCGTCACTTTTTTTCCCCCTATGCTCCCTCCCTCCTTCCCTCGCTCACTTCTTTTTCCTTTCCCTGATTTTTACAACCCCTCTCCTCTAGATCCCTCTTCTCCACTTCTCTCACCTATCATTTGTAATGTTCCTGCTCTTATTTTTCTTCCCTCTCGTGTCTGTGTAACCCATCCCTAAGCTTGGTTTTTGCTTCCATTTCTGTCTTGGACGACAGATTTGTCATTTACTGTGACCATGATCCAATATCCTTCTGTCAGCATGATTCTGTCCAATCAGAGTGAAGTGGTGGTGTGACTGTGACTCCATGGAAAAACAGAGAAGGAACAGACAGACATCCTTGCAGACAGACAGACAGACCAAAAGAGCCTCCACCAAGCAGAGTTAAGTATGTCTGACACAGCTTGATGGAGACTCATTTTCTCAGAGGTTCATCTCACAAGTGTGTAGTTTGAGCGGGTGGGTGTTCGCTATAAAAGGGAGAATGACTCCGGTCTCTGGGATAAGAAACAGACATGCCCTCGAGTCGTTCTAGGGAAAAATGTAAACAGCTTTATTTTAACAGAGTTATTTTCTCAATAACTCCTCACAGTAAGAAGTGCAGTGATAATAACAGAAATTCCCACATCACAAATACATAAATGATGAATGACAGGAATGTCAGAGTAGTTGCTGTGATATCCTGGATGATGGAAGCGCTGAGCTCTTTATTACTTGGGAATGAGGGTCAGGTCAGGGTTACACTGTTACATAGGTGGATGGTTACACTAAACATGACCATAGTTCACATAAATAATTCCTGTGAGCCAAGAGCTCAGGCTTTCAGACTGCTGGAAACACTTTGTTTTGTACTGTTTTTTTCTACTCTTGGTTCCTTGTGATGTCAAAGACAGGAGATATCCTTAATGTGACCATCATAAGCACACAGCTCTGCCCCACCCACCTGAGGTTCAAACCTTTTGTTGGAGAGGGGCAGCCAATCAGACTAAAGTTGGTTTTAAGGGATTGCAGCCTTATAAAGGAGAAGCAATTGTTTAATACAGTAAACATAACACAGTGGTTGTTAGAGTTTAGATTACAGTTAGCTTCTCATCCTATTAATATGCTAATAGTAACCTAGCACAACTAGTACAAAACTAGTACTAGTGCAACTAGTTCAAAAGCATGTGATTAGCTGAATATCAGCAAACACATTTTTGTTTTAGTAATTTGCTTGTCTGGAGCATTCAGATGTGTGTTAACAAATAATCTTCCCAAGAGTGGACATCCCAGCAAATTCACCCCAAGGTCAAATGCTACTGCTCAGACTATACAGGCTGTTAAATGTTATATACTGTTCAGGTTCATATGTTAAATGTTATTAGAAAAAGCCTTGTTTGGCTTGATTTGGCTTGTTTGAAAGCATTCCCAGGAGAAAGCCAGAAAACTCCTGGAACAATGTCCTTTGGATAGACAGAAGCAAAATAAAGATGTCTTGCCATAATTCACAGTGCCATATTTAGCAAAAAACCAAACACAACATATCAGGATAATGACCTTAAGTCAACTGTCAAGCACGGTGGTGGAGGGGTGATGATTTGGGTTTGTTTTAGAGCCACAGGTCTTAGGCACTTTGCACCCATTGAGCGGACCATGAACTCCTCTGTACACTAAAGTACTCTAGAGACAAATGTGAGGCCTTCTGTCTGACAGCCAAAACTTCATGCAACAGGGCAATGATCCCAAAGCAGCAAATCTACAACAGAGTGGCTGGGAAAAAGGATTAAGGTGCTGCAATGACCCAGTCAAAGTTCCGACCTCAACCTGATTGAAATGATGTACTTGGACCTTAAAGAATCTGTGCTTGAGTGAATGCCGGAAAATCATTAGTTCAAGTTACTGAATCAGTGAATCAGAATGTACTTAGTTTTACACAAGACTTTATGGAGTCCTGTGATTATAATATACTTCGAGTTCGAGTTCCATCCCGTATGGCTATTTTTACTTCACTTTTCATTTTTGCCTTGCTTTTTGGTTAGGTTTAGGCTCCAAAACCAGCACACATTTGGTTATGCTTCAGTTAAAGAACTTCCCTTTGTTGTCCACACATTATAAACCGGACAACTCTCAACTTTAAAAACATTTTTTTAATCCTTGGTCACTAATGAAATGATTCAGTGTGCATTGACTACCGTCCAGGTTTAAGCACATCTAATGTTGTATACACTGAGGTCCTGACCAACCATCACTATAGATGACAGTTGGGGGGGAGAACAGGTTGCGTTGTTTGCCTTTATTTGCACACATTATCAGACAAATTAGATGAACCATTGCCTAAAGTTTGATTTGAGCAAATTAGACAGCTCCAATTGTTATAATATGTAATACTTCAGTATATTTCAGTCTAGCCTTCTTGTGAAAAATCTGGAAGAAAAACATGTATTTTATGTGCTTTTCAAATTTAGCAAATAACAGGGAAAGACCACAACTGTGTGAGGTTGAGACTTCATTACTGCTACTTTTAGCTCCTGGAATCGAATGAGGCTCTAAATTATGCTCTTGTGGATGCTCATCTCTAACACTGTTCCGAAGCTATGTTGTCAGTGGATGGATGTGGCCAGGGCGCTGCCTGTTTTGTTTTGCGCGGCGGACTTTGGTTGGTGACGCTCAATTTAGGTGTCAGGTGATATCAAATTAAATTTGACTTATGGAAACATGGGGCTGCCAAAAAGAACGTTTTTAGGTGGGACAAACCACAACCTTAGAAAATCATGTGAAAAAGTTTCTTCTCGCACTTCTCTGCAAAAGGTGTGAAAGAATGGATTTCATTATAGTCTCTCAAATTACTCCTTTTCTGTCTGAGCTGAGGTGGATGTTTGGATTCCAGAGGGTGCTCATGCTCTAGCTCATTCTGCCCCAGTAAAGCCTCAGGTCGAGGCAGGTCACAGCAAGTCTGCACCGGTCAGCTTTCCAAATTGGCTTTGTCTTGTTGTCCCAAACTTCCTTCACTCCCTGCACCAACCCTCCTGCATTTGCAGAGAGAAATGCATAGGAATGACTCTGATACAGAAAACTTTCCTTTCTTAACTTCCCATTTGGATACAAGTACCTGAAAATTGCGTTTAAACCTTTCCATTGGAAAGCTGTGGCAGTTCCATGTAATGTTTTAATAAACTGACTGAGGCCACTGAAAGATATGCTTGTTGGTCGAAAGCAAACCTTTTACTGTAATTGCCTGAAATTGCCTCAAACTTGCAAAATCTGTGCAACAGTGTTGTTTCCAATTTACCCCACTTACAACCTCTGACATAAAGCGATAGGCATTTTGTGGTTGCATAGTTGTATTGTGTGATGTGGGCTATTGCAGACATGTTTTACCCTAGCTTTCCCAAGTTCTCCCCAGCTTCAGGACATGGTATTTAGCAGCACTTAATGAGCCTCAACTTCAGCTGCCTCTTTTACAGCTAGCCATAAAGCCAGACAATACAACATCATTAGTGTCCGTTCTCATGAAACACTTTTTTATATAACTGGAGAAAGAAAGTTTGCATGTCACATGTCCACAAAAATATGTCAGGGAGATCCTGTCGAACAATATTTCCTCCACAAAAAAGTTTTGTGTAAAGTCCATGTGGTGGGGCGTGGCCTGCGGTGCCGTGCAGAGGAGGCGGGCGCACCTGCACGGCATCCGCAATCATGCCCCGCCGAATTAAATATTGTACTGGGTCCTGTGGTTGGCGTTGTTGTGGTAATGTTGAGCGGGCAGCGGGAGAGCTGCAGCTCTGTGAGTATTGTGGACAGCAACCGTCAAAGCTTTAATAAAAAGCATCAAAATGCCACTGGGTCTGCCGTGTATGTTTACAGTCCACTAATCATAATTAAGCTATTTTCGTCCTGTGGCGGGGCGTGGCCTGCGGTGCTGTGCAGAGGAGGCGGGCGCACCTGCACGGCATCCGCAATCACGCCCCGCCGAATTAAATATTGTACTGGGTCCTGTTGGCGTTGTTGTTGTGATAATGTTGAGCGGGCAGCGGGAGAGCTGCAGCTCTGTGAGTATTGTGGACAGCAACCGTCACTTCCTCTGCCTATTTTAGGTTGGAAAAAACAACAAAAATAAATTGGCAACACCTGGTTTTAAACGAGCGTGGGGAGACATTTAGCTTACAGCATGAAAATGCTTTTGCTGTGCAAAGGAAATGACATTTGCAATGTTTGTCTCCATCTGTTTTTCAACTCGTCTTCTCTCACTCTACACAAAACAAAAATAAGTTCTGCATTGAGGATGACAAAGTAACATATACGTATACACTAAACAAAGTCGGAACACATGTGTAGCCTGCTAGCTAGCTACTGTTTGCATCGTGCTTACTCATATGGTAACTCACTTCTAATGGCTGAGCCAAGGAGACAAGCAGTGAGGAATATACAGCTCTCATACAGAAGCTTTTATTCATTATAGCATATTAATCCTGTATTCCTACCATTTACCTCACAACTTTGGTAAATGGACTCTTTTATAGTGCTTTTCTACGTCACTTGAGCACTTTTTCCAAAATGTCTCCTTTACCAATACACACACACACACACACACACACACACACACACACACACACACACCTATACAAGCACAAGTGCTTTCTATGTATCATCATTCATACTCGACTGAACGCATCAGAAGGTATTTGATTTTCTTGTCTGCTAGGCAAAGTTTGTTAATTTGTTAGTACTCTCATAGCATGAACATGATGCTGATCACTTCTATGGATTAAAAAATGATCCGAGTGAGGCAGTACTCTATGCTACAAATGTTTCCACACTTGAACTGTTTGTCAAAAAGGCCTCTTTACATGTTTGTGGGATGATAAAATTGCTTGGTGGAAAAGACTGAACCCCTTTAGCGACCCTACAGCATGCACTCATAATTTGAAGTTTAGAGTTTGTATCAAAGGAATGAAGATGGGGATCAGAACTAAGAAGGATTATAAAAGTGCCTCTGTGTGTGTGTGTGTGTGTGTGTGTGTGTGATAAGGTTTTGGGGTGGGTTGGAGGGTTACACAGAAGGTCCAGCAGGAGGACAGGAAGCTGCTTGTGGGGTGCAAGGCTGAGCAGATCAGGGAGCTGAAAGACTCTGTTTACAGAAGCCACAGTCTGCTTAAGGCATTAGACCCCTCTCCCCTCAGCTATCAACACTTCCAGGAAAATTTACAGATACTCTCAGCTATGCCAACTCACATCAATGTACTTATGCATGCTCAAAGACAAGAAAAAGCAGTGTTAACAGTTCAAGTATCTGTTTCACAAATATGAACAGGTATAGTAACAAATATACAGATCCTCTAAATTGCTTAGAATTAACGAGTCCTGTAAATATGGAAAGCCTGTAAAATACCCAATGGGATTGTGGGAGAGTGCTGACGTGGATGTTTTGCCTGGAAGGAGATGTTTTGCAGCTGAGTCATCCTCAGCTTAGGGAGCCATATCCTAGGCAGACTGCACCCCTCTGACCCCTCCCTGATTCTCCTCCTGCAATCTTCCTCTCTGCCTCCAATTCATGCTATGTCTCCAAAGGGACTCTTAGCTGATACAATGAATGCCACCACTCCTGGGAGGTCATGACAAGAAGACCATTTCAGGTCAACTTCCAACTCCTGGAAACAGCAGACAGGCAAACAGGTGTGAGTCTGTTACCCATAAGCTGCCATTTACCAGGGCCAGAGACCCCCAAAGGAGGCCTGACACCTAGACACGTGTGTGTAAGTCCTGGGAAAGACACATAACTCACGCAGACACGTAATGCTGGGTGGGTGGGCCTGCTATTTGCTGAGACAACAGGAAACATCACAGCTGTCAACATTTCAGGATTCTGATTGTTTGCTTTTAGGTTGAACAGTTTTCTGGTCTGTCGGTTTGTTTGTTTGTTTTTTGCATTAGACACACTTTTAAAGGTGTTAGATCAAATTATGGAAAGCATTTTTCTCAATTGTCAGGCTTACAGTATGTGCTGAAATCTTGACACACCTAAATACCCCAGAGATCAAAAGATTTTTCAAAGTTTGTGCTTCACAAACCATTAAAAATGGGAAAGAAATAAAATAAAATCCTTGTCTTTCCATAAACGGTGTTCCTGTCACATAAGGTATTGGCAGGAAAACGGTTTTAAATCTCCTTGAGGCCCCAGATTTTCTCATCCATTTTTTAGTTCCATGTGCATTAACTCAGTGTTGTAACTCGAGGAGCCAAGAGCTGGCCAGCTGTGGTCAGCAATTTTTATTTATATGAATCAAATGTCTATATGTCACTTAATAATTTTAACAACTGGTCTGGTAAAAACTGACATGGTTTCTGATCCTTCACATGCTTAGCAACCACCGGTTGCTAAATAAAAATAAGTATTTCCCGACTACTTGTCAGTAGTTGATGCACATTGGTGGCCATCACTGTGAAAAACGTAAACCCTCAGTCACGTATGTCTAGAGACTAGTCACTGAACCTCTGGTAAAAACGGGTCACTAGGAAAAAATGGACTTTCCCTAACTGGTTAGCTTGCGGTTGTGGGAGGTTGCTGCCTGTTTCTGGGTGAAACTTGTATAGAAGTTGCTGACCTGTGTGCAAGCACTCACCAGGTACTTGCTAAGCAGTAGAAATAGAGAAAATTCACCTTGTAAGTAAAAGTTGTTCCACTGAAACCAACACAGAATTTCACAATTTCAAAGGCAATTGTCCATTTGCAGTTTGTGCTGCACTTTTTTGGTGGTTAGCAAGTGTCTTCAGATACCTCACTGTCTTCCATGCAAATTTCAGAGGATTCTTTTGGTAGCAACCAAAACGGTGCAGTGCCCTCTTTTGCCTCTGATTTCACACAATGACAGCCAGGAACCTCCAGCCAACATTTTTTCCCTAGCAACCACAGGTTCTCAGGTGGTTACCAACCAGTCTCTAGGCCTGTGTGACTGCATTTAGCAGTCTTAAAGCAGGATCAATATGATCTCATTAACTTATAAAATGAATTAAAGCAGATATGTAGTATATTGTTTCTTTATGATTCATAAACCAGTGGTTCTCGTGAGTTCCCAAATCTAAGTGCACGGCCTCTTGTGTGAGTTTACACAAATACCTCACTATTTGTTGTTACTGCCTCTTTGGCAGCTCAGAAATTAAGGAGAAGCAGAATTGCATGCTAGAAGAGGGATGATCTGATATCATCGTGTTGGTGTTGTTCCCAGATCATCATGAAAATGTTGTTCCAGGTTCAACATTGCAAGTGACCAATCACATTGTTGTGACGTTATTCTTTTGCGCGCCAACCCATTCGTGCATTTATGAAATAACAATGTTGCAAGGACAATATCAATTCTGCTTACCGTTTATTAAAGGGTTACGGTTAGGGTTAGGGTTAGGGTCAGGGTCCGTTGATCGGCGGACAAAGGCGGTTTCTCGCAGCTTAAGTACAGTTTTTTGTTTTACGCCGTTTTTTCCCGAAGTCGCAAAAGTGTGACATCACAACATTCTGATTGGTCACTTGCAATGTTGATCCTGGAACAAAATTTAGTATGATGATCTGGGAACAACACCAACAAGACGATATCAGATCATGCCTAGAAGAGTGCCATGCCAAAGGAAGACTGCAGCAGGCAGATGCTTGGCTCCGCAAAGAGCTGACTCAGGAACGTGTGCATAGACACCTTCAACTGCATGAATTGATCTTTAGCATTTTTTTGGTCATTATATATACTATGGAGCTGATGCCACTGAGTATCTTTTCCATATCTGCAATTTGCATTGCTTTTCCCCTCCTCCCATTCCTGTTTACTCCTCTTCTCCCCCTTCCTCCTTGCCTCCATGTAAACTCTGGGTGAGGGGAGGGGGGTTAAGATGGTGGGAAAGCTGCTTGTAGGAAGTTTTTTTCCCCTCAATGTTAATGTGTTCACCGGCTGGACAGCACATTCTTTCCACCTCTGTCGGCCTCACGGGTCAAGCAAAACCATACCTCCTCTTCTTTCTCCCCCTCGCTCCCTCTTTCTGTCTCGCTCCTCCCTTTCCTCTGGTTAATGCACTGAAGTAACTTAGTTAAACTGTTGGAGTGGGAGCTCCAGGACTCGATTGGGGGGGGGTTGTCAGCTGAATCACACTTTCCAGCAGTTTCCCTCTCTTGTGTTATTCAGGTGCTGTCTCTGCAAAAGGGCAGAAAAAAAGGAGGAAAAGGCTTTAAATATAAACATGTGTGGCACACCAGTAACGTGAGTGTTTCCATTCCAGACGCTTGATTTATGTCTGGCAGCTAAAACGCAAGACACAGGATAAAGAGGAGGGGGTGGGAGAGATAGATGTGGTCAGCATGGAAAGACTGTGGATGGAGAGTGAGATGAGAGCCTGCTAGGCTCCGATAATTGCGGGCTTTGCCGAAACACGTCTTTTTTGTCATTTGCACACTTGCACATGAACCGACGGATCCTCGCAACAGCTGAATGACTCTTAAGGAAGAGTGTTTTAAACATCCATCAAAATTTGTAAAGTCTGTGTTGTCAGTTTGTTTACTTTATTCAAGTAGGTTATTTCTTTGCCTTCAGTTCACTCCACAACTGGAAAAGACAGAAAAGCAGCTGAGACATACCGTACAGCATGACTGAAGCGAAGTGTTACAGGAGTGAGTCATGGTGCACTTAGACATTTCCCTCATTGTGGTTTTGTACTCCCCAGAAATGACCACCATAGACTGAAACACAGACACTGACTAATCCTGATAAAAGGTGATCTGACAGCCAACACGGAGAACCAATCAGAGCAAATTTGTCCATTAATGATGTGGAAAAATGTGCGGAACAGCCTCATGTCCTGCAGTCAGTTCTACATTTTTAGGAAATGGTTGAGATAAATTTTTGGACTGGAAGGGGGCGGTCATAAATCGGCAATGTGGCAACATGGCAAAGTCATGACGCAACATTTCAAGAAGTTTTATCAACCTGGAAGAGTTTATCATGCCTAGATATGCTTGTCAAGAACAAAAGCTTGCACACACTTCAATCAAGAGCAAGAAAGACTTTGAGGACCTGAGGAAAAGCTGCAGGGCATAAATGTATAAAGGGGACAGAAATTATATGTTTCGTGGGTCAAAGAGTCAGGGATTTGAGGTGCAGTGCAGTTCAGATCTTTTGGCTGATATTGAGGTAATTTAAACACATGTGGCCTGTTTGACAAAAGGAATGGCGATGAAGAGAGAGGGTGAGCTCATTTGTTTTTGCCTGGGGTCCTCGATGGTAATGGGTCAGGGGTCTGAGCTGTCAAGTCAAATGTCAAACGTGGATGGCGGAGAGTAAAGAATGGATGGGAGTGATCTGCAGGTAATGAGAAAGTGCTGAGTTCCTTTCTTGGCTTTTTATCTCAGTAAACCTGGCGTGCATCTTTCTACATCCTCTCCTGTATTTATGTCTTTATAATCTACACTCAGACATAAACCCAGTCAAACACACAGTGCATCATTTGGTGTAATAACACATACAAGTTGTCTGAAATGCAGCTAACTGCTGACCAAAAATGTTTAAAGTTACACAAGGGACCTGTGATTTTAGGACCATGAAAAAGCTAAAATGGTAGTTCCCCCTTTAAGAATAGGTATATTGTGCCGGAGTTTATTTTCAAAAGAAATCAAATCCAACAGAAAAGGCTCAACATAAGTGCAGCTTGACAGGCCCAAAACATTGGATCGGATGTCCAGAGAAGAGAGGTCCCGCAGAGAGTGTGAAAGTGAGCATAGAAAAGAAAAACAAAGGTGCCTGAAACAGGAGAGAACTTTGGCTGCCTACAGTATTTTGCCCCCCACCCACACATTTGTTGGTTGATAATTACTGCCATCTGAACATATACCAGACAGAAACGTATCCAAGGTAATCTTGATTCAAACCATCATCTTTCTTCTGCTATACTCAAGTTTTTAACTTTATTCAAATACATAATCAACAACCCCAAAACCTTTCACATGTCCTTCTCTTACTTTTTAATGTAAGCACAGTATTTAATTGTATTATAGACACTGTAAGCAGTTCTCCAACAGGTTCATTTGTTTTAAGCCTATTCAAACGGGCTCTAGTTATTAGCATAGCGTTTGATATCATTTTAAATCACAGATGCACCTTGCTAACCTAGCTAGCTAGCCAGCTTTAACTATGGGGGCTTTAAAGTCAATTTGTTAAAAAATCTGGAATTTATATTATTAAGGTTTTATACACACATGACTACTAACCATGGGATGTTAACTTGACCACTGTTTTAGACATGTGACAATCACCATGTCAAAGTAGGATTGTGTGAATAAGGTAAGTTGTGCAAAGTCTAGAGACTGGTCTGCCACCATTTCTGTTTGGTTCACACTTATTCCAGTTGTGCTACAATTCAGCTAGTTGCTAGTTAGTGTTTAACATTCTGCTAACATCCAAACCAATTAATAGCAGGTTTTTGGGGAAGGACCTTCTTTGCAACTGATTTCATGCAGTGAGAACAATCTGCAGGAACCATTTGGGAAAAACACTCTTTTCCCTAGCAACCATTGGTTACATTGTTACCAGTATGGCAAACTCTCAAGTAACGTATGGATGACATCTTGTGCCTATGCTGATGATAACTAAATCTACACAGCTAATTGTGACCATGTGAAAATTTGGAAGTTATTTTCATCTAGAAGAGAAGAAGCATGAACAATCTCAACAATAGGTAGGGAAGGCTTATTGTGTAGCGCTCTAACACAATTTGAGAGTATTTTCAAATTCTGACATTGAAGCTTTAATTTATGACTGTTTTTATTAGTTTCTTGGATGAAAACTGAAATAATAATGGCGGGCACTGTAGACTACTGGTCTGATTACTACTTTATATCCAATAGTTAGTTTTGAACATTACACCATAAGGGGAAAACTGATTAAATTATATTATAAAGGAAATAATCTTCTCACTATAAAAATGGTTGACTTGCGGTGTTTCCTGATTTAATAAACTAATTTCATTTTCTTTGTGCACGAAAAATGATGACATAATGATCCTGTTAAGGTGAATCACATCTAATATCAGCTACAGTGTAACTTTGTATTTTTGCAGCTTTCATAACTTGTTTTGATTAAGACTTGCCATTTTTTAAAATGTCTGTGGCATGTGGCCAATTGGCCAAAACCATAGTAATCTTATTTATACTCACAAAGTGTCCTTTGGTAATGGTGCCGTGAAAGCCACTAGTAAAACACGTTTTGCTATAACATGAGATATAATTTTCCAGCATACAGAGGTAGTTTTTGGTCCCTAAACCCTAACCAGCAAACGAAAGCAAGAGTAAACAGCAAAGACTAGAAAAGTGTTATATAAATAAACTCATAAGATTTGCTGCCACTGATGCCTCTGTGGCAGGGGCTTTAGAGCCCCTGCTCTAAAGCTGTAGATAGAGCAGGTCATCTCCAGACTGCTCCAGTCTGCATGCCAAATATCCTTGGGCAAGATACTAACCCTAAGTTGCTCTCCAATGCATCCATCAATCTTTTCTAGTTAGAAAGCTCTTAAGCATAGAAAAAGTGCCTGTATGAATGGGTAAATGTGGGATACTGTAGAAAGTGCCAGTCCAATTACCATTATATCAGGAAGCCTTGTCCGTAACTCTGTGATATCAACAGTATGTGACAGAATATCAGTATTTATCATACTAAGAGGAAAATTAAAAATGTTTTGACTTTTATATAGTTGTTTTTTAGTTTATACATAAAAATAACTTAATCAGCCATGAAACTGCCAGGCTAAACTTTCATCAAATTAACACAAAGTTGACACCATTCTTTAAAGCTATGCAATCAGTGTCACTTGTTTGCTGATGACACCTACATTTATCAGCCTGTTACACTACAGGGTGGGCCATTTATATGGATACACCGTAATAACATGGAAATGGTTGGTGATATTAAAGTCCTGTTTGTGGCACATTAGTAGATGTGAGGGGGCAAACTCCTCAAGATGGGTGGTGACCATGGTGGCCATTTAGAAGTCGGCCATCTTGGATACAACTTTTGTTTTTTTCAATAGGAAGAGGGCCATGTGACACATCACACTTATTGGTAATGTCACAAGAAAAACAATGGTGTGCTTGGTTTCAACGTAACTTTGTTCTTTCATGAGTTATTTACAAGTTTCTCTTTGTTCACAGCCATTGACATGTCGAAGAGGTTAACACGTGAGGAGCGGATCGACATTGTGTTGATATCTGGTGAACGCAGTAACCGGGTCATTGCAGCAGGTTTCAATGCAAGACACCCTACGAGACCACCCATCTCTCATGCTACAGTTAGCAAACTGCTTGCTAAGTTTTGTGAAACTGGTTCAGTGTTGGATTTGCCAAAATGTGGACGCAAGAAAACTGTCACTAATAAAGAAACATCAGTAGCTGTCCTAGCTTCATTCAGCAAGAGCCCACAGCGTGGAACTCGCCGCATGTCACTGGAGAGTGGCATTAGTCGAACATCCCTTCGGCGGATATTAGCTACTCACAAATGGCACCCTTACAAACTCCAGCTACTGCAGCATCTCAACGAGGATGACCCAGATTGCCGCACAGAATTTGCAGAATGGACAAAACAAAAATTGGAACAGGACGCTCAGTTCACGCAGAAGATTTTGTTCAGTGATGAGGCAAACTTTTATGTGAATGGTGAAGTTAACAAACAAAACCACCGCTATTGGTCTGACACTAACCCACATTGGATGGATCCCTCCAAGACTGTTGGAACAACCAAAGTGATGGTTTGGTGTGGTATATGGGGTACAACAATATTGGGTCCATTCTTCATCAACGGAAACCTCAAGGCCACTGGATATTTGAAATTGCTACATGATGATGCGTTTCCCTCTTTATGCACTGAAGCTGGCACGTTCCCTGAGTTTTTCCAGCAAGATGGTGCACCACCACATTATGGGTGCCAGGTCCGAGCATTCCTAGATGAACAGTTTCCTGGAAAGTGGATTGGTCGTCGTGGGCCAGTTGTGGGCCAGCTCTCTTCCTATTGAAAAAAACAAAAGTTGTATCCAAGATGGCCGACTTCTAAATGGCCACCATGGTCACCACCCATCTTGAGGAGTTTGCCCCCTCACATCTACTAATGTGCCACAAACAGGACTTTAATATCACCAACCATTCCCATTTTATTACGGTGTATCCATATAAATGGCACACCCTGTACTAAACTTTGTTTGCAGTCATAAGTTTGACACGGTTCACTGAGGACTTACACACAGGACTCTTCAGTTTGAGGAGTGGGGTTTATTTCACATTCACCAGGTGTACAGACAGTGGAGGGAATTGTGCTGTATACTAGTGTGACAGGGGTCCGGGCTCCAGGGAATCCAAGGTGGGGAGGACAGGGGAAAACACTGGCTCTTCTTCGGGTCCGTGATCCACTGGGCCGTGACAGAATTTTGAATATTCTCCTCAAAGCGTAATTTCTCTGATCTTGTGAGAAAATCTAGAGAAATTTTAATTTTGTCAGTTATTCTAAAAACAAGGTCACTGTTGCTTTCTCATCCTTTTTCTCCTTGTAGTTAGAATATCAAAGAGCACATCAGGTCCTAATGTGGGAAAATCATATGGCTGCTGTCCGTTTTGTGAGCATCACGACTGAAACACATTCATTTTGAGTATCTCTCTCTGCTGGTTGTGGAAACTAACTGGTTATTGGCTCAGTTTGTAGGAGGTTCTTAAACTAAAGCTAGAGAGAACTAAAAGTCGTGTTTATCTCAAGCAGCAGCTGTCTCAATTAGTTTAATTAATTAAAGTGGAATATTTAGTTTTTACTGTGGGAGGACACCATATATCTCAGGGAAAGTCCAAATCACTCAACCAGCTTGCATGATTTTATCTCATTCATGTAAATGTTATGCTGCTATATATTTTTCATTTAAGTAAAGATACACAACAGCTGCATTGTCTTAAATCTTCTCTGGTGATTATGGACCTTCTCTTCTTCTAAACTTTATTGCATGACCTCAAGAGTGTCACAAGTCCCCCACTTCTCCTGTTAAATCCATGCATTAATCAACCAACATATCCACAGAGACTCTGCACATTTTGTCTAGTTTTTAACACTCGCGAGTCCGCTATATGAGTCGAAGAGTGGAAAAAAGCAGGAAATGGCAGAAAGGCGGAGGCAAAGTACGGACCGTGTTGTTTGATTGAAAACAGCTTTCTGGTCATCATTACCATGATGTTTTGAGAATAGATGAAGGCAAGGCTGACTCAAGACTGCAGCTGGGAATTATTTTGTTCCTCAGTGTTTGCTGATATTCTCAGAGATGATTTATAAACTCACAGCTGTGTGTATAACGCGCTCACCACTGGACATGTTTCTTTTTGGATGGACAGGGCACTGTCATGTTCAACACAATAAGTAAAAAAAAAAGAAAAGAAAAAACCCAAAAAAAAGGACTCTAAGAAAAAAGCAGCGACATAAATAAATAAAATCCCAGCTATCAGCAAAGGCAGCTGTCATCAACAAGTGAAAGTTTAAGCCACGTAACATGAAGACCGTAGCATGACAGGACTGTGTAAAGCCTCTGCAGAAGCCAAACTCTGACACAAGTGTTTTAAAGCCTGCAATAGTGACTCAAGAATAATAAATCAGAAATAAAATTCAATAACATGGAAAATGTGAGGCAATAAAAAAATTCTAACAAGTGATATCAAAAGAAGCAAGAAAAATTCCTCATGTTTTAGCACCAGATCAATCCGTGTTCTCCAATGCTCTAAATGCACACAACATATATATTAGTTGGGTTTTTAGTGTGTTTCTTTCCTCCTTCTTTAGTCACTGATTTTGGCAGCTTGTGGAAATTTAATGCCGGTTTCCTTGGGGAATCCTTCAACATAGGAAAGGAATTTATCACCCTGAGTCAGATCTTTTTCCAGTTTTCCAGACTAAAGAAAGGATAACCCTATGGGGGTGGAAGCTCTGTTCAACTGATGAGGGGGTGGGAGTTGGGTGATTCACCACAGTTACACCCCCCCACCCCCCTAAGCCTCTTGCCTCAACTTTCCCCAGGAGGGATTCATTACCAAGTGGAAGAGATGATGGTCATGGAAAAAAATGAATGCATTGCCTCTGTTGTTCTGTATGATCAGTGCAGACAGGTTTCTCATGATGGTCAGTTAAACAGTGATCAGTTGAAATAGTGCTCCAAACAAGGACAGGAAGGAGGAGGGGAAAGAAAAAGAAGAAGAGGAGGGAGGGAGCCGAAGAGAATGACAGACAGATAGACTGGTTATGTGGCAGGGCAGTGTCTGTGGCTCTGGTGGTAATGCATCCTAACTCGGCTCAGAGTTCAGGATCAAGGTTCTGGAGAGCACTGCTCTGCCGTGGTCCGCTGTGCTCCACGGGCCCTGCTGGAGACAACAGAATTACAAGCTGCTGTGGAGGATTAGTGGGTCATGGTGCAATCAGTTTAGGTCTCTGTAGTACAACACACATAGGTTCTGGATATATATCCTTCCTCCCCTGCGTTCTTTCTCTTTGCATAATACATTTGGACATCCCTGCAACTTGCTCCTTTCCACACTTTCCCCTTCAGCTCGACTTAACGTGTTCTGTCTCCTGACAGTCATAAAGCAAAGACGAACGTAACACAGATGAAAGTTAGACAATAAATAAGGAATAATAGAAGATAACTGGGACGTTTTGAGCTATATTGAGTGATCTGGGGAGTATGAAAGCTGATTATAAAACACTAAATCAAGGGTTAGGCTAAGATTTTGTTTGCCAAGGCATGTTGCAGGATTGGAACAAACATCTGGCAGACAGCTTTGTGCCGATCCCTTCAACCACTGACTTGTCTCTCCTCTTTCTTGTATTCCCCACTCTCCGTGTGTGTGTATTGTATATGTTTACATCTTTGTATCAATCTGAAACTCTGTGTTGCCAACTGTATGTGCACTATTCTATGGGCTCCCCCCTTTGTGTTTGCCAATATAAGGGACAGAGATAAATCATGTGGATTTGAACAAGCTAATAAATGTTCTTTCATCAAACACAGCAACAGATAACAAAACCGGATTAATATCGCCTCTCTCTCCTTCAGATGTTTTACAGCTGTCATAAAAATTTCTCATTATTTGACAGGCAGTCACTTACACGATTTCAAATTACTCAATGGAGCATGGGGTGGGAGAAGTGTGTCCCCCTCTAGTGGTGAGAATAAGAAATAAACCTCTAGAGCCTCTCCAGTTTTCTCACCTTATCGCACAACTTTTCAAACATCTCCGGACATTTAAACAAATTTTAAAAAAGTTTGAAGTTTGACACATTAAAAAAAAAGCAAAAAAACAAAAAGATCTAAATCTTTCAGTATGTTGTTAGGTGGTACTCAACCTCTGGTTACATCATCCCTGAGGTTTGAAAATACTGCATCAGCTTGAAAGAAAAAAAAAAAATAGATTTTTATAAACCCTCAAAGCATTTCCTTCTTTTTTTCTCTCCAACAGAGGCATGGACCAGAGTTTGTGTAGGCCTTAGTTTGTGATTCATTAGAGCTGGGGGGTTGGGATGATGTGTTTACACTAGTTATACATCCCTTTTTTTTGTCTGTGTGCATCAGATAAACAGTATTTTTTTTCTCTCCTCTCTTCTTCTCTTTCTCTCCATACTGCTGATGTGTCACAACCCCCCCCCCCCCCTTTCCTCTGTAGTTCCCCCTTCTCACACACACACACACACACACACACTGGCTCTACCGTTTCCAGATGTGTGCAGAGATGATGTCATGGCAGACCGGAGGCATTGGCCTCTTATCCTTCTCTTTCTCTCCAGAAAACATTCATCACAGACGAAGGCGCACGAGGCGGAAGAGCAAAGCGTTGATAAGTTCCCAGACAACAACGTGAGAGAACAGCTCTTAAAATAAGGCCATCTACCTCTGATTAGTTCACAGAGTAGGATTTTCTGACTCACAGGCTGTTTGTCATAAACTCCCACTGGGGCTGTCCACCACCAGATCTCAGAGCCTGAAAAAAATGTTCTTTCATTTTGACTTACATTACACCCCTGACTACCAGCGGTACCTGAACATCCTAAAACATGTGTAGGCTGCTGCAGCTGTTGCTTTGTACAAAAGTGGGTTAACTACCACTGACACATGGAGAACAAGAGGGGCAGGAGTTAGTGAGTGTTGTTTCAGTTGCTAGACAACTGCAGAGTAAATAAATTGCAGAGTAAAAAAAACGGCACTGGTCCACAGCACGAGGCCTGTCTGAGATCTCTTGGGGATCATGAAAAAGGCGAATGACTAGCGAGGGATAACATGAGCTGTCCCTAGCCTTGTTACACACCACAGCTGGGCTGGAATTCAGGCCTCAGACACCAGCTGTAAGGGAGAAACCCAACTAACACCCCCAGGGAAAAAAAACTCAAACTTTTTGGGGGTTAGCACAGCTAATACTATCCACTGTCCACTGCTAAAATAGCACTTTGGTCTCATCAGTCCAAAAACTTGTTGCAGAAGTTTTGTGAGCTGTTCAGATGTAAATTTGCAAAGCTAATGCGCGCTGGCGTGTTCTATTCGGACAGACGAGGCTTTTGCCTGGCAACCAATCCAAACAAGCCATATTTGTTCGGTCTTCTTCTGATTGTACTGTCATGAACGCTAACATTTAGCATGCTAAATTAGATCTGTCTGAGATGTACCTCTCAGAGCATTGCATGATCTGACCCTGGGGTGAGTTTGCTGAGATGTCCACTCCATGTAAGATTGTGGCACTGGTTTCACACATGCCTGAATGCTTCAGTAAACTGACAACACTTCTGCAAGGTGCTCGTTTTTGATGAAGATCAGGTAATCAAGTGCATTTGGTCCTGTGAAAACTTTTGTTTTCACATGACTGTATGCATAATCGCTCAGGAAGAGAAATTAAGGGGGTAATGTACAAATCAATCTTGGACTTAGCTCCACTTAAACACTGTATATAAAAGATATACATCGTTTCTGATCTGAAAAGTTACACCTTTAAACCTGCATCCTTCCAGCTGTGGGGGACTACTTAGGTTACCAAATGAGAAAATGATCCTGCATCCCGACTTGATTTTATAGCTCAGTAAACTTTTTCATAACAAATGAATGGTCTCAACAGCTAGTTTAAAATATCCTTTTTCAAATCTCTTTCAATACAGCATGGGGAAATTTTGTAGATGGTCCCAAATGGTAACAAAAAGCCAATTAAAGGAGATTTAAGAGTGTCTCTGCTGATGCCATGCACAATGGAAGAGAAAGGACTGTGCACAGCTGAAAAACATTAAAAAATGATTGTGAATGTCGGCGACAAAGCACCAGAGACAGCTCAGAAAACAAAGTTTGTGAAAACACATTTTGTTTGCTCGATGGGAATTTAATGAGCAGTGTCTTTCGGAAGTCGCGGCTTAATTTACAATACAGTGAGCATTTAGTGTCCTCTGTTAGTACAAAGAGCAAAAACTGTGAGAATTACCACATAATTGAAACCATAAACGGTGAGCATGCTGTATGGAATTACAACCTGGATATTCTGACTTTCCAGCCACAGGTGTAGCTAACACCATTAACAATGGCTATGGCCCATTTAGGTGCTCCAGTTCCAGGCGTCTGGCATTCTGGGTGATGACTCACTTGGTATGAATTACTGGGACACTTAATGGAACAGAGGGATCATTAAAGTCATTAGTTCCACCTGTGCTTCTCCCACATCCACTACAACTGTCTGGAAAAGTTCACAGTTCTCTCCAGAGCCTTGGATCTCTTAAGTTTTGATCATATCTTCTAATTTCTCAAGAAAAATAAATTCCGTATCACGTTCAGCTTACAGTGTGAACAATTGAGTGTAGCACTGGCAGATAACTCTTCTCCATCAGCCCAATGTGTTTAAACCTGTGTAGGAGATCAGTTTAGCAGTTGCAGACTTTAATGAGATTATATCACTTTAGTTGTGTAGTTTAAATCCCCAGCCCACCCACGTGCAAAGCTGTTGTGGTGCGTGCCTGCACAAAACGTCCCTCCTATTTGGACTGTAAAAAGATCTTTTGAGGACACGAAACTCAAAGCAAGTAATCCCACCAGCCTACAAATAATTGCTTTTGATTGTCTGTTGTGATTAAAAATAAGACTAAAACTTTCTTTTATCCTCTAACTCTAAATCCAAATCCCCTCTCAGTCTTTTTTAGCTGAGCGGTTTCACTACAAAGGCAGTGTGACGAATCTCCCAGCTGAGGCTAATCTGTCCCAATCTGTGTTGCACCTCCGGGCCCTCTGTTACTCTCGGTTACACCTCCGAGCCAACTGATGCTTTGGTCGGGGGAGAATCAAATGTCTTGTTTTATTTTGCCGAGATGGTGAATTGTGAATTCAAGAAATGGCCAAAAAAAAAAAAGTCTGACTCCGTTAAGTCAGGCTGAGAAAATCATTACTAGCAGTTACAAGAATGACACCGAGAACCACTGCGGTACTTTTACCATGGTTCCTTTAAAAACATACCATCACAAAAAGCTTCAGTGAAGTGTCCAATTACTGAGAGACCATTTCAAATCTCTCCAAACCATCTCTATTTAATAACACTGCTCTTTAATTTTAGAGGGAAGAGAGGAAAAAATAACTACACTGCTCAAAACAGTTAAGGAAACATTCAATCATCACAGTATTACAAAGTCAGTTAAACTTCAGGGATATCAGTCTTTCCAGTTAGGAATCATTCACCATTTGAATCCACCTACTTCGGTGCAAATAAAAGTGACAATAGTTGTGTTGAAGGTCTACAACAAGCCAACACCCCCAAAAATCTTTGTTGACCAAAGACCGTTGTTATCTCCTCATCCCTCCTGACTGATTTTTCTCTGGTTTCGCATTTTTCTAGTGTCCTTGTCACTATTTCAACCCTGAGACAATATCTAGGGCATCAGCACAAAGTCTAACACTGAGTCTTCATCCTGGTACCTAACAGCACTTAGGATACCATTAGGCAGCACCTGTAGGTCTGACTGATGCTCCAGGGACATGTTTCCACAGTGATCACTAACACATTGCTAAAGTCGGCCATCCTTGATGAATTTGCAGGCAGTGAAGTGTCTCATGTGTGATCACTGAGAACTTACTCTCATGTGTGAAGAGAACAAGTGTTGGACCTGCAATTCTGGTGTTCTCTGGCAAGTTATAATCAAGCTGCACACGAGTAGTCCGCTTGAGGACATTTTATCTACTCCCAACACAGAACATACTGCTCCTCTTGCTGGGCTGATGCCCTTCTCCAGCTCTTTGTGTAATGTCCCACCTTCTTGTATCTCCTCCACAATGTCCACACTCTGCTGGGATACAGAGCAATCCTGCTCGTCTCCATTCTGGAGGCGCTGGACTACCTGTGGACCCTGATTGTAATGACTGTCTAATGCCACCATTAGAGACGAGGACACTTGTGAAATTCAAAACTAGAGAAAAATCAGGAAGCAAGGATAAGGAGAGAACAATGCAATGCAGCTGATTTACACCGAAGCAGGTCAAATGAATTCAATTCAATTTTATTTTAACTTTTTCAAACACAGTTTTGCATTCAATATCGTGAGCAGTGTATTTACAACACAAAAGATATTAAAGCAGTTTTAAGACATAGACCACCAGCAACAATTGAAATTACTTACATTAAACTCTATTCAGTTACAGTGTTTTTAAATTTCAAATTTAATCAAATTCACTATAAATTCTAATAGTTTTACAATGACAGAACGATTAATGAAGGAATATTTTTTTAATTAGGTTAACCTTTTCAGCTCAGATGGAGCTCAAAAGCATAAAATATAGCTACTGTGAAAGCTTCTTCCACTGTTTTTATGCTTCACCTGGGACTGGCAGTTGTCAGTTTGAATATGCCAGCAATGGGCTAATTTTGGGTATAAACTATATTAGAATTAGAATAGGCACAGGATTAGCTTTGCTAATGTTTTATGTGGGAAAAATGTGTCATGTCTGTTATAGCACAAGCACGCCCACTATTTGTAATGGTGAGAAAATCTAAATAAAGCTTAATGTGTTCACCAAAAACATCTACAGGGTGTTTTTGAAAAAAGTGAGAGATTACTGAAAGTTAGTCTGCATAGCCAGAGGTTGATTCCACTGCAACAGAGAAAAAGAATACAGGACTCAATACTTCTAAAAAGGATAGGTGCAGAAAAGCTTTGCTTTTTGCTTCAATGAAATACTGTACTTCCTTGTCCTGAGACATAAAAGGAATAGATCCATGTTTCCTGCTCTTTTAATATTATTACACCAGTAAATATTGACTAGTTTGACATTTCTGACATTGAAGACAGCTTAGCCCGAGACAGTGCACCAGAAGATTCTGGGGAAACTAAAACATGACTCAGTTTTTCTTGGTCTTGGAAGAAAGTGAAGAAGGGGGAGCGTGTAATTGCAGAGATGCTTCCCAGATGGAAAAAAAATATGCTTGTTTTTGATTTTGCCTTTATGTTATTATCTTTAAAGAAATGTGATTCAAGCTGTAAAAACTCACCTGCTTTAAGAATAAGAAGCATAATGTCTCCTGTTAGTTTTCCAAATCTGAGGAGTGGAGTGTTGAGCTGTCACTTTGTCGGTTTGTAAACTCGTATATCATCTGCATACGAATGAAATAAACAAATCAGGAACCAACAAGGAGAAAAAAAAGTATTACTCATTATTCAATTTAAAGCAATGCTTTAAACTGGAAATGGATGTGAAGCTTTTTTTCCCCCTCATCTATCTGTGGAATGGCATTTGTGGCATATCATACAAGAAAAAGCAAAGCTCAAATAGTAATGCTCATGAATGATCTGTTTCATGTACATCATCTGGAAACACTCTACCTCTACATCTGACATCAACAATGAATATATTTTTAACAAACATGTTTAATAATAATCCAAAGAAATAATATGTTCAATTATCCTGCACTAATTGCAGGAATTTCAAATTCTGCATAAAACTGAGAAATCTGCAAGCATGGGGTATTTTTTTATTCCCTGTCAGATGTTGCAAGTCAAGTGTAAGTCAGTTTTATTTATGTTCTAAGTAAACACCAGATCACACACTAGAAACAAACTGATTGCTGATGATTCACTTTCAAGATTCAGCCAAAAGTCAAACGGCAGGGTGGTGATGAGGTGGCCATTAGCAGAAGAAAACTGAGCGAATAAACACAAAAACATACTAAAAGTTGGTGTTGTGTAGAAAGATGAGAAGGAGCTGGCATTGGACATATGAATATTGTTCAGACATATTTAAAATCCAAGGTTAATTAACCTTTCTTGCCTTTGACTGTCAAAAGACAGGGGATCGATCCAAAATTTGTATCTATACAATCAAGGATTTTGGTATTGGATCGATATTAGCGTGATAGGATACTTTGTTTCTATCCTCTAAGTTCTGTATGTAGTCACCTGAATTGTGTTAAATTCATTATTTTTTTGTAAATAAAAAAATGTACCTCAGATATATATCCCAAACTTTGCAGTATCGCACAGCACTACTGATTTTTATCATGTTATTACTGCCTCAGGCACAAATCCTGTAATTGGTAATCAGCTCAGGCATGAGACAAGTAAGAGTCGCAGTCAGAGTCATCTCATGAATTAAATCCAGAAGAAATTTGATCTTCTGTCCTACAGGTAGCTTAGGATTTCACTGGAAACAAAGCTTAATAATTATTGCATATTTTGTGGGTCATTCCACCTCTAAGTATATTTATTCCCCCCAGAAGCTGGGGTTTGCTCCATCTATGATTCATAACAGCAGCCATGAGTCATCTCTAAACCCACTTACTTGGTCAACTTCTCTGGTATTTCATTTCACAAACACAGTTTTCTCAGAAGAGTCCAAATTAAAGACAATGTCCACCCAACAGCTTTTATTTATTATTTTGTAAAAGGAAACAGAATAAACTATAACTGAAACAAAACTATATAGTCATTTTATCTTTGAATTTCTAAGCGAGAGATACATACAAGCCCTCATCTCCAGTGAGCTCTGACTACCAGTGTGGGGAGTCAGCAGGGATCTGTTGGTTCACTGCTGGCTCCACATGAGTGCTTTTACCATCTACATTTGGGAGATGAGTTTTCTGTGGTACTGCTGCGTGGAGTCAGAGATGGCCAAATGGTCTGGATGGTTGCCACAGCTGCAGTCATGGTGGGGAGAGAAAGACCTTATGAAATTGTCCAAAGATTACAAAGAGTGGCTGGAGCAACAGACGTTCCTTTGTCCTGCAGTGAAGGCATTCCTTACACTCATGCACCGCGGTATTCATTGTGCATGCTCACTAAAGTTTGTTTCCAAATGTCATTTTCCATAGCGGTGTGTGTGCATGATTATGAGTGTGTGTATGTGTGTGATTTAATGTGGGATCTAAAAGAGGACGATGACACTGGGAGAAGCTCCACAGTAACATTCCCTACAGTAAAAATGTCACCCTGCAGTCCAGCCGTGAGTGGCTCCGAGCCACTGTTGAGACCAAATTACAAGTCAAGGTGAGGAGGTCAGCGGAGGAATTTTGTTGTTGACCAGTTTTTTTGTTTTGATGTTTCTTCTTTTTTTTTCTTACAGGTGGAGGGGATGTCTTTAAAGGCTGCTGTTGTCTCCGAAGCAAATCCACACAAAAAAAAACACTTTTAGCAATGAGTGGAAATACTGACCTCACAGGGAAAATAAGCTTTTCTACAGTCGACCAAAACCAGAAAAATCACAGCACATGAGCCTGTTTTTAATGCCAACATCAAAGTCTTGGTGTCTCTTTTAGTTTCCCTTCTGCTAGTATGATGCTTGCCATACCTTCCAAAGAACAAGCTTCTGTTAGCACAGTGCATTTTAGCAAAACACTTAAAATTTCAAGTCAAAGCAAATGCAGCAGTCCTGAGCTTGCTCATCTGGGCCGTTTTTGCTCAAGTTTTCCCACTTAGTGGCAGCATATTTTCCACCACTGCACCAAAGAATAAACGGGATCTGTTGTAATTTTGCCAGTGCCTGGAGCAAAAAGAAGAAGGAGGGAAAAAAGAAATTAAATGAGGAGAAGGCTCCCATAGCAAGAGATTTTCTGCTCGATTGCGAGGTGTTTTATAGTGTTTGACCCACGCTTGCACGCCTTCGTCTCTAATTAGCAGCAGGTAATTGAAGAGCAGAGATGAGTGGGTAGTAGCAGTCAGGCTCGCTGCAGAAAGTGAAAAGTATTTGCTGACAACCTCCAACCCCACCCGCACCCCCCCAGGCTCAATGTAAACATATAGCTCACATCTGCTTTTACAAGTCTGGCTGTGATTGGGGAAAGTAGTGCATGCTGTGAATCAGTTGAAGAGGACGTTCGCACCCAGCCTGCAGCTCTGAACACTCTCTCTGTAAGATGTGCTCGGTGATGTTTGTCTGTTTGTCCATTTGTCAGCAGGATTATACATAATCTACCAGTTTCATCAACATTCATGGAGAGCAGTATTAAGGCCTGTGTGTTGGCAGGCGATTCACTCTCCGAATGCCATTTAAGGTTTTATGCTTTTCAAGACAGACCAGTAGAGTGCCCGTGGCTTCCAGCACAAAGTTGAGCCACCTTGAGCCAAGATTCAGCTCCAGTGATTCAGCAACTTTGGTTTTGGACAATTGAGATCAATAATACCAATATGAACGTTATATAATATAGGCTAATATTTATTTATTTATTTGTAAATAGCTGATTTAAGAAATACACAGAAATACACTAACCAGCCACTTCATTATAAGTACCTGTTCAACCGATCGTTAATGCAAATATCTAATCAGCCAATCACATGGTAGCAACTCATTGCATTTAAGCATGTAGACATAGTCAAGCTGGCCTGATGAAGTTTAACGTCAGTATCAGGATGATGGAGAAAAGTGATGAAACACTAATTAAATGACTGTGATTGCAGTGTGGTTGTTGGTGCCAGGCTGGTCTGAGTGTTACAGAAACTGATGATCTACCAGGATTTCCCCACAAAACCATCTCTAGGTTTTTACAGAGAATGGTCAGAGAAAGGGAAATTATGACCACGACTCCTTCAAGATGATACAAAGGGAACGGTAATCCAGATAACTAATTATTACAACCAAGGTATGCAGAAGAGCATCTCTGAGCTCTTGAAGCTGATGCACTACAGCAGCAGAAGACCACACCACCTGCCATTACTGTCAGATGAAACGGGAAAGGTGTGGCTGGTTTTTAATTAACACAAGCTCACTAAAACAGAAAAACATTTCCTGGTCTGCTGTGAAATTTGGTGAGTAGGTTTAGGATTGAACATTTAAAAAACAACATGGATCCATCCTACCTCGTATCAAAGGTTCAGGCTGATGGTGGTGGTGTAATGATGTGAGGATATTTAATTGGCACACATTGGGCATCTTAGTACCAACTGATCATTATTGAAACGCTACAGCTGAGTGTTATTACTGTTTACGTCCGTCATTTTATGGTCATCAGTTTACCAATTACATCCATTGCACAATGCTCAGATCATCTCAGACTGGTTTCCTGAACCTGACAATGAGATCAGGAAGCTCAAATTGTCTCCACAGTCACTTATGATGAGTTTAACGCGCCAAACCGTTCCAGTCGTTGCCTTGCTGCCCCCGTTGACACCATTGTAAACCTGTGATCAAAACACAGGTTACACATTGTGAATGTGTAGTCATAGGTAGTTCAGTTGAACAAAAAAAGGGTCTCAGAGAGTTTGTCATGTTTTCATAAGAAACAGTAAGCATGGAAGCTAGTTGTACTGTTTGGCGATAAAAAAAAACTAAAAAAAAAACTTTTGGTGTGAAGCACTTTAGTTTAAATGTGCTATAGCAAAAAATGTACTTACTGATATGAAAGAATTTTTAAAGACTAACTTTCTTTTGCTGGGAAGTAAAAAAAGAAAGTCCAGGAGATTTCCACGGTGAAGTTGTGCCTCTACGTCGACACGACTTTGATTTCGGAACTATCTTTCAACCTTGACTAGATGTCCTGAAAAGACGGCCACCGACTATTCAACGCTGAAATACTTGCTGGGAAGCTGCCGATAAACAAAGGATGCTAACTGAGGCAGCCACTGCTAAACAGTCAAGCAGAAACATGACTTTTATTGGTTGCTTGCTTTGACATGGCCACTGCGGGGATGAAACAGAGTGCATCTAAAACATACAACTCAAGTTTCTGCATAGTTTGAATTTAGAAGGAGCAGTCGGTAAATGTGCCTATTAGCGCACACACACACACATATAAACACACAACACAGCCCATTGCATTGCTCTGGGGAGTTTGTCACTCACAAACAAGCATTCCTTGTCCTGTAGTTGGAATCATGAGTACCTGGAGATAACGCCATGCAGGCACTGACGCTGGACCGCTCCATCAAACAGCAATACACCTGCCAGGTGGATAGGAGGAGGGCCCCTTCAGGGAGGTTTCCAACTGGAATGTCATTGCATTCATCCGCAGCGTGAATGTTGTAGCCACAGCAGCTCCCACACTCAGTCAGCTCCTTGAGTGCCCCCAGTTGCCTGTCTTACCTAACAGGAAACGGCTTCTGGCCAAAAGAGGACAGCTCAGCCAAATGACTGCACTTGAGTCCAAATGACGGACAAGCATAAATCAGAGATCTTTGCTCCGTAGTTAGATGTTTGTTAGCCATGTTGAGTGCTTATTGCCAAATGGCAGTGGCAAGAGGTTGTATTGTACAATGCTGACTTGACAGTCCTGGCTGTAATGTGCAAGATATTAAAAATACAGAAACCAAGCGCCACACTCCAAGTATTAGCTCAGCTCAGGACCCGGTCTGCTGACAGCATAGCTATTCCAGATGGAGGAACTAGCTTTCCTCTTTGACTCGGTTTGTTACACTGGAGAAACATCTGCACTTTAATTTTGAGAAATGCCACTACTGACGTCATTTTGTTTGTTTTTAAATTTTGAAGCACTGGCTATTAATGGTCTTTGTGTCTGCAAAGCTTGATATCCGCCAAGCGGTGTGAGGTAGCCAAGCTTCTTTTGTTGACTGGTGGCTTGTGTCTTCCTTTCCCACATTTGTCATACCTTTGGGAAGGATTCAGCATATTTTGGCTTTGAGAAATTTGCCAAAGCTGAAGATGGTCCCAGTGAAGAAGACGGAGCGGCGGCAGGCCAGGAGCTGAGCGCTGTTCACAAATGAAAGGTGTTTACTCGTTTCAGGATTAATTTGACGTTGCTATTGCAAAACCTGTGAACAGCCTTCCTCGTTGTGTGGACCTGCGCTGTATTAACGCTCAGCGTCATTAGAAGGACAGGAGAAAGAAGTCCATGAGGCCCGCAGGGCCTTTTGGCTGCCATCGCTTAAAGGACATGAAGAACATGTAGTAACATTAAATATTTTTTGATCATATGTAGCAATCATAATTGTTCAGGAAGTTGAAATAGGTTGTGGTGACTTAACACATGAAAAATGCTCAAACAGCACTAAAATGAAAGGACCTTTTGAACTACAATGCCAAATTCAAAGTAAAAAATACATGAATAAATGAATGAAACAAGCTGCAAATGTAGCTTATGAGGTGACAGCCTTGATTCATTTCACAGATGGACGCCAGCCCCCACCGGCTGTTAATGATGGGGCAGACTGGGCTGATCTCCAGAGGTGTGTTTTCCCCATCAGGTGGCCTGCTCTCACTCCAGGCCAGACAGGAACATAGCAGTAATGGAACAGAGCGAAAGCAGCAGGTAAAGCAGACTGTGGTAAGTGGCAAAAAGTCTCTTACAAACCTTCAAACAAGCTGCTGAATTTATACACCAGGTTTATTGATTCGCTGAAAAAGCCTGACAGTGCAACAGTAGCATAGAGTGTTCAAGTCGACACCCTTTTTAAATTTGTGACGTATGAAGAGTTGGCCAGTTTGGGATTTTCAAGGATTTTGAATCTTTGAAGTCACCATGCCAAAGTCCAAGTCATGAGACCATCTTTTTCTGGCGGGGTTTTGTGTAGATCACTCTAAAATCATCAAATATATGGTTTTACTTAAGTTCATACTTCTGGCTAAGTAAAATTACAGAGGAAGTCTGAGTAAAGAATAACAGGGTCATTTAGATGTAAGATTATACTAAATCTAAATCTACACCTTTCAGAAAATAAAAACTAGCTGCTGTAAGCATGCTATGCTTTTTGCTAAATGCTAATGTCAGCATGCTAACAAGCCCACAAAGATAAAAGAAAGAGATAACATGCTGATGTTCAGCAGGCGTTATTTTTTGCAAACAAAATAGATCTGAAAGTTGACGGGAATACTCTTAGTTAATGCTCCAACTTGTTACAATGCGTATTAACTTGGATATGACCTCTAGCAGATTTCATGGCAATTACTAACTAAAGAAAGCAAATGCCAACTTCTTTGTGCCATTACAGTAAAAGTATTATTCCCAGCTTCTGTGCCCCATTTGTATTTGTACAGTGTTGTAAAGCCTGGAACAAACTAGTGGTCTGACTGACCCTAGAGCCATAGCATCAGCATCCACATTCAGTCCAATTTTTAGGACTGAATAGTCAGTTGATTGTGCAGAACAGAATCTTCTCCTGCCTTACTTTCATCCTGCTGCACTGCTGTGTTTCTTATTAGAGGGTGTTGGAACACTGAAACAACTAACAGTTGTACTGTATGAACAAAGCTATGGAGTATTACAGGAGAGCACAGCATAGACAGTATAAATCTCAAAATGCCACATGCTCATTATCTAACATCCTTGGTCAATCACAAGTGAGCATAGCCTGAATAATCCTTCTTTTCGACACTGAAAATTCATAAAACTGACTTTATTCGTTTTATTCAATAAAACTCACCAAGAAAGTGTTTACTGAGGTCAGAGCCAAGGGTTGTTTTACCATTGACAATCTAAAGAATTCAAAGTATTTTTGTTACCATGGGTATCGCCCCCTAGTGGGAACTAGAAACAATGTGTAACGTAAATAACAACAATAAAAATACCTCTTTAGAACCAGCCTTATAGAGTAAACACATATGTTATAAATGGTAAATGGATACCCAGAGCCATCAAAGCAAAAGCAACATATCAGTTTGTGTGTAGCTAACAGCAAACCATTTTCACTTGTTGTTGGTTACAATAAAACGTACATGACTTCCTACAAAGGTGTGACGATCCATCAGCGAGTGAGCGATACTAGCCCATAATTCTGTAAAGATTGTTCCCTGACTTATTTGGGCTCCAAGACAGATGGAAGATTAGTCTGAGGCAGCTTTAATCATCAATCCTTAAAGCTAGAAGCAGTGGCCCTATTTTAATGGTGTGATCATCTCCACAGAAAGCAAATGAAGTAAACATGCCAACCAGGCGAATGAAAGAAATGAACATGTAACGCTTTGCTGCCATCTACTTATTTTCACCTTTAATGTAAGAATTCAAAAGCTAGCTGTTTTTGAATGAATTATGTGAGCTTAGCTGGTTACAGTTATGTCTTGTAATTCAATTCTCGTCTGTTCTCTTGTCATCTGTTTCACATGTACTGTGTGATGTTGCACTTTGAGGATGACACACATGGCTGCAACATGCCTTCCTTCCTGCACGTGACTACAGATGAAAATGTTGCTATTGCAGGGCAACTCCTGCATGTGATATAAACTCGCTCCTGAATAAACCAATTTAAAAAAGCAAAGTGGAAGAAGCTCTGAATCGTGTTGGCGACACAAACTTCCTTGCCCTGTAGGATCCATTGAAGCAATTAATTTTCTTTAGCCCTTTCAGGCTACTGGGGAGTTCTAGGGAGCAAAAGCCAATGAGGCTTTTTGAAAGTGTGGTGAAGTGTGGTGGAGGAAGTGAGTGCTGCATCTGCTACACAGCATGCACCTGCATACTGTGGGGCAGCTGGGATTTATCAGGCTGCAGCTTAGTGGTCCAGAATCAATATATGTGACTACTGCCAGTGTCTGACTGCCAGATGCAATCCAATAACAGTACAGTTAGTAAGAACACCTTTTTTAAAAAGTACACTGGACATAAAATGCTACGAGACAGAGAGAGAGAGAGTTATGTAAACACAACATGATCCAAACTGAGGTCTATCCAGTGAGCACTAAACATAATTCAAGAACCATCTGCGTTTTATTTTTCAGCTCCATCCCTGAAAAATACTTCCTTTTTTTCCAGCACTGTTGCTGAAAAATAAGGCAATAAAAAGTGTAACACTCCCAACCATTCAAGTGACGTTACCATAGCTGAGAATGGAGCACGACTACCCTCTGCTGGACGAGATGGGGGACTGCATCTGGAGCTAAAAGGAAAGTTTTTGATATACAAAGCTTTGTGTAACCACAGTGCAGTGTGGCATGGGGGCGGAGGGTTTAACAATGCAAGTGTGCTCAGGCTATGTTGCAGTTGTACATATTAGCACACAGATTCCAAACCGGGCTACACGTTGCCCAGTGGGGTCGGATATAGGGCCAAATGCTGAATGTTAAAGCCGTGTATGAGGTGTAAAAACTGCTGCTACCAGTACAGGTAAGCAAATCTGTGTTAGCATTAAAATTGCTTGCAAAGCTAAACAAATAAGCAGCAAAAATTGTTGAAATTACGAATAAAAGTATGGAATATTTTACTAAAGACGTGAATGACATGGCTATAGCCGTCTTGAAATATTAGCTTTATGTGAAGTGTGGATTACCATCAGTAATCACGGGTAAACAGCTGTCGTCAATAAACATAAAGAACTGTTTGAGCGCAACTGAAGTCACAAATTAATGGCAGCTTGCTAACCAGCAATGTCTGACTGTAGTAAATGATAAACTGAAAGCAGTCCAGAGACCAGACTGAAAAATGAGTTCAGCGTTTGTTGAACACATGTGAACATGAGAGGAGGAGTGGATGAAAGGGTTTAAAGCTGACAGACCTCTGGGGGGCCTGAGTAGCTTTGGGTACACCACTGCTGTAAGAGACTTGTAAAAGGTAGTGTGGTGCCTTTTCTGATAGTAGATGACTAAATCCAAATGTTGTGCCTTTAATCATAGGAATGATTGATGTATTCATTAAAATGACTCAAAATTAATATAATAAATTATCCACATTTGTATGGTGAAAAGCAGAGTAAGAAAAAGTCAGTTAACTGGTTTCACATTTGGATTGTTGTTCCAACAAAGAAGAAATATGAGCAAGTCATTCTGCGCCCTCACAACTCGTAATGCTTTTGTCATTTTTTATACTTGCATAATTTTAATGGGCTTAATTATTAACACGAGTATAAAAATGACAAAAAGAATCTTTAGTTATAAAACAAAGTGTTACAAGTGGTCTGTGTTAAGAGTAATTAAATCATAAAGCCCTGCCATCACACTTTATCTGTCTCCATTCACATTGTGTTTTATGGTTTAAGTTGCTGATGCAGTTAGTGGTGATTGATGTGACTTTTGTGGCTCATCGAGAGAAGAAAAACAAGCAGACAATACACCGTTTACTCTCCAGGCATATTTAATTGGCACAGTAAACACAATACAAAGTATTCAGTGCTCCAAAACAAGCATGGCCTACCGAATGGAACACAAACAAAAAAGTGCAAAAACACACCATCTGGTAGACCTTACAAAGGAAAAGAAGTCTTACTTTGCAAAGCAGATAAAGTAATGGTAAGACTCTCCATAGTTAAAATAGATGTTTTCCTTTTTAAACTTTATTTATATACTCATATATATTTTCTCTAATTCCATCACGCCATTTCCACTGTACACGCGGGTTATTCTGGGGCATCGACAGAAAAGGTTTGTGGTGGTCTCGTGTCAGAGCACTGGCAGGCAAAAGCCTGCCCTAAAGCTACTGCTGCCTCATCAGATTTAATCATATCATTTGCCAGACATTGTTTGATCACCGTGATGTGTGAAGCGATGAGAGGGGCGAAAGCAAACGTGGTATTTGATTCAGCAGGGATTTGATCATTCCTTACATCGGCAGTCCAAATGATCAGTACGTCCATCATTCCTCCACATGGGGAGTGTTCATAAAATTCTGCATTAGACAAATATACGATGGCTTCATCCAAAACATAAAAACAATGTAACGGTTACTCAGGTTTGCAGTTAAGGGATTTTAGTCCCATTCAGGTACAATAAGCAACAACATATCATTCCAGCTTTAAAAAAAGAAGAGAGAGAAAAAAAGGAAGAAAAAGAGAGAATCTTCACTCGTCATATATAAAACAAAAATGTTAAAAATCACGTGCATTATGTGCCATTGAGCAGGGGGAATCAGTGGACATCATTTCTCTACCCTGACAGTTTCATGATTAGAAATTTGCCCCCTCGAGATAATCACATCTTCGTCTCCTCACCATACCACAGCGAATGTCAGCATCGTTCCTCCTCTCAGTGAAACCTGGTTAAGGCCCAAAACGGGTGATGATCGGCGTGTTGTCACATTTCAGTCAAAAACTCACAGGAAAACGATCACAGTATATTTTCATATACAGTAGACAGTAGGTGGAGCTTGTTACAAACATCGGGTGTAACTCATATCTTCATAGGTTTCATTTTTGGGTGCTGCTTGGACCAAGTGGAGCCACTTCCACAAGGTGATTAACTTTAAACTAACAACTTGCATTAGACGCTCTGATCAAAACATAGCAAACTAACACTTTTCATACGTACTGTACTTACAAAAAAACAAAACAACCTTGACCTATCTATGCATGAGATCATTCAGGAAAAAAGAAAAGAAAAAAACAAAAAACAAAATGATAGTTCGGGTTCCTATCGTCCTTTTTTGTGATTAAACTACACAAATTTGAGATCACTTACTTTCTGTTAAAAACAGGGAAACATGCTTTCTGAACAGATGACTGAAAAAACATGTACGTAATTTAAAAAAAAAAGAAAAAAACAAAAAGACCCACAGGCACCAAACCCAAACAGTAGCATTCAGGTTAATTCAAACAGTATGACTAGGCAATGAGGGTTAACTGAACTTAAAGGCTGGAGGGAAGGGGCGTAAGCAGGCTTAACACCCCCACCACCTCCTCCAACCCGCCAGCACAGGGGCGAGGAGGAAGACAGGGCAAGCATGCAGCACACCACAATGCTGAGGGACCCCCGCCCCCCGAGCTGTTGCAAAAGAAAAAACACAACAAAAAAAGGCTTAAAGCAGCCAAGGGAGCTAGCCTGAGCTGCCATAGCCTGAGGGAGGGAGCAAGGGCTGTGAAGGTAAGGAAGGGGGTGGGGTGTGGTCAGAGAGAGGAACAGGCACCAGTGACAGAACAAGAAATGGCTGGATGGTATGGATGGTGGATGACACCATCATCTAGAGTTCTGCCCCTTCAGCTGGTCCTGGATATGTGGAAGTGATCTTGGTGAGGAGGAAAGTGGAAACTGTGACACAAAAGACCAACGACCACTGAGCTCAAACGAACGTACATGAGAAGCACAGGACACAAAGACAGATGATTAGCACCTTCAGTTCTTCTGATTCCAGTTAAGTGAAACCTGCAAATATAGAGCTGATTTAAGTGGAAGGCGTGAATATGAGCATCTTGTGGCGTCAGATGAACCTGGGATGATTCTGTCTCGAGTCAGTGAGCGAGCGAGTGTTTCATCCACCTGGTTCTTCTGTCCGTCCGCTCCTGTCGGTCTCCGTCCTGTCTCTGACCACACCCTCCTCCATGTATGTGTGTGTGTTTGTGTGTCACAGGGCAAAGGGAAGGAAATAAGAGAAGTGGCAGAGCCAGGGAAGCCAGCAGCCTCAGTCATGACCGCACATGGTGCGAGCAGTTAGTTACATTAAAAAGCAAAGCGTTGCTGAAAACAACATAAAGCCGTTTGTGTACTGGGGCTGTGACTGCTGAATGGGGGTTAAAAATGGAGAAGTTATGAGCACTAAATTTTCGATGCGTTCTGTCTAAACTTTTTCTTTTTGTTTGTTTGTTTGGAAAATTCAGATGCGTTCTAATCGGCCGTCTCTCTCTTTCTTTTAGACTCAGGTCATCTTTCTCTCTGACTCTGTGAGCATGTGAGGAACGTGGTGGTTTCTCCGAGGCTGCTTGCCCTGCCATTCCTCAGCCAGCCTCACACTTTTAGGAATCTGTAATTCAAAAAGGAAAATACAAACAACAAAAAATAACAAAAAGAAGAGTTAGCTTTAAAAAGAAGTGAAGACCAACCCATATATTCAGATATGGAGAGGAGGTCATTGCATTAAATATGAGACTACATTGAACTGGTACTACTACTGTATCTCCAAGAAAGACGTGTGTTATATGACCTGAATTAACACAAACATGCATCTGTTTAACTAAAACCACGGGGCTTGAATGCATGTTAGAATGAAATGGCTGTACTATCACAACACGCTGTAATCCTGTTACGATAAAACTCCCACAAACACCACAGCACACACCAAATTTAACAATTTCTGTGTGTTAAACCTGATGTAGAGTTACACCTCGCACACACGGCCATGCTATGGCTGTAACAAATCTTCAAAACTGATACAAGGGACCCTTCAACTCCCAAAATCATACGATATCTGGCCTGTAGTACTATTTTTAGATCTGTGGTGTCAAACATAAGACCCAGGGTCCAGAATTGGCCTGGCAAAGACTCCTAACCAGGCCCACTGGACAGCTTTGGAAAACATGAAAGATCATATTTTTATAAGTTTTCCAGCTTTATCTTTAATGATAAAAAACAGCCTATAACTATTCACACTACACTAAAGTAATTAGGTTATAGAAAAAAAAAATGAAATGACAGAAACGTTTTTTGTTTTGTTTTTTACAATGTGTATACAGTAAGAAAAAAAAAGGTATTTTCTATGAATTAACAAAAGAAAAATGCTATTAATTACAGGGCAGCCAATGTGCTACACCTAAAACTTTTTCTGTAATTTGTTTCTTACCATTTAAGCCCAAACAGACAGATTTCTGTCATTTACTACAGCAGCTTTTCTTTATTATGTACAAAAAACTGAGATGTCCCGTTGAAATTGCACCTTATTTTAAAAAATTATATTAAGATATCTCAAAGTTTAAATGTGTAATTTGACTTTTGTTTTTTACACTTACAGAAAGGGGAGTAGAACGGGTAGGCGGCTATATGTGGTCCACAGTGTGAAATGCTTTTGTCATCCCTGATCTAGACTGTTTTGGTGCGAGCAGATTTATGTAAAACCTGTTTACCTAAACTGTCTCACTGGGCATTCATAGCAGAGTGACAGCATGTATGATCGTAGCTCAGGAGTTAGTAGTTCGTCTTGTAATTGGAAGGTTGCCGGTTCGAGCCCCGGCTTGGACAGTCTCGGTTGTTGTGTTCTTAGGCAAGACACTTCACCCTACTGGGCACGGTGGTGCCAGTGACTGGCAGCCTCGTCTCTGTCAGTGTGACTGTGGCTACAATGTAGCTTGCCATCACCAGTGTGTGAATGGGTGGATGACTGAATGTAGTGTAAAGCATTTTGGGGTCCTTGGGGACTAAGTAAAGCGCTATACAAATACAGGCCATTTACCATTTACATCAATGATCCCCCTCTGCTAATGTTAGCTAGCTGCATGGTTTTTACAGTTAGTGGATGTAGTTGCACAGTAAGAAAATAGCACTAGAGGCCAGAGGAAAAATGTGTCAATTCTATTTTGAGGTGAGTTGCGTCTTTAAAAGAGTGAGATGATTTTTGAGAGAGCCCTGATCTTGGAAAAGAGTAACAGAGCAGTGAAACGACCCAGAGGCTACACACGGCATGCTTTTAGAGTAAACACTTCAGAGACCGATGCAAACAAACCACAAAGCTTTAGAGTCATGACCAGCTCCATATCCCAGCTCAGCCTCACCAAACATAGTTTACTTCAGCTAATTCTCAGTCCTTTATTCTTTTACCACTGGCCTGCAAAAAAGGACCAGAACAGCCCAACACTGTCATTATCAAAAGGTGAATTTAGAAAAAGGAAACATTATAAGGCGGCTATTAATGTTATTAAACTGGACAATATTTTTAAAAAAATGACCCCTTACAGGGAAAATAACTTGTTCTTGTTGTAACAACACTGTAATTTATCTAGAGCATGCAACACTTGAGAGGCAGCAGCATGATTTTTAATCTAGTTTAACCTACAAAAATATCTCTTGATATGTCTTCATACTGTACAGCTGATTTAAATTACATTTGCTTGATTGCACATTGAGCATTCTTTCTTTTTAGGTACGTCAAGTGACCAAAACACAATAACTTCTAAAAATGTAACTTTGAGTTGATGGTCACTGCCTCTTCACATGGTGCTTACATTCACTCAGCTGATTTATCACCACACAGATTCAGCTTTGGCCACAGTTCCGGCTCAAAGTCTTAATTAACAGTGTTTTTATTTGAGTAGAATATTGTTATTCAACATTTTAAAACCTAAAAGAAAATCAAATACTGAATGTCTCAAATGTACAGGTGATCACTGTTAGGTGCTGATTTGCGCCATCATGAGCTTTGAGTGTGCCATGTTTTATTTTCAATGACCACTAGGTGGCACTGCCGTGAATAAGAGATGAGATAACAACAGGCTTCACCTCAAACACTTCTTAGACATGATATCTGATTGGCACAGCTCACGCTACTAGAAACAACTTTTCCAACTGTTATGAGGCACAATGGACAAATCCGATTGCTCCTTCTTTGTGGAGCGGCGTGATGTGTCTGTGTGTCTGAACTAGCATCTATAATCTCTGTAACTTGCCCCACTCGTTCAGCACGTGAATGGAATACAGAGTAACAAAAACTGTCATAGCAAGAACTTGCTGAGTTAAATGTATGTCATAGCACCTTTGGCATTTGTTTCCAAAAACACTTCAACGTAGGATGTGGGCACGTATCCCTCCTCATCCTCGTTCCTCCGCACGCGTGTCCAGCCATCTCCTTTGTCTTCTTCTATGACGTACAACAGCTCACCCTCAGCCACGGAGATGGTGCCCTCGTTATGACCTGCAGGAGAGAACAGCCGCAAACCAACAGAAGATAAGAACGCTGGCTTTGTATATTAACAGGAACCATGTTGATTAGTAGCGCACTTTGAAAATCAGAGATGCAAGAAAAGAGGAAGCAAAACCAGATGCTGCACAGCAGGGATATAGTCAGAGACTACTTGTAGAAACTGCACAGGCACTTTAACATGTCCTGAGTCAACATATATGAATAAGCACAGGTAGTTTTAACAATTACTAGTGCTTCATGTGATCCACCCATTTTAACAGAAATTCTAAATTTAATCTATTTCTGAAAAGTAAACATTTATGGATACATTAGTTAGAAAAGTGTTACTCAGTGTAAGCCCCTCTTATTCAGTTTTGGAGCTGGGGGGCTGGGGTTGGGGAACCAAGATGTTTGAGACCCTACAAAAAACCATAAACAGATAATTAAGGGAATACAACTCCAAGATGAACGTTATTGTGTTACAGTTTTTGTTTTTTGTGATGTCGTTATGTGGTTGAACTTTGCTGCTTTGTTAAATGTTGTGCTTTGCTCAAGTAGATTTCAATAGACCAGATTCCAGTAAGTTTAATCTTTTACGCTTCACTTGTGTAACACAATTACGTGGAAACCTTATCTGTAATCAAATTGCTTTTTTGAGTGTACACTCCTTTTTTACTTTTGAACAAATGTTTGAGTATGAAGGTTTTATGCCAAAACACAAGGTATACAGGGTGGTGAGCTCTCTGGAAATATGTGTAGCTGTAATTCATTTACGTGACTGTAATCCGCAACAGTAGGGACTGGGGTTATTCCTGGGACTTTTCTCTCATTTCTTGTTGCCAGTAGGGTGGGTAGCATTTGGTTATGTAGCCTTGCTGAAAGAAAAACCCTCCAGAATGACTGAATGACTGCAGTATTACAGAATTACTTTATTACTGCTATTCTAATATTCATGATTATGACTCATCAAAAGGTCTTACACAACTGAAAAACTAGTTTAACCTATACAATGAACCACAATTTCACCGTTAACCCAGCAATCGCTACAGCTAAAGTAAGCATATGCCAATAGAATACACCAGATAGACCTTTACCGCCTCTTTATATGCACTGAGCTTTATGTTTAGCAGCTTTGAATAATTTTCCAAATTTGATTTTGAAATAGTGCAACTGAGAAATGAGTGTATTTTTATACATACTCCTCCACACATTTGAACACAAAGGTCACATCCCTACTCCTCCTCCTCATTCAGAGGAATCAAACTCCTCCACCCGTTTTCCATCAGACTCAGGTTCAGCTTATTTCCAGAAATAACGGGACCTCAGCAGCAGCCACCAGCCAACGAGCAGGCTGCATACTTACATTGACCCTTTTTATTTTAAACCAATGTGGCTGCAGTTACCTTCGAAGGGATACAAGGCTTTGCAGGTGCCAATGGTAGGCAGGACCTCCTCATCATCAAACTCATCATCGAACTCCGTCGTGGTGGTTGCGGTGGGGATGGGTTGGGCTTTGACCTGAACCTCTGAATTCTGCTCCTCTGTGTAGCTGCCATCCGGGCTGCTCAGGGGCCAACACACACACAGTAAATATACTGTGAAAACACACATCAATTTCTTCCCAAAAAGTCATGTGTGTTACAAACTCTGGGTTCTGTGGCCGCTTTTTGCCAAAGTATACCATACCTCTCTCTGTCCTGTGCACAGTTGTTGCTCACTGTTGTGCTATTCTGGGTCTCATAGAGTCCACTTTTCCGGTGTGAATCACTCTTAGACGGCATCCTCTCCTCCACCTCTGCTAACCAGCCCTGAAACACACGCAATCATTATTTGGCTCTAGCTTTTCATTTTTATTACATGACAACTTGGACGAATGACAACTTGAGGAATTCTTTTTATCTGTGATAACTTTACATTCGGCAAGGACCTAGCACAGAACGAACACCTCATCCTTGCATTCCCCCATTTATTTACACGGTTAAACCAGGCCATTGTTCTGGGACTTCTCTCTCTGCACAGAGAACATGGAACATGCAGCCAATCCCTGCAGCTGCCTTGCATCTTCTCCTAATATGGATAAGCGACAGTCTTCTTTGGAATTACCCCAGCTGGAGATGTGTGTCTGAGCTCCTCATTATTTACTGTTTCAGATAAACCAAACAACACAGCCTTGCCAACATTAACACTCAAAAAGGAATAGGGGCTGAGACAGACACTGAACTTACCTCAAATTTCTGTACTTCAGACTGGAGCTTCTCAATGTTTTGACCTATTTCTGTTAGCCGGGGGTCCACACTGGTCGGGTCTCCCATCTGAGGGTTCTTTATATACACGTCTTTCATCTTAGTCAAAGCATCTCTGGAAGAGCAAGTATTTTTAAGTCTTTGAGGCTTCAGAACAGAATGGAAAGATTTATAACGCTAAATTAAAAACCCCTCTGAATACCTCTGGTCCATTTCTTTTTGTATGTCTTTACTCAGCTCATCGATCTTGCCCTGCAGCTTCTTCCTCCTCTGCTCTGGCGGCAGGTGACTGAAGTCCTCCGGTACAGAACCCTGAAAAAAAAAAAATCACACCATGGAAACTTTTTTAAAACTCAAAGAAAATAACCAACTTCAATAATCCTTTTTGTGCCTTAGCAGGAATCAGTTTTTGATAGGTGCAGTATCTCTCTCTGTTTTTGGGTTTTTTTCTTTTTTTTTTTTAACCCTGTGAAACAAGACTCAGGGATAAATGGGTATCAGGGTAAATAAATGGAGCTCCTGTTAGGCTTTAACTGAATCATTGAAGGAGATACTGCAGCCGCTCTCTAACACACTCTATATTTAGGATGTTTGGCTCTGTGTAGACTTGAGGCCTTTCACCTATTCAGTCGCCACACCTAATTTAGAGAGCTCTGTAAATGCAACAGAAATGTAATAAAGTTTTAGCCACATCCTTTCATTGCTCATATAGTGTTTCAGGGTCAGCTAGCTAATGGATCTGTTCTCTGACAGGAACGGCTCTTTCTTAAAATGAAGGTTATATGAGCTGCGAGAGGTTGGCTTGACAGGAGTCATGTTTCCTGCTGAGACTGTAACACTGAATAGAATCAGTCATGCTGCTCCGCTGCCTCTCAGTCTTTCTGTAAACATCTGTAAACAAAGCATCAAAACTAATAAATAAATTGATCAGTAAGGATAAGGTAATTAACTAGCTGCTTCTGTAAGTCTTGGAATAACTCAGAAATCCTGGTACTGCAGTACAGCTTACTTGATACATGGTTTCAATTTCTGGACCCTATATATATATATATATATATATATATATATATATATATATATATATATATATATATATATATATATATATATATATACAGCATTCAAGCTACTGTTGTTGTTTAAAAACAATTGACTATCCATAGGTTTTAATGATAGGATTTCGCAATAAGATGCAATGAGGCCTTTGTTTTATATTGTTACTCCATTTGGGGCAGCATTGTGGCTCAGTGAGTTTATGATTAGCTGGAAAAAAAGAACGAAAATAGTGACATATCGGCAGAAAATCTTTGAACTGTGTGGACTGAAGAGGTCAAGGCCTGTGATTGGATCTCATTGAGATGGGTCACAGTGGCACCACAGGAAATAAATGCTGGATCTACAGCCTGGAGGTCAGGATTCACATCACATGAGCCAGATAGTTACCACGGCAACCTTACCCCTTCTCCCCGTATCAGCATGCAACACTTAAAGGCATGCAACACAACAAAGATCTGTCAGTCAGCATGCAGGCATGTCATGCTCTCGTATCAGTGAAACATCACAGTACAGAAATGACTTATTAGTGTTTACGTATCCACGTATCCTCAGACTAGTGAGGCACTACGATCTAAATGTAGATTTATTCTACGTGATTAAATTTAATCAATAAACAAGCTAAAACTATATGCAGGCATTTAGTTACTTGATGTTGTAGTCAATAAAGTTGGACTGTTAGAAAAGGTTCAAACTGATCAGTCTTATTTGATTCAGGCACTGACGTACAAAGACAAACCAAGCATATGCTGAAAAATGTCAAAATGTAAAAAAAAATTTAAACTGTTTAAAATTTGTGAAAATGCACTTGTTGACTTTCTTTTCAGAAAAGAAACTCATGTCTGTACAAATATGCTTAACATAAAGACTGGAAGGACAGGGAAACGGCTGTCCAGGGGGGAAGATCTCTTCCTCTCTGCCTTGCATGAAGGGCAATACTCTGATGTTATGTTACATCAACTATTTCTTCTTTGAAGCTGTGCACCATCCCATCAACACTCCCCCTGTGCATCTGGACCTAACTTACAAAGCAACATGGAGAGACACGACTCAGACTCATGTGGATTTTTGAAAATGAATTTTGCTTAATTATCCACTTAAAGCTTTTTAGTTTTGTTTGCCGGAAACACAAAGAGATTCTCTCTGATACTAAAGGCGAGTCGCAGGCAAAGCAGGCAGGCCATTTCTCCAACTGGGATATACCAGTTAGCCCTAAAAACAGATGTGAGTTTCTCGTCTTATTGCCAATACCTAATTAGTCCATTTTGGTTTTTTTTTACATATTTAAACAGGTAAAACAGATAAAGTACTATTAGAGAACCTTTAGGTTTTTCCGCATAAAGCTAGGACAGCTGTTTCCCAGTACTTCCAGTGTGTATCACTATTATCCCTTAACACACCATAAAGTAAATGTTTCAAAATATGAAAAGGATTCCCAAAAGCATTAAACAATTTCACTAATCCTTATGTTTTGAGGAAATCCTTGCTAGTGTTAGATTTACAAACCACACACAAAAATATCAATAAATCAATAAATGGAACCGAAGTGGCATGCAGTGTAAGGACAGGAGCTCGCTTTCTACAGATCGGCAATTAGTATCTGTTACAGGGACATACAATCAGCTGAGACAAGAAGGACTACGAGACAGACTAAGAGACAGACGAATAAAACACAGAGTAAATCTGATCACCTCAATGAGATTCCGGACGTGGGAATTGAGTGTGATCTGCATCACAGAGACCACAGACACATTTTGGGAGAGACAAAATGGGAACACAATCACAACATAAAAACAAACAAACAAACATAACACAAAAATGAGACAGCGACGTGAGTCTCAGGTCCATTGTTGTGTTACAGCAAAACTTAATTAATAATTAAATTAGATCCAAAACAAATAAAATGAGGGAAAAAAAAGCACACCAAAAACATATCAGCGTACAGAACGTTATTAAGACTGTGTTACTGGGACGATGTGACATGCGTGCTATGGTCATGCCGCTACGGTCGTGCAGTTATACGGTCATGCTTACCAGCTTGAGAGAAAGCTTCATGGGGGGAGAAGAGAGAAAAATGGCGAAGAGCAGGAGAGAGAAACAGACAACAGATACAAGTCAACATGAGGAGGATATTACGGCCATTTGTTTTATTTTCCTTTCAACAAAAATCGTTTCCGTGATTTTTATAATAATGTTTTACTCTGCCAGACTTCACCATAAAAGGAAAAGAGGGTAAAGTAGTTAAAACTTCAAGAATCTGATTTATATACTAGCTGTGTAATTACTAAAAAAAAGCTCTATCAGAAACGATTTTAGCTACTAAGACCCCGCTCTTTTTTTTTTATGTGGTGAAGTTTAACATTTCTAACATAATGAATTTATGAGAAATGGAAAAAAAAGTTGGCTAACAGGCCAACCTACTGCAAAAGCATGAAGTCACTGAGAAAAATTAAGGGAAGACAGATGCAAATTAAGAAGTAGAGGGAGAGTGACAACGACGACAGAGGACAATGTACCCTTTACTTCTTGATCCCGCTCTGCTGCCAACACAATGACACACAGGGCACAGCAGAGGGCGCCAAAAGCATGTTACCACATTAGCAGGTCCATATGTTGACATGGAGGCAGATACTGTACACAGACAAACTGGAGAGATGCTTTCAGAAACCAAATATTCATACTCGTGAAGAACAGCTTAGAAATAGACGGGTCTCTAAATTTTGCAAACTCAAGTGGATCAGTGAAAGCCAAAAATTAAAACAGCGATAGAATTTGGCGAGGGACTTTTGAGAGGATATGGTTCTGAATACAAAGAACAGAGCAGGTTAACAACAACTGGTTGGTAGAGCCAGAGCAGATGACTTGTAATCCTGTTAAAAGGTCACATGCTGGTGCACCAAGGAGCTCTACTCACTTAGATCCACTAATCAAGTCATCCACCTGTGAATGGCCTTTTATGGTCATTGCTATGTGATCTACCGCCACCCCCCCCCCCCCACACACACACACACACACACCTTCACATGTATAAAAACTGCTTTTGTAGAAGTGCAGGCAAAAACACGGGCCTTTGCTTCTGTCACCGGTGGGTCATGTATGGACTTTGTATCCGGAAATGAAAAACAGACATTTTTGACTGAAAGTTGATAAAAACTGAAGTGAAAGAATCAAGTAAAGCTGGTCCAAAATATCCTTTCATATTCTTTCTCACAATCTAAATAAAAGCTATGTTTGATGTTTTTGTGAAATTAAAATGTTTATAGAATAATTAGCTAAAAAGTCTAAGCTGGTCTACTTCTGTACGACACATTATACTCCAATTGTAGGCTCCCTTTCTAACAGCAGGCCAAATTAGCCTTTTAAGCTAGCTTTGACTTTTGCATTCATCATTGCATTGAGGACTTGTTTTCCTTTGAACAAAACTGTTTGCACTCATCAGCCTGGCTGTCAGGATTTCTCAGCGCTACCTGACGAGCAGCATAACTTCTTCTCTGCTGTCGGCTGCTTTCGGTTTTGTTTACAGTGGGTTTCCTATAAATTAGCAGCTTGAGTCAATAACTGCTGTTCATTTTTACATTTATGTCTCTAACTATTTGTTTTATTACTAAGTTTATGTGTGATTTATCATGGGACCACTTAAAGCTGCAGCTTTCCGTAAAGAGCGTTTTAGATTTGTTGTTGAGACAGACACAGATCAACAGTTATATTACAGACAGATAACACTGCTGCACTATGGCACACCAGCACAAAGAAAGCCCCAGAGGGGTAAATTCTGGGTACTGTAAGCTGGACCCAGACCCAAAGTGTAACCAGCACCTCGTGTCATACAGCCACATGAGGTTTAATAAGTAAGGAGGGGTAATTCCTCAGTATCATAAATAGCGTCCTTATAACTCTCACATCCTCAGGTGCTTGTGACACTTTGTGAATTGACCCCTTGTAGATGCTCAGTGGGGAAGCCCTGAAACAGCTGCGAGACACAGCAGACCCCAAGCTGGCACATGTGATGAGGGATGAAGTCATCATTTTCTAAAATCATTCTTCCGACTCTGCACATGTCACAACCATGTGATCAATACTGAGCCAAACACAGACACTAGCCTCCTTTGTGAGCATGTTTTGCCTCATTAATGGTGAAAATTTCCTCAGACAATTATTAATGAGGCTACTGCCTGTGTTATACATGGCTTTTACTAATCACACACATCCACAACTATTCAATGTTTATACACGCTTTTCACCAAATACACACCTGCTGTCTCTCATACACACACACACATATCTGGTGTGGTGCTCACTGAAGCCCAACACACACACACACACACACACACACACACTTACAACATATTGCCTTGCTTCAAAAGCATACGTGGGTCTGCCCAGAGTCCTCTTCATTAGCTCTTTGTGATAAATGAGAGAGCGCGGAGATTGTTGCTGTGTGGTCATCAGAGAGAATAAAGCTTTGTCAATAAGAACTTGGGAAACTTGAACTCTTATACTGTATACTGCCTTAATTTGACTCTCAAGACACAGACGCGTTTTCTTTTTTCTCAGAAGCAACACACGTGCACGCACACATACAGTGACTGGGGATGGATTAGACATCTTATATGCAGTGCACACAAGCTCTCCTGCAGGGGTAGACATCCTGCCATTGCGCGGAGACACAACACCCCACCTCCACAGACACAACTACACTAATCCTAAATGTGTTCTCCTTGTGGGAGGTGTCACAGCAACACTTGTGTATTTTATTTGTTTTCCTACAGCTGTAATGACAGAATGTGACTGTAAGAGATTTTATTGGTAGATTTTCAAACAGGGATTATGCTGGAGTTACATTTGACAATAACCAAGGGAAAGTAATTATTTAGTATATTATATTACTTTTTAGGTTAAACATTTTCTGAATCAAATTAAATGCTGTGTACCCATATACGCAACACAAAAAGGATGGATGGATTAAGCAATGATAAATGGTTTTTATTATGTAGGGCTTTAGGCAAATTACCTTTTCCCATTATGACACGGTGAGCTCCCTACTCTAGCTCTCCGAAGCCTTTTACACACGTCTTCTGTCACGATACCACTTTTTGATTCAGTGAGTAACATCGTTGAGAGGTCACAGGCACGTACAAAACCACATCTTAACATTACCACATACATTAGTCCAATATATTTAGACTTCCTACAGACTTATGATGATGACCCTAGTTTGAAAACACAGTAAAAGATGGCGATAAAGTGCTTGTTACCATGGTTACCTACATTTTTGATGTTTTATTAGATTTATTCCAAAAAGAAAGCAATATTTTAACAGGGTAAACTACATCAACCAGCATCTAAACACAGAAAATAAACTTCCACTAGATGTACAAACACCTACAGATCAATTCAATGCACCCTCGTGAGGAATGAAAAGCAGTACTGATGAATTTAAAGATCTCCACAAGGCTTTCTGGTCTGATAAAGCTTTTAACCTTTAAACCTTTATTCAGCCTTTCTTATACCATGAAATGTCAAACTTCACTGTTTAATCTGTGCATAGTTGAAAACAATGCATCTGATTTAACTCTTTTTATCAGTCTTCTCATGAGCTGTTGCAACACATCCGCTTTTAGAAACGTGCACTTCCTGATAGACCTGCTCGAAAAAAATACGCACTTCCCTCTGCACTGCCTCATTTTAATCATTTCCTCTTCGATACTCACACACTGCACTACTGCAACACATTGTTCTTTTGCCTTTTCAGACGTCATGTTAGCACCAATTCAAACCAATGTTTTTACTCTGAACTGCTCCCATTTCAAATTATGAGCATAAACAAAAAAACGATATTTGTGGAGTCCGGAAGGAACATTGGGAGTAACGGCCCATTCCTGAGGTCACGGACAACTGGAGAGTGAAGTAAGAAAGGACAGGAAAGCATGCTGTGACCTTCCCCAGCAACTGTCGCCTGTATCTCTACAAAACACGCACTGGACTTTAGAGCAGAAATTGTGATGACACACACAAGGGCACTGGAGAGGTGCTGATAAAACCATCCTTCAGGAAGTTGTCTAAACTTACTCTCCCACCATACCAATCGCTTGATTCATACTTGAAGGTTTAACCTTCTTGGTTCCTAGCACGTGCAAAACCCAAAACAATCTGCCTCCAGCATAGACTGCAGAGAAGAGCACAGGGAGCAAATGCAGTCTTCATGCGACTGCCAACACTGCTTAGGCTCCTTAGTTTCTGTCAGAAGGGGAAGGTGGTAGAGAGGGACTGTCATTGTGAGCACAGTTAATCTGAAGAATGAAGGGACAAGATGAAGAGACTGTTGGTGAGTAGGACACATACCATGGAGTCAATACGTGATGGTAATGCTCTACAGAAGCATGCTAGAGAAGCACAAAAGCTGAGCACTGTATGAGTGAAGGTGGGACACTTGTTGGAGGTCGCGTTGCTTACACTTGATCGGTTACTGGCAACAGAAGTAATAATGATGCTGTAGCCATCATGACCATCCAAGAAAGCTCAGCACGTCTTTGGATTATTCACTCATACAGTGTAGCAGCCACAGAGCTCAGGTACAGGTGTACGGACACACAAACACAGGCACAAAGCTGGCTTGGACACACACACTTACCCCTCGCCTCAGGCTCCGGAGGCAGTGCATTTTGGGTTTGGAGGCCATGAAGTCGTTGAGGCGGTGGGAGAGGGGCTCCTTGTGCTGCTTGGGAGACTGGGGGTCGTTGGGAACAGCAGAGGGTGAGGGTGGGGATGAGGCTGGGGGGGCAGGTGGGGGCTGGTGGGGGGACGTTAACAGGGACATAAGCTACCAATAAGAGAGGGAGCCGTGACGGAGAGGAAGAGGAAAAACGTGGAAGAAGAAGAAGAAGAAGAAGAAGGGGTCGAGAATCCAACAAAAAAAGACAAAGGAGGAAAAGGAGGAGGGAACACAAAACAAAATAAATAAGCCTCCTACAAATATTAAAAACACGCAACAGAAAACCCAAAGGAACATAAAAGACAACCAAAGGGATGTCAAACCCAGAGTAGCAGTTATGTTGTGGGAAAAAATTAACTGTTCAACATATAAAACATAAAAAAAATTAAAGAATTAAAAAGAACAAAATGACCAGAGTGAGTAGAAAGCGCACAAACGTGTTAAAGCAAGCAGATGCACAAAGCAAACAGCGAAGAGTTTCGGTCAAAGCGCATGCCAGCTTTTAGAAACCTCCGTTTGAGTTTTGTTTTTTTACTTTCCCAACCTCGTCAACATGCCAGCTAAGACGAGTAATTCACCACATCCCCGAGGATAACAGCTGCTGAATTTGAGGCCATCATCAGCCTAATCTAATTGCTTATTGCGGCTCTAAAACATCTGACTGCATAATTCATCAACCAGCAGTTAAGGAGAGAGAGTGAAGCAGTGATGAGTTTTAGGATACCACATGATGCACATTGCACATGCACTGGTGCGCGATTAAGAGATTTTTTTTTTTCATTCTGTAAACCAATAGTGTTTTTGTGTTTTTGTTGGCATGCATGTGTCCTTGTGTGCATGTACAGTGTAAATACCTCTCTGTACACTGTGCTCCCAAATTCTGCCTTTACAAGTTTGCCTTAATTTTGGGAGGTTGCATCATTTTCTGCACACCAGGGTTTCTCATGTAGCATTGCACAAACTCTCTTTCTCCCTCACCCACACAGACGTGCACACACACACACGCACACAGTCACAAACGATTGCTCAATCACACTCTGTTCTAATTCAAAACCAACAGTGCCACCAGCCCATAAGACAGCCAGAGATCAGTCTTGATGTTTAGACACAGGAAGCTAAAGGAAGCTACTCAAGGATGATCAGTCAGTGGAAAAGTACTGAGGGAAGACTGTTACATCAGATCCAAGAGGAAGTTAATATCTGCCACTTGAGTCCGTTCATAGAGTGAAAAGTAGAAATATATTAGTGTGTGTTATGAAAGGGAGGCTCCAAAATCGGTGAGGGTGATTGCCAGGGGAGGAAACGGGTGGCAAATAATAACAACAAAAATGGCAATAACAACAGAGAACTAGCAATAAATTTCTGAAGTTAACATAGTGAACAAAAGTCAAAAAAATCTATTAAAAATATATAAATTTAATACAGAATCAGCGCCAAGACTGTAACACACACTACAAACACTGAACACATATATTTCTACAGCCACTAAATAAAAAGTCATAAGAACAAACATAATGGGACCTGTAATATCCCTCCATCCCAGCCCATATAAATCTCCCGAAAGTGCAAAGTGAGCTCCAGGCGAGGAAACTGCACCACAACTAGTGATGTTTTGCGATACGTTTGGGTGTAGCAGTGATTTTTGAGTAAGGTGTTCATTCATGTGTTACCTTGTTCTTGTTCTTAATGAAAGGCCACAGTTTGCTTTTGGCCTTGACACCAGGCTTCTCTTTGCCCTCTTTGGTGTTGGACAGGCTGGTTTCCGATACTGTCCTCTTCATGGCCTGGCCATAGTCCTCAAACTCTACATCTCCTGGGGGCTCGAAACCGGACTTGAAGGACTCCACCACCTGCTTAGAGTCCTAGTGAGAGACGACAGTTGCAGCAGTTAGCAGAACCCTTAATCCTGGAACCTCTTTAATTGCGTCAACGACTTTTTCAAAGTAGCTTTTCAGATACCAAACAATAACTAAAGGGAGGGTCTTTGTTGTTTGAGAATGTCTCGAGCATCATAGGTCTGGTGATTATATGCAACACAAATGTGGCCCGGTGACTCAGTTGTTTATATCACTTTCTCTCTGATAACAATTCAAGAGTGTGTCAAGAAAGAAGAGAAGCTGGAATTACTCAGTTTGTGGCCTACAGAAGAAAGAGGAAAAGGCCTAAATCTGTCAGGCAGGAGTTATGAGCAAACACTGAGGTCGGGGATACAGCCAGGCTTCTCAGACACAGGAAGAAGCACATTCATCAGTTGCAGTGCACACCAGGCTATCTGAACTGATAATAGCAAAGGGTCTGGTTGGAGTTAGGATCAGGGGGTCAGAGATCTGCTCTTGTGTCCTCCATATGTGAGAGAAGAAGAAAAGAGGAAGAGTATCTGCCAGAGGAAAAGTAGCATGTGATGTGTTATTCCCTGCCGTTGTTTACTCCAGCACAGAGTCATCTTCCTGGAGCCTAGCCAAGGACACACACATACACAGCTACACATACACAAACTATGTGATCCCTGGTTTTGGGTTTTTTGTCATACAGCAGGCAGCCAACATGTGACAGCTCAATATATCACACTTTTAAACACAGGCAAATGCTGCTCTCCTTTTATCTATTTAAATAATAAATAACTATACGCAATGAGACACAACCTTAATCTGTGGTTTACGTTTTCTTCAAGGAATTGTCTGACATATTAGAAACTACCTTGTTCTCTTTCCAGGAGAGATAAATGACAAGACTGATAAACCTCTCACATCTGCCTATGAAATATGAAGCCGCAGCAGCTGGCCAGATTTCTAAACTTAGCATAAAGACTAGAAACGGGGCAAGATTTAACACATTAATGTGTGCGCTTTACAGCTACTCATAGCTAGCCTTTGTTACCATTTACCAGAGTTAGGCTACCTAACTCTGTGTTACTCTGTTCAACTAAAAACCATGTCTGTTAACCGACATTCATCATCTTTAAGGTAAAAAATAACGGTGTTGAAGTTTGAATTTTATTCAGATCCACTTTAAACATATTTGAATAAAAAAAGAGTAGCCAAAAAGGAAGGACTAAAGGCCTAATTCTCTGTAACTTTTCCTAATATATTCTCAAAAACGCCTTCACTTGATAAATGCTCCTAAATACATGCGTCTTTCAGATTTCACATCCCCAGTGTGCAGCTCTGTCAGAAATGGTAATCCTAAAGCCAAAATGGATATAATCCTAATGACACAATCACTCTTACTATTTCAGTCTTTATAAATTTCCTTCCAAAACCACACATATTACACAATTGCTTTCACCAGGTGTGAAGTACATCTGTTGAGGGATTAATGGAATTTTCTGTCTAATATCAGTGTAATACCCCTTTAAGGAGGACTACAGTGAAAAGCATAATTGGGATTGTGTGGGTTGTCAGAGATAGACTGGCTGATTGAGTAATAACCCCCATACAGTGATGGGTTAACCAAAACCTGGTTAAGAGGTATATAGTATACATATATAGCTGGCCAGACACTGGGTGCAGACTGTGCAGAGGTGCTCCTGAGACAATCCAACATATAATAGTAGGGGTTCAAGATGCTAACAGGCACGGCGTATATGGAATGCCATAACCAATTTTCTGGCATAGTATACAGGAACATCTCTGCTGAGTATAGCCTGGAAGTCTCAAGATGAAAATGGGATAACCCCCCCAGGCCCCCAGGGTGGCTGAGAATGAGTACGCTAAAACTCTGTGGGACTTCCAGATACAGACAGACAAACTGGTGATGGCTAACCAACTGGACATAGCAGTGGTGGACAAGCAGAGAAGACAACTGTAGTGACAGATACAGCCATACCGAGTGATAGCAACATCTGGAAGAAGGAACACAGCAAGCTCAAGAAGTAACAAAGGTTGAGAGAGGAGCTAGAGAAGATGTGCAGGATGAAGGTAAGAGTGGTCTCCATGGTAATGGAGCAGTAACCCCCAAGCTGGACCCAAGTTTGAAGGATAACGACCACCCAGATATTATAATATATACAGAGAGAGGCTGTAGAGCAGCTGTATATGCTTCTTCCACATGCTACCGAGGCCCTGTTTGTTAAATGAAGAAATTGTTTAATTGCCAGTATGTTTTGTTTCTTTAGACTTCAGTCATCCAAAAGATCTTCCAAGTTTTTCATTAGCAAAACCCACATTTTCTGATACTCAACCCACAAATGCATTTTCCTTACTATTGTGGCACCATTTAAAGGGAAATACACGGGCTTTTCAAGGTTATAGGATTTATTGCCAATTAGTATTGTTACCACAAGGAAATAATTGACTAGATGGATAAATAGACAGATACTCACAGCCTTGGGCTCAATGGACTCGGCAGCATTTGTCATGCCATCTAAACATTTTCCCACAATGGGCAGCACCTGGCGATCCACATCTGCAAATGTCTTCATGCACACTGATATCCTCTCAATTCTTTTCTCCTCCATGTCTTGAAGTTTCTACAGTTCGATACAAGCATATTTATACATAAACAAAAGTGTGGGTAGAGTTTGACTGAAAAAACAAAAACCCTTTAATCTATCTCAAAGTGCTGTCTTTTGATGCTGAGCAACAAAGGCTGGTCAGACCAAACAACACTGGAAATGGGAGTGCTCAAAAATCATGAACTTTACAAAACAGTGAATTCAAAGTCACAAACTTTGTAACTGTAAGATGAAAATAAGACAAAAATAACTGCACTTTAAATAAGGACTGCTTGCTTCTGTCAGTGTTTCCTGCATGACAAAAAATGTAATTTTAGCAACAGACCTGCAGGGGGGGTTGAGTGTAGCGAGTTGCAAACAACTTTGAATTCACAAGATAAGATCGTGCATTACTGTGCAATCATTGGTTACGTGAGAAAAAACAGAAAAAAATGAAAAATGAGGTGTTAATATTCTCATGTGGGAAGAGTAAATCATTTCTATTTAATGGTGACACTGATGAACCAAAACCAGCTTTATGACAAATCAGCTGAGGTAAATCATACACTGTAGAGCTGTTGTATGTACCTGGAAAATGTTGGGAATAATTGTATAGTAATGTTCATTCTGTTCCTTGTTGAACTTCTCCAGGTAGGCGGCGTATTCGCTCTTACTGTCACTAGCCATCTGGTGCCTCATCTGAGCTTGCTGTCGTGCCTGAAGAAAAAACACACACACAAGCACATATATCACAACCACATTCTCTTCACTAACCTCGTGTCCCCTGATGAAAACAGACCACAGACACAGCCAGAGCATAAAAACCTAAATGAGTCAACTATTTGTGTATGTGAGCACTCATGCATGCACATGTACACACATATTCACAGAGAGCTTGTGAATGCATATCTAAAGGTGCAATTCAGAGTTGTGAAGCAGCAACAGCCTTTGGCATTAGATTATATGTAGGGCAGAACAAACAAATAAAGAAGACGACGACAGCCTGCACAGGCTGCAGAATGGAGGGATTTGGATTTTCTCTGTCCGCCCCGTCTGGCCTGCCTCTGCTGTCGATAATGTTGATTATTTTAAGCTAGTCTAAGGGAAGGAAGGAAGGCAGTCAGAAATGCTGCAGGAGAGGCCTATTACGAATCTAAGCAGATGGAGATGAGATTATCTCAGCTAGACAGCCTGTGCGGGTTGTGTGTATGTGCGTTAGTGTTGCATGCAGCTAAGTACTCCTATCTGTTTCCTCTTTCCATCAGACCTAAGGCCGTCTTCACATAAATACTGATTTCAATGGGTCATCTGTAACAAAGAGTTACCTCATGAACCTGTGATTGTGATCAGCATTTAATCTGCTGAAGGCTACACAGAAAAAAGAGCAGCTGTATAACTGTATGAGCCAGCCAAGGAAACATAACCCTGATCTCTCATAGTGAAGAGGAAACATTTAAAGGACTTCATCCAGTTTTCACCTACACACCGATCTAAGAGCAAGAGCAGAGTATCTCTAACTCATTTACTCACATTCACACACACACACACACACACACACACACAGTACATCAGAGTCGAGACACACGTCAGATACAAAGGTACATTATTTCCAGCACATGAGGGATGACAAATGATACCTCAGTGGAAAATGATTGGCTGTGAGTCACACAGCCTACGAAAGACAAGGAACGTGAAATCTAGAGAAAAGCTAAAAAGCACATGGAGAAGTCCAGCTGTTTAAATTCTAAACGCCAGCATGTGAGCATGCATTTAGCGTATGTGCTTTGCAAGTGTAGGTGCATGCAAAGTGTATTGAATGTGTTTAGAAATAATGAGGGTACGCGCTATCACCATGGTAACTTTGCCAGTGCTTCAAAACGAGTTGCTGTGCCTGCAGCCACATCACATCCTGTTGTCATTTTCTGGAAATTACCCATTTTGCTAGCAGTCACTAAAATGTGTATAAATACATATTTACACATTTCAAGTTATTTATCTAGCTGTCAAATGTGGATTTTAAAGAAGAGTTTGATGAAATAATGAGGATGTGGAACACAAAGAAACTGCATGAGTGTTTATAAAGGTTTGCCTTAGCATAATCAGCCTTTCTCTCATATTTCTTACACATAAAAATCAAGAGTGGGAAAGTGTACAGCAGCAGACAACGCGATAAGCCACAGTCAGACAGGACAGGGCGTGGTAACAGACCTGGTTGAGGCTATGTGTCACACTCTACAGGAGACCGTGTGTATATCGAGACACAAGTCGAGACAGTGTGTGTTCCGACAGATACGGGTTCTCTGCTCGCTGGACCTACCTTATGGAAACTTCGCTTCAAGGCATGGCATAAAATAAATTTACAAACACACACATACACACAAAAGAATTGTTAGCTGTTTCCAGCTAAACAAGAAGTTGCTATAGATGCACTTCCTGCACCACCTCGAGAATCATCGCTTAAAAAAGGAAGCTGGTATCAGAATAAACAAACACGATCACCACTAAAGTAGTGGGATTTTAAGCTGCTGTTCTCCGCTACTGGTAGAGGCTGAACAGTTGAGAGGAAGGCAATATGTTATATCCCTATACTTTATGACGGGAAATCCACAACAGGGAAGTCTGTCAGTGTGTGTGAGGGCCGGGGGTCCCTCAAAGAACCGTAACTGTGTTTGTGGATATCTGGGCTGCAAATCCAAACCCCCAATTCAGGGATTTGTTTGCCAGAGGTGGAGAGAGAACACTTAGAGGTTTGCTCCAGCTGTGCTTAAAACCACAAAACTCCAGCTCGACAAACAGCAGCTCTTTTGCATTAAGGGCATTGCATGACCGACAAAAGCATCTAGTTGAAGTGAACTTTCAAAATACATATCTGTTAAATATTTAGCCAACTTAGCTGGAAAATACTGATTTGGACAGGTCAAAATACACATGACTTCTCTTCCTCTGCTTTTCCTACCACCATGCCACCACCTATCTGTTCACCCCAAACCTCCTCACGGAGCAACAATTTTCACTATGACTAAAATGCAAACTAAGCTGTGGTTGTGACATTTCATCTGGGTACCTATTAAACTGTGCATGTATTTTGCAGCAAATGTAATAACGCAAGTGTCTAAGTGGCTATACTCTATATCTTACTAAGAACACTAAGCTCTGCTTTTTTGTACTTTTTGGAAGAAAAGTACCTGTTTCTAGAAAGACGCTGACAAGATCATCTTTCAGGTTTTCCTATTCCGAATTCTTCATTTCTGTACAACTGAAACACGAGTAAGTAAAAAAGCAAGCCAAGTTCACCCAAATGATCCAAAGGAGAAGGACTAGGAGAGGACTAAAGCACAATTAAATGATGTGTAATGTAAGAGATGTATTTAAATAAAGGGGCAATATCAGTGGTTTTAATGGGTTTGTCCAGTTAACTACGGTTCATACACCGTTCATGAACATTGCTTGCATATGTACCTATAATCTAAGATTAAGAGTATTTTGTGAAGAATCTGGTATACTATGACACAGTTTATGTCCCCACTTTACAAACAGGCTAAACTCAAATAAAGTGAAAATCAAATGATCCTTTCATTTGCTAATATCGTGTGTAATTTATGAATTTTGTGTGATAATAAACATAACTCTAATATGAGTACAGAAACTCCTGCTTCAACAATAGATTCTTGAGCTGCTGTGCCGGGTCTTTCCAGCAGTCTTAAGATGACTGTAGTTTTCTGGCTACATGTCCAGAGTGTAGAAAGGCTCTTTATTCCAGCCTATATTTGCATAATAATCAGGTCTGAACTATGTCAACTGTGAGCCTCAGCTCTGCTCCAACAGCTGATGAAGCAGCAAGAACATGCGCTGCTGACCCATGATGCCTTGCGGGCGTGGGAGCTGTGTGGGTCTGAGATTTTGAGGGCTCTTTTAATTGGTCATGACAACAGGAAATGACATCAGCTACGGGCCCAGGAGACTGTGGGCTGCAAGTTCTGAGAATCGGATGATTGCTCCTTGTGATGATTTATTGAACAGGACATATAATCTCTAAAGCAGCACACTACTTATTTAGTTTTTCACAGTCAAAAAGCAAAAACAAACCTACATGTATAAACCGAAAGACACATAAGAGAACCAAACCTTTTTATACTAAACAAAGATGTTTGGTGGCTGTTCTACATAGATAATACAGACTTGTTGCTGCTATCAGCTTTGTTTAGCAGCAGATCACTGTGCTGCTGGGACAATGCCAGCTTCTTCGCACAGTTCCTGGCATCAAGAACGTCATCAGTCAGTCTTTGCTATCTTTTGGGCTCATTGGAACGAGGACTCAGGATTGGGGCATAAAAGGGGGAATACGTGGAAAAGAAAATCGTGACAAAAAGGTTGCTAGGTGGGAGGGTGAGAAGCCCAGGCAGTCGTGTTAAGCATGAAGGGTACAGGGCAAGCTCATTGGATATGAGGTGACACAACACATACCTTTTCCACGTCAGCCTTAGTCACGTTAATGTCAGCATCCATCTTCTCAAAGTACTGCTGTGCTCTTTCTGCCTCTTTACACTCCCTCTCAAACCGTTTTTTACTCTGAAATAAGAGGGTTTAATGATTTAATGAGATCACACACATTACATCAGTCAATTCCTGCCACGAGCTAAAGCAGAACGCTATATTACTTGACTTTTAAATAAGCACAGTAATGGACGTCATAATGTGTACATGTACGTCAAATACATTTAAGGCCTGGCGTTGTGTGCAGCAGAGGCCAGTTTATGTCAACTGACACAGGAACAGGGTTTGTTAAAGTCTGCAGTCTGCAGATTAAACAAATGTTCATAGTGGTCATTTGTGTACAGAAAAACAAGCATTCATCCAACCCTCTTTCGACCCCTCTAACTGAACAATCAGTGTTTGTTGGGCTAGTGTGCACTCTGAACTATGCCTATCTGCCTCACATACAATGGTATCCATTGAGTGCACAGAGAAGTTTGAGGAGGACAAGGCATCTCTCTCACACGCTTTCTCTCCCCCGTCAAAGGGGCCAGCCAGAGATAAGAAGTAGTGTTCTGTACAATTTCTCTTCGAGCTTCTTTACTTAAACAAATACAAACAGAAATCCTGGACCTGCACTTTTTCAACACGAGAAACAATGTACTTAAAATCTTGCCAGCAGCTGATATTTACATTATACTTCAGTGTTTCAGTCTTCAGTACTAGGTGCACCTCAGGCAGTGTGTGTATCAATCAATTCATCTGATGTCATTATTATTATTTACAGTGTGTGACTTCTGTCCCCCTCACCTCATGTAAAAGAAAATGTACACTGAGATTTTAGGACATAACAGGAGGTTCTTCTGTACAAGGACCTCTGCTGATTTACATTTTTCCCACTAACACCTCATGTCTGGCAGTTTTTGATAATGATGTGCTTTATATATTTTACTTTATTACTGCTGACTGGTAGCAACTCTTCGCCTGGGAAATAACTGGAATGATCTACAATGCCTGGAGCAAATCGTTCATAAAGAAACAGATATTTGTTTGTTCAAAGAAGTATTGCTTTTTTTTTTGTTTGTTTTTTTCATCTTGTGTTACACTCATTTTTAGGTTGGGTTAGGCTGCCACTAAAATCTAAAGTGCCTCTGGCTCCCTAGCCAAGAGAAACTGACAAGCGATCCAGAAAAAATGGTTTATTTTAGTCATTTATAATTTCATAATGTTATAGTTGCAAATGATGCAAGCTCAGTATGTATTTGTTGCAACTAGTGCACAACTGTGGAACTGCACGTAAATAGGTTCACTTACCGCTTCCAGCTGTTTCCACGAGCTTTCAATGTGCTGCTGTGCCTTACGCCCATCATGGAAGTGCTGCAAGAGAAAACAGACAAAGTACAGAATTGTTAATTTCTCTCATATTATTTATGAGCTCAAGGGATTTAAAATCAGATGAACATGTCTTTGATATAGTCAGGTTTACAAATTAGATGAGGTAATCCTTAACCACTATGAATAGTTCCTACACTGTGACAGTGAAGTATTAGTGTCAACTGAGGAAGCAGTGCAAATTCAAATAGACACTGTATTGTACATACTCTAAAAATTACGACCATAGAACCCACGAGCTTAGCGCTCAGAGATATATTCAAGCTTGAGCAGGAGGCTAAAAGTCTGTTTGATGAAAGGTTAACCACAGGCTCACCACAGGTGTGCCAACACAGCTCCAGAGAAAGTGTGTAACAGTGACAAAAACAGGTTAACAGTAAAATCATTAAAATAAAACCAGTCAAAGATACTGTACACAGAGTTGTTTTCACAAAGCACTAAAGTCACACCATGCTCATAGCAGAGCTGTGCACCAAAGGTTTCTGTTTTTAAAAAGCAGTCCTCTCTGCTCTCTGTTGAGGGTCATGCAAATACAGAATGCATATTATTTGATAAAACTTACTAAATCCTACTTTTTTCTTACCAGAAATGGTTAAAAAATATATCCATAAGACCAAGAAGAAGTTTAAACAGCTTATTAGAAAGCGTGTTGAAAGAAACTACTAAAAGCATGAATCTACTGTTGGATGAGGGAAATTCTGTTGGTCAAACAGTGCAATACTGTGACCTACAAACAATATTAATGATTAGTCTGATGATCCCCCTTTTCTCTGTGTGACAGCTCTGATGTCTGATAAAGCAGTAATCATGTTGGTATTCCCCTAACTGTTTTAGAGCCATTACCAGGTAAAGTTTGTACTTTCCCCCCAAAAAAACAAAACAGTATTAATAAACATGATAGTAACAGCCAGAGCAAAGTGGGCAGAATAAGAAACAGATAAAGGCTAACTGATGAAGTTCTAAAATAGCAGCTGAAGCAACATAAAATAGAAATTTACAGAGAACAAGGCATGAATTAAATGATAGAAACTATTTAGAGGCAAACACACAATGAAGGATTTTGGCAATGTCAACTGTAGCATATTGGAGAGGACTAGGTGGCAGCTGCTAGTCTAAACTTGTACAGCAAATACGCTGTGCTTTTTGTACATGGCCTCGCTTAGCCTACTAACGTGAACTTGGCCCGACGACAGAGCACATCCCTCTACAGCTCTCTGTGTGGATCACAGCCAAATCCCCTGGAACTGCAAACACAAGGGTACAATCTAAACTTATCTTTTTTTAATAGATTGCGATTAGCTATAAAGCATGCAAATACTTCTTTAACTGCTGACAGAAAGATTAATCTGCACAGGATTTCAAAAAGAATCAAATGAAAATGAAAATGGCACAGGGACTTGACTATTAATGCGGTATCCCATAGTAACGCAGACTGCGGAAGCTGGGACCAGTAGCTGAGTTGAATATCGATGCTGCTATTCAATAACGGACCCAGGCTATTATAAAGAACAGAAAGCTGCTGTTTGTACGCTGCTGGTATTTCAGTGCTTGGGAATCACAAGGAAGTTGGTATTCTGATTAAATAAGCAAGAGATGTGAAATTACAACTGATGCAGGAGGCTTAAAAGTTCATCTTACTTGAATGACATGAGAGTAGTAAGTGAGAATGCAACCTGGTGTACCTCAGGCATTCACACTTCCCATTTCCCAAAGTTTCGAGGGAAGCTGAGTAAAATAAGGAAGTGTTCCAGTGTTTCAGAGGAAGTATTTGAGCGTTACAAAAAAAAAAAAAAACAGGACACTGTGGAACTGCTAAAGTCAGCTCCCAACAATGCAACATTTAACTAGCCTTTTTTTTTTTTTTTTTTTTTAAATCTGCTAACCAGGACCTGCAGGTAACTGTTTAATAACACCAACTTTTCAATGATGTACTCTGAAAGTAATTCTTGGTAATTGGTAAGTGAATGTGAAGCCTCTCCACACAACACAAGCTCACAGACCGTATGACATCACTGTTACTATGGAGAATTCGTTCAACCAAATATTTACCTCTATAACCACATTTATAAAAAAGAAATATGCACATCATCTGGTTTTAAAAAAAAACATAAATATCTATGGAGATAAACAAACTGCGATAAACAGCTCCATCAGGTTTACAAGATCTGCTGGAGGATGAAGATTTACTGACTACAGGGACAAATGGGGCAGTTTTACTTTCAAACACAATAAAAAGAGCCATCAGCCACCTGGGACGGCACATATGCAGCGATCAGAGCAGATGCTCTGCCGTACTGGTTTCTCAGTGTTTAAATTAACAGACCCTAGTGATACAAATATCCCTCGTAGACCATTCAGAACTCAATGAGCACGTCATCTTTTTTCCATTCATGCTAATCAATAACAGCATGTGACTGCATGAACATTTGAGAGCAGTTCAGTGACCTCAAGCCATTTCCATTACCAGAACAAGTGAGAGAAAAAGGCCTAAAAAATTCTTGACCCAGAATTCATCCTTTTGCTGCATTCATATTTAACCTCCTAGGACCTGGAGTCCACATATGTGAACATCAAATTTTGCGTTGTCTAGACCAAAATACTAAATTTTGCTCTACAAGGGCCTGATATCCACTTACAAGAACATTATACTGCCACTGTTCTATCACATTTTAAAATGAACGTCCTCATATGTGGATCTCATTTCTCTCAGAAACAAAAATCTGGTAAAAAATAATAGCAAATAACAAAGAGAAATTAAAAATGCATGACATGAAAGAGTTCGGGTCTTAGGAGGTTAAAGTTTAATAAAAGTGGGATTAGATAATGTGAGATCAAAGATCAAAGTTGAATATTCACTTAATAATGGAAAGTAGACATGCTTTTTCATGACTGTGACACATCCTTCATAAATAAAGGAATTCCTCATGCTGCGACACAGACTATCTAATGCCATCCAGGTACCATAGCACTTGACAAAGATACGAGATATCTAAGGAGAGAGATTTGGGTTTTCACAACCATGATCCTTACATGCCTCTTTTTACTGGCATCCTTTTCCAGGCTGATCTGAGTGTGTTGTGCACTCACAAGCTGCCTTATCCACTGTAAAAATCTGTATTCTCTGACACGTAAAAGAGAAAACCTCTTTACTGCTTAGCATGTGCATCTTTAAGCTCACTTGAGTCAAGATGTGCACATGCACATCTGTGCATATGATATATTACTCATTCATTGACTTGACTTGGGTCATAGGAATGTGAACCTGCAGCCTCATACAGCTGTCAGCATGCATATAATCATTAGGTACTGGAAATAGCCACAAGTTGTGTGGAGTTCTAGAGACGACAGAGATGATTAAACCCTATGAAAGCTCCACTGGGACGTTTCTCCTCATGTCGAATCCATTAGGCAACAGTTCAAACCTAGTGGTACTGCAGCGTTTGTTTATACTGAAGTCATTCTGGATTGATATATGCATGCAGAGACTACTGGAAGATCCAACGATCAATTCTCCCTCTCACCTTCCTATTTGCTTTTCCACTCAACACAAGAAGGCATTTGAGGACAGCCCAGAGTGATGCACTGTTTTTACCATGATTTCTCTTTCTTGCCTGCCTCAACGAGAACAACAAGGATGATATTTTCTGGCACAAAAGCACCTAATATCTATTGCTTTTCCACTAAATGCAATGCAATTTTTTCTGGTCTTTGCAGCTAAATGAGCTAGTGTCTTTCTTTTTTTTAATTTTCTACCTGGCTGAATATGTCACATACTTATATAAAAAAGGGAACCTATGATGAGTTATAGGAAGTCTTGCACAGTCTAAGGGTCTTCGGCAGTCTTCATTAGAGAGGCCAGTTAAGCCTTGTGGTCAGAGACCCGGTAAGGACAGCAGTATGCTGACTGAACACCTTATTATGATTCCTCAGCACAAACAGTCCAGTGAGACTTAAAGAGTCTTCATCCCATATTAACCCTGCCCCCTCTTCAACATTTCATATTACACTTTAAGACATTAAGCAATGCAAAAACAAGAAAGTAGGTTGTCATAACTGTGAAATATTTAAAATATTTCTTACTGTGCTTACAACAGCTTTACTCCAGCATATAAAATGTGATTCTACCTTTGTAAAAACACCTAGATTTGCTATGTTAAACCTTTTAGGAGAACATTGCTGGCCACCTCTTATGCCACCCCGAGCTGAGTTTAGCAAGCGATTCACTCAAGAAGACAGCAAAGGGGAAGTGTAGAAAGTTACAAAACAAGTCCATATGAGAACTTAATGAGGATTTTTTTTTTTTTCATTTCCGGGTTTGTAATATGGCTTTTACCTGCGCAATAAGCTTCCTATAAACCCTGGAGGGGCCAGCTTCAGCCTCTAATCCCACTGTCTGGGTCTGCCTACAAAGCTTTGTCTAACACAAACAAAATGCTGCAGAGGGGACACTGAGTAGTGCTTAGAAATAAGGGGAAAAAAAGTGGATGATAGGAAGCTGGGGGGTTTACAAACAACACCCAATATATCACTTTCTCTGGTAGTGAAATGTTTGTTTTTCTGTAGCTGGAAATTTGCTTTTGTCAGCAGGCTTTTCAACACTTAAAATAAGCCAAAGTCACACCCCAGTACTCAGGAGTTGTATGAATGTGCTTTTGAATCTCAATGCAAAATCATTTAAATGAATGGAAGCTTAACAGGTTAAATTTACTCTACAAGGACACTGTACAAAACATGAGAAACCCAATAAATTTAGATGAAATGATCCTCTGTACAGAACAAGCTATCTGATCTGGACAGGGGATATAGCATAGCCATAAAACTTGTTTTATGGCTATGCTATGAAGGGGAACCCCCAGTACTAGCTAACTGAAGAAATACTGCTTTAGGCTTCTTTAGTTAAGACACATGACTAAAGAAAAGAATGGGTAAAAAGGATGAGAAAGGATCAAAAAGGGACAAACAGATATATTTAAGAATTAAATAGAGTAGAAAAAGAAGAACTGTGCAGAGAAATGAGAAGGAACAGTGGGGTCAAAGTGACATTCTGCAGCCTGCGAGCAGCAGGAGTCTCTCTAATCAACCTTTACAACAAGAGACAAATCTGAAGTCTGTATGTGATCTTTGCTGTGTGAAGCAGGCTAAACCAAAGTAAAAAATGAATTGGGGGTGTGTGATTTCTCTTTGCAAATATGGGAAATTCCCGTTTTTTTCTGTAGCATCTCCATCTAAAACTTAGCTTAAAATTCATTATGATCACTAATGATGTGGTCCACATAAATGTAGGAGCCTTGATGTCTGTGCCTGTGCGAATGAAAACGCAATCTAAAAAAAGGTCACTGAGCCTTTTAGCAGCACTCTGGTTTTGGGTTTCCACTCCAGTTCCCCCAGCAGGACTTCCAAGACAAAAGAGCTCATGAAAGATTTTCAGAACACTTTCCCAGGTGGCTAGGTCTCATCCTCTCTCTCCTTTCTGCTCTTCCACCACCTGTATGGATTTTATTTCTATGCATCACACAATGCAAGTGCACCACTCTTTCTAATCACTTTATAATGGTAATGATAAAAGTGATTTAAATGTTTAAGAATAGCATGTGGTGTACCCATATTTAGTTGGTTTAAAAGAAGGAATAAGTGTGTAATGACAGAGAGACGAAGACTGTGTTCCATAAAAAGGACTCACTCAGTCACGTTTTGCTCTTCTGGTGAGCCTTTGGGTGTATCTATATTTACTCTGTGATGACCTCGGTTCATGGAGAACAGAACATGCAAAGGGGAAGCACTGCTAAAAAGCCCATTGTGTCTGTTTTCCTTAAACATATCCTATTGTCTGAAGTCAAAGTTTGTTTTTTATGGCATGGGAACAGAGGGATAGAAGAAACAGAAATCAAATATCGAGAAAAAGAAAATAACCAAAGATCCGATATCAAAAGTTCTCACCGATTTTCTCTCAGCCTTGAGTTCTTGTAGGTAGCGCGTAAGTTCGGTGATGATAAGAGATGTCAGGTTCTCAGAAATAACTTCGTGTTGACCTGCGTAATCATTTAACTCGTTCAGTGTTGTTAGGAAGGCTCGACAGAAGGTGTACCTAGTGGGGCACAGGAAATGAAGTCAGAGGAAAGACATGGCTACCAAAAACATGGCTCATTTTTGAAAGAAAACGACCTCTGTGAGAACAAGTAAAAGGAATAGTTAAATGTTTTTAAATACAGAGATAATGAGAGGATACCACTCTCATATCTGCCAATTATATACAAGACTACAGCAAAAAACATAACAAATCCCCATTTAAATGATGCTTTATGTTTTTATATGTTTCTATTAAATGTTTCCAGTGATTTCTACTCATTAAAAAATTGCTGGCTCTTCTCTCCACCTCAAAATTTCACAGCATTCCTTTTACCTCGTATGCAGCATCATTTAACTTACTTGCTCTCTTCTTCTTCTTTGGAGTTCTTCTTGGGCTGATATTTCTTTGATAGATTCCTGTAAAGAAAAAGATTCCAGTCAGATATTCCTTACTGGAACTCTTACAAAGAGCCCTATCTTCAGACCAGTAGTGCACCCCTGCCATTATATTTCCCTGACACTGCCCTTATGGACCTGCCAAAGGATCATTCAAGTACACCATTCAATCCAGCAGAGTGCTTTCTGCTCCTGCTGCTACGGTCTCTCTCTTCATGTCATAAATCATTGCCCTTAAGGAGCATGCATGCAGAGCCAGTCACCAGAATAAAGCTGTTCTAAAGCAGCCATTACCCTTGTTTTGACTCTGGCTGTATGTTAGCAGTATGTGACTAGAGCAGGGCCGAGAGGGGGAGGGAAAATGAAACATATAGTGAACAGGGATGCGTAAAGAAGAAATAAAACATGGTTGTAACTATAGATGCATGGTTAGTTTTGTATGTGGAACACAAATAACAACCTTTAATGTCATTACAGCAGCATTTATCACTGTCTTTCATGCAGCCCAGCAACCTGATGCATTGCAGGCTACAGTACATCATGTCACTCGTTTCATAAAGACACTGTGGCAGACTCATTATCAGCCAACTGGGACTCTGTCACCAAATCATAATAACATACTCAATGTTCTGAAAGATTTGAGCACACTGTGTGCTTGCACCTTTAGGATCCTTTGTCTAATTTAGAGGAACTGTTGTCGAATTAAAAATGAATATCCAAGCTGTGGACTAACAAAAAAAGACATACCAAAAGGAAAAAGCCACAAATTTGTTAACTGAAAAAGTGAAATTTTCCAGTCTAATGTCATGAACCTTTGGTGGCATTATTGTCCAAATTATTACACCATGTCAATGTAAACTGATGCAAAGAGCTGATTACAGTCATTGGTGACTGTGTTTGATCTGGGATTCCAGCAGATTATTCAGTGATAGGACCTAAATGCCTCAGCTTGTACAAGAGCTTGCTTAATTCATGCCGAAATAAATAATAAATGTATTAAGAAAGATATAATGTGGGTCTGCATGAACTCCATCCAGCTCTCTCACACCCACATCCCCCACACGACTTTCCAGTGGTGTTTGCACTGTTGCTAGGCAGATCTATGTGCCTATCTCTCTCTCCTTTTCACCCAACCTCTAATTATAGCCCTAGCTCCCACTCACTCATTCATTCACTCACAGCCAGAAGCCACGTGTCAGACTGTATGTGTCCCACTCAACTCAGCAACATATTTAGCAAATGTGTTGAAACTAGGGTAACAACTAGCTTTAAATGAGGATGGTTAAATGGGGTTGGGGGCAACTTAAGAGGATATGTCTCCATATTTTACTGTACAGTTACTGAGGCAAAATCTCTGAAGCAGTTGATAACATTTTCTCCCTCTACCAGTGTGTTTTCAGCAAGACTTTATTCCCACTTTGATTTGGATTACTCCAGACTGGACTCTAGGGGAGAGGAGGGTGGGGCATTAATGCACTGCCCCTGCAATGACTACACTGAAGCATTGTGCATGTTTACACCAATTCAGGGAAAGAGGATTATTCGTGGATTAGTGCAGTGTGGTTGGTATGGTGATGAAATGGTGTAAAGTAGACTTATAGCCATACATGGCATTCAGTTCTTTAGAAAAGCAAAGTGTTTCATATGTTTCACATTGCATTTGTTGCAACTGTATTAAAACTGTGGCCTCACTTATTGATGATTCCTCCCCATAATTGGCCCATTTCTGCAGGCTTATTGATCTGACAAACATTTTCTCTCTTAATCCTTTGGCCTAGAGGAATATAAAATGTGAGTCTTTGTTCACCCAGATATAACATTTGAATTCGTTTTTTTAATTAAAAAACTGATTCATATGCAACCCAGCAAGTTAAACCATAACTATTAACTTGCACAAGGTTAAGCAATGTCTTTAAATACACCTGTGCATTTCCTGTTGTGACTTGTCAAGTTGTCTACTGTGATGAAAGACGTTACCTCTGAGCCTTAAAAATCTGCCCAACAACACAGCTGAGAGAAAGGAGGACTAGATCAAAGGATTAGTTCCATTAGTTTATTAGATTTAAGAGCTCTGCATTTTTTTTAGCATGAGTGTGCCCAATAGATTATACCTGATGTCACAAATCACGTCGATTATAGAGGGTAATTAGTCCTGAGGTATGGCCAAGTAGCACCACAACAAAGAACCAGTGTGTTGAAAACAATAGAAAACTCAATGAGTCGCAAAACCTCTGTCTTAATGTCCTAACTATCTCATTTTAGCTTTTCTGTCAAGCATGTCGATATGCACATATATCTGTGTGTGTATCTGTATGCTAGATAACAGTAAGCCCTGAAAACATTCGGAACATCTGGAGAGCCTCCAGGTGAATAAACCTACTATAGCTAGATGAGCGGAACACACAGTAACAGATGCTAGTAACTAACAGAATTATTGGATATCTATATTTGTTTACATAGAAGCCCACCTTAGGTCCACCTTATTTTACTAATGCGGTGCTTTAATTTAACTAATTTTATTTAACTGAGGCAATGTATTTTACATGCCATTAAAATGATCCAGACAAAAAAAGAGGACCTTAAATACTTAAAGTTCAACATTATTACTTAGCAGATTTGCAGAAAGAAAAGAACAGAACAAAATTAATAGTTAGGAAAACTATATGCACTAATTAAAAAAAAACACCTCTGTTTGCATGTGTCCGTATTTAGGTCTGAAAAGTTAATGAATACAGAGATATGTAGGTAATGCATGCATATAAACAGACAGATAGTCCTATTATCTCAAGCTGACTTAATTATCAAGAAACATGCATGGCAAGGTCTGCATACAGGATCACAGGGCGTGTTACAGAGGCCTTCATTGTGAATACTGGAATGGTAGTGGCTAGATTCTGTGAAACTGGGGGTTGGGGGTCAATACTTAAAGCATTAGCCATATTGCCTGGCCTCTTTAAATAGGAGGATTGTGGATTTGGGGGGTATCTCCCACTGTGCATGGATGCAAGAGGTCTTGTGAAGCGCATCCTGTCAATGCAGGACCGAATACACTCCCACTACTTCCCCTGAAAAAAATAAGTGACTGCAGCAAAACACAGTGGAGGGGGCGGGACTAACACTTGTGATTGGAGGGGGAAAAAAATCTGGGTCAGACCTGGGGTTGATAATGCTGATACCTAGTAATCTCTATGGAAACACAAGCTTCACCCCCTTCCCCCACAACCTGACTTCCTCTTGCCTGAAACTGAAGCTAGCAACACAATCAGACAGCACGCAGGAGAGAGTGCAAAGCAGCAGACAGTCTCTTCACAGACAAAAAGGATGGAGGGGAATAGACAACCTCTTCCGCTTGCATGTTTGGTTCTGCAGTTACATAAGGTAATTCTGCTTCCTTGCAGGCAAACAACAACACTGCTGTGAAAATAAGAGAATTTCTTGATAACTTGTATTCCAATGCACGGTTTCCCACATGGAATTGTTCATTTAGTCTCCTCTTCCTATGGGAGGCCAGAGGTCAAGGTCGGCTTCAAAATGTGGTGTTTAAGATTCAGTCTCAAGGGCACTTCGGTAGGTCAAATCCTGCTGTAGTGTCTGTTTCTGTGTGTGTCTTTTTTATCTATGTCATCAAGAGGAAAACATTCACCATTATTACAACTGCTCCTGCAACCCACAATGTGATTCTGAGTAAACTTAAATACTCACCTAATCTGTTTTGCATAGTTGGTTTCAATTTCTGATCTCTCCTTGACAAATTTGGTGTACTTTTCCACAAACTCGATCCCCCACTGTGTATGCTTTTCCAAGTTGTCAAACTGATCCTGCAGAAAAGAAGAAGACGGTGATTACATCATTCAAGAAGGAAAATAAAGCACCTTGTAATGCCATTTACACTGTAATAAGAAAGTTAAGCATTACAAACGATTCAATCAGTTCAATGACGGCAGTGCAAGGGACCTACTGTCGATCTTTTGCTCACTTACTCTGGCCCACTTGCATTTTCACCAAAGACCTTTGCAGTTGAGCACTGCTCATACTAATCATTAAGTTTATTAAAATTTAACTTCTGTTTATAGACTACTGCTCATCTGGCTTCCCACAGGCCACGCATTGGTTCATTCTCAGTAATTGAACTCAAACAACCTAAATTGTGATTTAAGCTCTTTAAAGGACGTATTTCCTGGAATAAGCCTGCAACTGTCCTCCTGACACCGAGTCATTTTCCAGCAAGTTTCCCCTTGCTACTCTTAATTTAATTTCAAATTGTGGTCTGTCACAGAGAAAAAGTAGAGCTCATAGTAAAAACAGGCAGCAGCAGCAGCAGCAATCCTCACTACTGATAACCAAACACAGCTGTTCAGACTGAACTCATTCTTCATGATTCGTTCATGACTTGTGAGGAAAAAATGAGCCTTTAGTTGGCTGAGGTCACGTCTTGAAATTTATCACTTCAAAAAAGAAAAGCCTTCATCTGGAATATCGATTTACATACGTGCAAAGTTTCACTAACAATCGTGTGCTTAATTCCAAGAGAATTACAAAATAATTCCAAAGGTGAAAAACAAAAAAGACACGGACAACCTTAGTGCGGCTCCAACATTCTCCCATCCTCTCTTCTAACATGTCGGTAGTCTTCCTGAGTGCAGATAATTGCTCTTAAGCACAGTGCAAAAAGTTCTTTCTAATTCTCAACGCAAACCATGCAGGGCACTTTAGAACATCCTCCACAAAGTGCGCTTTCTTACCCTAGACACAGGAAGTGGTTGTGGTGATGAAAAGTTTAAGAGGTGTATTGTAGTCTATGAGAAGGTGTGTTAAACTGGCTTATTTGTTAGAAGTGCAAAATATTCAAACACTTCAGGAAAATATATTTCTAGCTTTACTGAAGCCACAAAATGTTGTCTAGAGTGTGATCAAAATTTCTTGCACACCTTTGAACAAGCCTTCACACAATTAACTGCTACTCAAGCAAAAACAATGGAGTGAGAAGGGTGGGGGTGAGGGGTAGCGGTGCACTCTGCATTGTTAGTCAGTTTCAATGAGCAATCACTCCTCATCAACGAGCCACTCAGCAGAAGATGAAATCAACAGATTTACACATTTTTACTGAAATTAAACTCTGCCTCATCAATCCTAAAGTCTATACTTTCAGACACCCATCCACTGCTTGTTGTTATCGCCCAAGCACATGCTCACTCTGAGACGCCATGTTCCAATTAAAGCAATTAACAATATTTACTTCATTATGAAAATTATTACAGACATCCAGCATTCAGGCCACAAAACAGAAAACAATAAGCACACGTAGCTGCACCCACATCATGCACACAAAACCCTCCTCTCCTCCTCTGCACACATAACTACCCTTTTTTGTAGGGGCACCATCTTATCCACTGTGTCTCGTCGTGGAATCATTCAAAAATATCCAAATCCAGAAAATGTCCATCCGATGTCCTCCAAATTAGAGCACCAAAAAGCTGTGGTTAATTTGGAGAGGGCATCCACAAGACCATGCTCTAGATATCCACAGTTAAAGGGGTAACATCATGGGGAACAATGAACCCCCACTTCTACACAATAACAACAGAAACTGGCCAGTTCAAGCAAGTAATTCCTGATTATCCAGAAACAGCAAGAATGTGAAAGACCAGGGGAGGAACTCGCGCAGCAGTGGCTCACTCAAGTGCACGCTCTGAATCTGAAGCTATGGCTGCCCACAGCATTCAGGCTTAATGCTCCATCAGCCGTAAGGTGGAATAAGTGGGATGAGAGAGGACAGTGAGAGAGAGCGGAAAACAGAGGGAGGGGTCATGAAAAGAATGGAAATGGCAGAAGAGGCGGGATTATATGCGAGGGGATTAAAATTACAAGAGGGACTAGCCCACGTTGCTGGGGTCTTGTAAACATTGTCACCTTGTTCACTTTACCATTTATCTAATTTAAAAAAATAAAAAATAAAAAAATAAAAAATGGATCCATGATAATGATGAGTCATTCTGAGATCAGAATCAAGAGACACTTCCTGAAGTAAAATGGAAAAGCCATCAACCAAGCAATTTGCAGTATATTAATAAATTATGAATTAGAAGAGAGTGCGATCAAAGAAAGAAATGCATTATGTGAAAGTAAGACACAAGCATATACTCATAATTTATCATTAGGTCACACCACATTTTCAATCCTGTATTGTATTGCCATGATCTCAACAACAGGAGCATCTCAAGCTGATTTTATTGATAAACTGGAGTTACTGACTTCCCAAAGGTATCAGGTGGGGCAGACTTGACCTTTCTGCTGGGAGGTTTTGACCCCACATATTTCAAAGTAAGTACCTCTACTTGACAGGCATCAAATAAAAGGTCAGGTATTTTGAAGGCTCTATTTATACTCAGACATAACTTTCATTTCAGTGGTTAGAGGAACATAAAACGTGCATATATAGAACTGCTCAATTAAAAACTTTAAAACTTCCACTATGCATGTGCACAGATTCACAAGATGATGTCTCAAACCACAGTGTCAGCGTGATGAGCAGAGATGCTAATCCCATGAGACCACTGAAGACGCTGATTCAATTTAAAGAACTAGTAAGCAGCCACAAAAAAGTTTTTAAAGCATACGCTTATGCTACATTATGAACGTGTTTATTATTAAGGGAGAAAAAAAATCAAACCTATATAGCCCTGTGTGAAAAAGTGTGACATTAGACCTTTTGTTTACATTTGTGTTATCTTATTTAATTTGTTTGATGATCTAAAACATTTAATTGTGACAAACATACAAAAAAAATAGTAAACCAGTATGGAGCAAAGACTTTTTCACAACACTGTTTATTACAATAACAAGAAATAGGCCTGTCACTGCACAGCTGAAGCTGAACCTCAACATGACTGACTTATGTATCTTGCTGCTGACTCTTTTTGGGCAAGGTCTCCCCATGTCCGATTTAGGAATCACAAAATAGATGTGACCCAACAGATTAAAATTGCTCACCGTCTCTGATTAAATGTCATGATACTTGCCAAAAAACCGACACCAGTCAACTAAGCCAATATTAGCCAATATAATACATACATTTGCTCTGCAGAATTGTGAAAACGTAACTAGTTTTTGACACGGAAACACTAAATGAATGACTGCCAAAATTCAATCAAGTGTGATTAGTCGTAGCCCTAAAAAACACAAGAAAAATTCAAGTAGAAATACGGAATATGATAACAAAAGTGGTTTGAATACAAACAAAACCTCTACAGACATTCAATTTGAAACAATCCATTCCATTAATCCTCCTACTGCCCCTTGTACTAATAACTTATGACAACCATCCTTTCATCTGCTGCCTCGGACACCTGACTTTATTGCTATCAAAGCCAATATGCTGGAATCCCTTCAGGAGATGACCCAGGTCCACTGCACTTATTTTTTCAGGATACCGTCCCAGTTAGTGAGCCACATGTACTAGTGTGGTCGTATGTAAAAGAAAATAAATATAACTGTGACTAAATGTTTTTTATTATTCAGGAAATGGAAAACAGATTCAAACTGAGAACAAAGGGAACATTAGCAGTTACTAAATTTATGTAGGTGGTCCATGGGCTGTAAGAAAACTAATGCATATCTGTATAAGGGTCAGCCTCATAAACTCTAGTTATTCTTGAGCATTTTAGGAAGATTACAGTGCAGGTATCAGACTGCCACATAATCTGAACTAATACATATTATTGAACAACAACTTTTGAAATCCCACAAATAATAAAGGCCCAAGTCATTGCCTTGCTCCTCATTTAAAGACAGGCTTTCTCAACACATCAACTCATCTCAGGGCTCGCAAAATTTCAAAATCCCTGGTAGCCCTTCGGGCAGGGACTCTTCAGTTTTTGGTAGCCCAAAATAAATTTAAGTAGCCCGAATAAAAAAGAGAGCAATTTTTTGATTGATGTTTTGTTTCCTGTTTTGTTTCCTTTACAACATTGTATAAAAATTACAATCATCAACTCAAATACTTGGTTCTAATTGAACAGAAATTTCTATGAACTTGTAAGAACTGTGTAGACATGAATCAGTCTGTGTCAGATCCTGAATTTGAAATTTCCACTGAAGTCACGGGTAAGAGGCAAGTGGAACCAAGATCGAGGCCATTTGCTTTTTGAAGTTTGCAAAGACTGCAAAATTTTGCCAGTGGTAGTTCACTCTTTGCAACATAGTACGCTGTTCTAAACAGATTTTTCAGGTTTATTTTTAGTATGTTATTTGCAATTGGTGTTTGTTCTGGGAAAGATATTTCAGACTGAGCAATAATGCATTTCTTGCATTTCTCATGGGTTCTAATGGGGGCCTTTCTTAAAATGACTGGTCCCAGTAACAAAGGCACCTCAGAAATCGAGAGAAAACCAACAACACACCCGGCAGAACATTATGTTATTTACACGGGTGCACATAAGTGGTCCACATGTGCGCATTCGCGCAAAATAAAAGACGCGCACCAGATAAGAAGTTGCAACGCGTGTTTGCGTCCATATAAAAGGCTCTGTTTTTGTCGGCTGGGATTTTCACGGCACATTCTACACCACATCTCTGTGCGTTCATCATTTGTTTGAAGCCAGCTCACCTCCTGCAACCACTTTTCCGAGAATACGTGCTTCTTTTGTGGTTCGGACTCCTTCTGACATTTCTTTGGAGGTGGAGGAACACCAAAGTAATTGCTTAAAGGAGCTTGCTTCTTCGACATCTTTAAGAGTTCTAAACAAATGTCTGTCCTCCTCCAGAAAATCTTATGTACGCAAACACGCGTTGCAACTTCTTATCTTGTGCGCATTTTTTATTTTGACAGCGAACGCGCACCTGCGGACCACTTATGTGCACCCCTGGTTATTTAGCTCGTCATTTTGCAGCCACAGAAATTCTTTTGTCCATGAAACCATAAAGCTGCACTTTCTTTTTCCTTATAGATTTGCCATAACTTTTCCGTTTTGTGATAAGCTTTTCTTTGGCTGTCACTTCTTCACCCTGACCTGTCTTATTTGGCTCAGCAGAACTAAAATATATATCCTGCTGCTTTTACACAGGCACTCACATAACGCTCAGCGATTCTCTGCGCGATCAACCTCTCACATGTTTAAGCTTGCTGCAGGAGATTTCACTTGTCATGTTTGCATAGTAAGCTAACGATTGATAAGACGATGTCAGAGGAATTGGTGCGCAAATGATCGTCACTCACCAATCAGTGCTGTCGCTCTCTATACACAGTTTGCGCGATTGCAAAGTGAAAGCAAAAAACAAGCGCAAATTCTGGCTCACCGATGCCAATGACATAATTACCCAGCTACATTTCCGAAATAATGCAAAAGCATTGATATATATTTTTCCTTCCTATGATAGCCCGACGGGCAGGGCAGAGATAGATTTTGGTAGCCCGACTGGAAAAATCGCTAGTCCCGAGACGTCGGGCTAGTGATTTTGCGAGCCCTGCATCTGAGGCAAAGATGAGCCAGTTTCACTGGAATGGTTACAAATTCCTGTTGGATTAAATTCACAGAAATATTTCACTTTGTAAGCAATATATGATATTATGTGGTTGGAACTTCTCCCTCTATGCAAAATCTAATGAAAAAAAGGGCACAAGTTATATGTGAACAGTGACCAGTATATATAAAAAAAAAAAAATTCAAACACCAACATTCAGGCCCTTAAAATATCACTCCAACCTCTCTGATCATAGCAGAGCTTTTGAAAACCAGTGTAATTTAATCAAACCTCACGAAGACCTCAGGCTAAATTTCACAATTGCTATGAATTTAGTGGTATTCAAAGTCAAAACTAATCTTTTAACCAATCTGGGTCTCAGTAGCTTTAAAATAAAAATTTTCCAGGTCATTTCATTGCTTCCATGCTGTATGCCTTACACTTCTTCCTTCAACTGAAAGAAGGGGCTTCTTTTCTTATCATAACAACATTAGCAATAAGAGCTATTTGAAGGGATTTGGAGTAATTCACTCAGGGGGTTTTGTTATCTTTGATGTTACGCGTTTTTGGATGCAACAGTGGCCTAATCTATGAAGATTTTATTATCTATCCTATGGGAAACAATAAAATAGTTTTATCTTATCCTAATAATCAGTTCCTAACCACTGAATGATTTTGAATAACAAATGCACCTTTTGAGCAGTATATATTTCTTTAACTGTCAAAAGAAATGTAGTAAAGTCATATACAAATAGTATTGAAGCAGAAAAATTATTTTCTGGCCTACTGTCTGTTCTCCTTTCTTCAACAGCAGACAGTAGAGAGTATCAGCACACTTACATTCAGATATTTAGTAGGCTTAGAATCAACAATTAAAATAATTAGCCTAAAATAAAAATTATGTTTAAAGAACAAGCCATCAGATCAATCATCTTTAGCACCCTGCTCCCCAGGTTTTGTTAAAGATTGAGATATTTGCTTTTGATTACTACCAAAGCTTCTAAGCTAAATGTGAGTATTTAGGACAGCCCTAGACTTTTCACTTCATGAAGGAATGCAGGGAGCACCAAAAGGGAACCATTTAGCATAGTTATCTCTCCTTTTGTACAGCCAGGATAATGAGATCATGGAAAAAGCACCTGAAACAGGCCCTGTGTTACATCAGCAAACTTCTGGGCACACTTCTTATATTACTGGACTCATACCAACTCTGAAGAGGTCAGTTTGCTGCTCTGCTGATCACAGTAAAAATCAATATGCCATTAAAGCACAGAAATAAAGAAAAAGGGGCGAGGGGGGGCTATTTCACTCGTCAACTCAGAGGAAAGAACATGAAAAGGAATAACAGACTAATAACTTTAAAAAATGAAAGTATGAATTATGTTTGGCTTTGTTTTGTTAGTAAAGAGTAATGTGCTTCATTTATTTCTCTCTGCAACATAGTCAATTCTACAGTAAATGAAAAATGAATTAAAAATAACAATAAATCCCCACTGGGAAACGTTTTACTGAAATTATTTTGATGCATCGCTTTTTATTTTTTTTATTTATGCAATTACAAAATTCCAATTAAGCCTTTAATTGGATATAAAACTTTAAACATAAGAAGTCCAACCACCCACTGAAAGGCTTTGAATGAAAAGAAAGAACAGAAAGTGATGAGGTCACACGAGCACAGAGGGTAACCAGGAGAGGTCGAGGAGACAGATGCTCACCTAGAGAGGGAGCAGTGCAAAGGTCCATGGATGCTTTTGCCTTTATTTTGAAGGGTCAATGCGTTGACTGAAGAGCAAGAACAGCAGGCCTGTGCTGTCAAAGGAGGAGCTCTTTCTTTTCGACTTGTCTAGACTTTTGCTGGTGGAAGCGAATCATGCAAGGTATATAATGACGGAGATTCCTACACAGACCACTGACTGTCTGAGTTGCAGAGGTTTTTGTTTTGTTTCACACCAAACTAGTGTTATGGGTATCAGAACAGCTTTAAACTCTAATCACGGGAAATATGAGTGAGCTATTTTGAGTCTCATTAGCTGACAAACCCTGTCCCGAATGAGAAGAGTGAGGAAGAATCTACTTTCACTGATAACTGGTCATTAAGCTGTGAGGGTCACACCAAAGAAAGAAAGAAAAAAAACAAATAGCACTATTGTTCTACCAAATGTAGCCTCAACTTTAAAAAAACAAAGTTGCACAAAATGTCCTGGTCTGGTTTATTAAGTGATTATTCAGAACGTTACATACAGATTTTTACTGACGAGACAAAAGCACCACCCTCAGAGATGGAGTGAAAACTGATGTCCCCCTGAGTGGGTCAATGCAGCGTTTTCTTGTGCCTCCTCACGACAGTGGGCGTTCAGCTGCAAGAACAAATATTTGGTGGAGATGCCAAACCCTCTCTCTGACACACATCAGGCTTTGTCCAATAAAGTGGGGTGGAACAATGCCTCCATAGCTCGGTATGACCCCCTAGTCCAGGAGGAGAAATTGGTCACGATTGATTTAAACTAAAGAGCGACATCTTTAAATCCACGGTGTTTTCACAACTGTGGTAGACAAATTCCCCTAAACCAAATGGCTTAATTAGTAAAATTACTGAAAGTTCACTTTACGTCAGCTGAAAACTACCTGACACCAGGTCACAGATGTGTTTTGGTTCATTTTGTTAAAATAAGCAGTCGAGTGTAAATTTTGCATTAGTTTGCATACTACCGCTCAAAACAAAATTATTTTCATCTGCAGCACGAGCTGTAGTTACTCGTCACTCGTCTCCAACTATGAACAAAATCATTATCAAACACCATCTAAAAGCAGGTCTGTGTTAGGATGTTACACTAACTTTAATGTTAAATGTTTAAGACTTTGAGTGTGAAATTATGATGATTACTTCAAAGTAGGTTTGGTCTAATAATAGTTTTGTAAATGGTACACGTATTCAATCACAGCTCCACCAGCTGCAGCGTGGAGTAGCAACATATGTTCATTCAAAAGAATGAACATATGTTCATATTTAAATAGCACAAAATTCAGTGAGTTACAAAAGTCAATAAGTAGCCTACCTGCAAACTTATGGGCAATGGCAACTTTAAAGAAAGAAAGTACACTCAGTGGCATCATAACTTGGGTTAAAAGGACTTATTATGGTGCACACACTAAATTTACCTATGTCCTCATAATGAATTAAAGCCAAAAAAGACTAGCAGGTAGAACACTCTTCAAATACAGTGCCCCCCTGCCTCAGCCTTACCAACAACAACAAAACTGATGATGATATGAAAACAATTTTTATTATCACTTTTTAGGATCAGCTATCAACTGTCTCATGTTAGCTAATATGAAAATAACTGTGAAAGTACAAGGCACACGTGTCCAGGGCAAATGCACACATGTGCAGCAACCATACACGCAAAACTTCCTGTAAAATATGAACAGCTGTTTGAGGCGGTGGATGACCTTACGTAAAACAACTCTTGTTTGCATGCACTGCAGGTATTTATAGAAATAACTCCTCTGATGGTCTGAAAATTTACGAATGGAAGTTGATTCATGCACATGTGCATAATGCACTCTTGCTTTAAGCTATAGTGTTTTTTTTTACTGTGCTAGCTTGTTATTTACTTCTGTCTTGTAACACTGGTAAGACGTATGAGCTGTCATAGGTTTGCTCCTTTAATAAGAAGAGCTTCTTGTGGCATTTATGTAACAGGTCATTTCTGCATGTCAGTTGTTAGTCATAGCCAACTCAAGAAGGAAAGTTTGGACATCAAATGAAAAGTTCTGCTGCAGCTCGGCGTCTCTTCTTTCACTCCGACAGTATATCAGAACCCTTTATGACTGTTACCCATACCTTTGACTAATCCTGCTGTTTGTCTGAACGAAACGAATCACTGTGCAAATATGACTGAAGTCAGAAATACTTGACTTACAGCACTGGTCGTTTTCATCTGCAGTAGCACCTGTAGATACTCATCACTAGGGCTCAGCGGTGGCTCTTCTTTCTGTTCCTCTTTTTGTGTAATCACAGAAAGAGCACTGTCCAGAAAAACAAAAAACTCACTTCTTCTCCGCAACATGGTCACTGTTTTCATGAAGCAACAGGATAGGAAAATAAGTCGCAAATTAATCCGTCTCACTGGGATAAAATAGAAAAGAAAAACCTGTCCTGGAATAATAATTGAGTGCTGATAGTTTGAAGATCCAGAATACAGTGGTGCAAAGACTCCTGATAATACCTAATACGCAAACATTTTCATTTCACAGGGGCCAGTGTAAACTCCGAGAATGCACCAAGAATAAGAAGCATAATGAGAAGGAACTAGCACAGAACTTGATTAAACCATGAAGTCATTAATCTGATTACTACACCCCCTTCTACCTTTACTACCCAATAGGCTGCTTTGTGGCTAATCCTGCAAACACACATTAGCCATTGTTCCTGCTGAGCTGTTTTTCTTCTTTTTGGAGGATAAAGCTCTTTAATTCTTTATATAACACGGTCTGTGGAATGAAGGAAACTTTGAACTTTGGAAAATGCCCAATTTGAATGAACTGTAATGAATTTATATTTTAGTCTGTCAGTTGATAATCATCTCTCATTTCTTCAAGCTGAATGTTATCTACATTTAACTATGATAGAGTCCCTGTCCATAAGCTTCATAAGATTATAGAAATGGATCACTAAAGCAAGAGGTGTACTGACTGTCCATTACATATAGGCTGATCTATACTTTACCTAAATCTGGCACTCTAATTTGCAAACAACTTGCAATTGAATCAACCTATACCAGCATTTTCTGATATTATCTTATTGCAGATATATGCTATTATAGCACATAGGAAAGATCCTCTGTGAACTCGTTACCTGAACTACTGTTTTAAAGATTTCAGCCATAATTACTATTGCTACTTTTTGTTTTATTTTTTAGCAGCTAAATTATGAGAGGAGTGCTAAGTGCTAATGGCAGTGCTAAGTTATCACCAGTTTGACCAGCTCAAGGCATCCATAGCTAAGGGTGTATTACAAAAACACAATCCCTCTTGTCATTGCTAAAATAGAAAAAATACAACTAGAATTTCATCCCCTATAAATAAATAAGCTATGAAAAGACTTCTTGCAGTGTCTGTCAGTCTAGTGTCAGATAATGTAAAATAATGAGCTTAAAAAAGCTCCAACATGCACCAAAACAGTCTCAGCACCCACCTTGCATTAAAAGCAACCATGTCTGAAACATAAATAACTTTTAAGTGTGAAGACACTTTAAATGAGAGTGGTAACTGCACAGCGGCAGATTGCTCATCTTTGGAACCAGCCTCAATTGGCCATTTAAGGAAATGCACCTTTGGCACTTGGACATTGGCTTCATTTTTACAGGCCCAGAGGTTGCTGTTGGTAAATAAATACAGACACATGCCAAAGCAGTGAGTTAATACTGACTTCAGGTTCTAAATGACACCCCTGCTCAGCTGTCCCTAATAGTATAGATGCCGGGTTTCAAGGCAGTCATGCTACATGTTGACCTGACATGCCCGATTTAAATACTTTCCACTGAATAACATACTAACAACATGTTCCTTTGCAGTGGCTCAGACTATAATGTCTGAGATTACTGCACATCTTTGTCAACAAGTGTCAGTCTTAAAATCAAATTATGACTGCCATGGGACTTATGTAATTAAAAAAAAAAAAAACACACACACACACACAAACAAACTGCACTACCTTATAATTACGTCTGCTGGCAAACATTGTGGTTGTAAATGAGAGACTAGATTAAACATGTTTGCATCTTATGTATTTTACACTTTGACCCAACTGTCTTGCTAGAGACTATCTTCAGAAGTGACATGGAACATTTATTGCAAATGCTTCCAACTCACTCCAGCTTAGCTTCAGATAACAAGGGTCAAACCACTTTCTTTAAGGTGAAGGCGCACATCAGCAAGAAGTCATTTATACTTGAGTGGCGTAACACAATTTAAAAGTGAAGTCATACAACTACTGCTAGCGCAGTCAGGGATGAGTGTTGCAAATACAACAGAGAGCGCTGTTTTTCACTAGTGTGCTTGTTAAACTAACACAGCTAAACAAAAGCCAGTAATCTGCTAACAGGCCACACAAACTGTGGGACCATAACTGGATTTTATAAATCCATTCATTTCTCTCTCTTTTACGCTCATGTTAATATATGTGTACTACTTCTCCACAAGGTAAAGGCCTTAGGGAACATGGAGTACTTTCACTTATCTAAATGAGCTGAGATATGTGCTACAGTTTCCCAGGCAATCTCTAAATTACGTGGCAGTCGTTTCGCTCCACCCTAACATGCCTAATCTCAGGATATGAGTAAATATGCCTCTTTTTAGGGGCTGCCTGACAAGACAGGCAGATTACTCATCATGGAGGCACTTACACACAAAAAACACATTGACAATTCTAAGTTCTATGCAGTGTTTTCTATTTTAATGTACAGTATATGGAGGGCAACACCTATTCAGGGAGAAATGTGAGGGACATAGCTGTTACTGAATGGGAATCAGGGTTAAAGATTTAAATGGCTTTTACTGTTAAAGCTATTTTACACTACAATCAGTGCTCTCTGTCCTCTCCGTCTGGCATCATTAACTATTAATTATTAATGTAAGTGCACACAATTTACCTTCTACCTTATTCAAAATACCAGTCTAGCTGAGACAAAATAGGTTTAATGCAGAATCCTGCAACAGCAGAATCCATTACAACACTGTAGTTTTCCAAGGAAGCCTCAAAAAAGCTCACACAGTCACGTATTAACCATAAAATATGAAGTCAGTTCTTCTTCTTCTAACTGTAAAAGGAAGGAATATCACAGATATAATCAAAACTGAAGGGACTGAGGCTGATGAACCAATGCCTGTTTAAGAAGTTGGTGCATCACCCCCAAAAAACTACAACACATAAATGCTGTATTGACATGGTCAAAGCAAACAAACAGTATTTTAAAGCTGTTTCCAAACAAGTGAACATGAAAAGAGCGTAAGAGACAAGAGCTACTGAGCAATATTAAAGAAAGGTATGAGTGGGCTAGAGTAATTGGTAGAAATGGAGTCCCACAGTTAAAAAAGTGGGAGACAAACGTGTAGTAACTAAATGTCTGCATGGTCCAGTTTTTATTACCACTAAATCATTTGACATGAATAAAGTCTTGAAGTAACTGATAATATGGTCTGACCACATCTTGAATAAAAATGAACAGATTTCCAGAAGGCAAAGTATCAGGAAGTGCATTCACAACAACCACTAAACTCAAGTTTTCAGCACGTTCTCACACACACACACACACACACACACACACACACACCACATCTGTGCTATCACATACAATTTGTCTTTGGGGATAACCAAAATGTAAAAGCCGCAAAAATAACAGACAATAAATACACTACCAACACTACAAGTCACACTTACAGTATGTGGTACAATATAATAGCAATTAGGATAATACAGACAGCTACAAGGTTCAGGTGACAACATGTCAACTTGGAGTGACTGCAGTTCAACAGCTGTATATTTGCCACTGTCACAGCAATGATTAGAGTCTGACTTTACAAATAACAAAAGAGGTGGTGACTAAAGATTAGAGGTTACAGTTACACTCTGTGGTGGGAGGAAATGAGTCACATTTCCATGGACAACATGACAAAACAGCCTAAACCGCTCCCATTGTGGAGGAAGTCACGTGTCATCTGAAAAGCACCAAATTTTCACATTTAAAAAACCAGCAAATGGGAATCAAATCAAATTCTACTTTAAACGGTCTAGCTAATTTTAAAAAATGCTGTGAGCCAATTCTGTATGAATACCGCTTTCTTCTGCTCTTCACTCCTTAAGAGCCTTTAGAACAAATCCAGATTCATTCATCTTTGTTTTAGCATCACAAGAGCTTAAAGGAGGAGGAGAAGAGAAAATGGACTGGAAGTGGTATCGCTGAGTCAGCAGGTGGGTGGTGATGGGTACAAGATTTAATGGTGAGAGCAATGGTGGTTGTAGTCTGCCAAGGGTTTCAGGCTCTGACCCCCACTGACTCCAACACATTGATAGAAAGAAACAAGCTAGCTCAGGTTTCAGTCCTGGAAGTGCCCTGAATATCAAAAGAACACCAGGAGGGATGAGGCTAGACCCCAGGGGAGCTTGAATCAAGATGAAATGGAACAGCAGAAGACACTGGGGAAATATCTGCCTAACACTAGACTCCAAAAACACCACCAGGAAGAGCCCTGAATACTTCACTGCTGCAAATGCAAGACTAAAACCGTCAGGTGTTGACTTAAAATTTCCAATTAAAAATATAAGAGAAAGCAAACAAGTTTACAAATCCTCTCCAAACTGTACAACTTTCCCTTTTGATGGCCAATACACAGATCCATGTCTTGGGTGAAACTGGCAATACAATACAATGCACAATCAAAGAAACTGGGAAAGTGCACTTCACTTCTGTGGGATATTGTGTCCTCATTCATAAATCCAGTGATGCTTCTGTAAAGCTCAACTCACCTTAAGCTGCTGCTCTTTGAGTAGAGTTTCAGCCTTGTCCATGTTGCCTCATCAATTAGTTATGTCACAGGAAAAGACACTTTTACATTCTACAGGCAGTGCAGACTTAGTGGACTCCAACATAAATGTGAGAAAAGCAGCTTCTGTCCAGTTCCCAAATTATCCACATGAGAGAAGTGAAACATTCAAGGTGTGTCATAATGGAAAGCTCTATAGTCACATTGTAAAGCCACCAGGTGAGGTTAAGTTCTTTTTTCAGTTTTCACAGCTATGCAACTTTGGTTTTTGAGAATATTATGTGCATCTTCTTCTTTGATATGATCTTCATATAGTAGCACCTCTGCAGCTTAAAGCACCAGCTCTACACTGTGCATCTGAGCAACATCTCAGAGGAAATGCTGCGGTCTTGCTTTCTTCAATACTTCAATCTGACTTGATTTAGATTTTTTTTTTTTATTAAAGGTGACAAGACCTCTATAGTTAGGAACAAAATTTTAATTTTTTTCTGACACCACGTCCACATTGAAACAGTCACAAGTTAGACCACATTTGACTTCCTTCTTGTTTCATTCCATTCGGTCACATTTGTACATAATGTTTATTCCCTTTTGTGCATGCATGTGATTCTAATTGTTTTACTCAATTCTCTGCTTTCACAAAAAGAAAGCCAGTTATTTCCTAACAATCTTGCAAAGACTTTGATGCCAACTTACTTTTTATAGCATTTTGTCAGAATGTAATGACGTTTAATATCCTGGTTAGGTTGTATTGTCAGTGGCAAATGCTGTTTAGAAATAATGTTGCAAACCACAGCAAGGCTCTTCTGACACACTGTTTCTGTAACACTAACTGGTACTGTGACAAGGACATGAGTGTGATGGCATGCCAGTAAACATTCTCAAAACCTTTCTTTAAGAACACAGTGAATGCTATTATCAGTGCTGTGATGTTGCACCAAAGGTATTCAACATTTTGGAGTTGACTGGTTGGTGCTTTACTCATTGTGAGTAATGCAGTTCAAACAATAAAGACCCACCACAAGTCAAGTTCATTTATTTACCCTGTTAATCTGTCTAACGCTCACATTTGCAAGCCACAAAAGTAATTTGATACAGTTCTGCTAACACTTTATTCTCTATTGTGATAAAGTTTCAGTTATACTCTACTGTCTCCACAAAGCAGCAAAGGGAGAAATATCGCCATAAGATCTGTTTGCACTACCTCACCATGTGGCTAAGAGTTTAGAAACTGTGCTCTACTTTTACTTCACTTCCTGAAATATCATACACTTTCCTGTTCAAAGCGAGAAACAACAGGATGAGCTTGTTGAAAAAGTTCAGTGCATGTCGTGACTCAACCTTCATCTGTCACGCTGCATGCTCCTTTTAAGGCTAATGTCCAGTACTTTGTGTTGTGCCAGGCTAATAACTACAGCTGCAATGATTAAGCAATGGATGGTTTACGCAAGCAGAATTTTTGATATTCATCCATTCATGTTCAGCTATGCTGTTCTCTCTAGATTTATAGCAAATGGATAGCGTTGCATTAAGTGAGTGCAACATTACACTCGAGCCTTGTGACAGCTAATGCTCATATTACACTGGCAGAAACCGTGCACTCATCTTAAAACAGTTATTATGATAACCATTTTATTGTGAAAACTTTTCTGCCTATAGCTCTTCAAATGTGAGGGATGTCTACTTATATTTGTTTAATAAACATCAAAGTAACTGGATTGTACATAATAAAGATCGTGCATAGCTGCAGGGCACAACTAAATGTACATGCAATCTAACCAACAACATACTGGTTAGTTACATCCTTGTTCTACTTAAAAGTGTGGGTGCTGCCCCAATAGCATAGCTGAGGTTGCTGGGTTGGGACGACAGCCCAATTAGCTGTGTGCATTGTCCACCTGCAGAGCACTGCTCAAATCAGCCTGCATCCCTATGGCATGTTGAAGAATCAAGTGTCTGGACTCTATTCAGCCTGCTAAGAAAAAAAGCAAGCATCTGGTTGTAATACATTATTCTCTGCAAAAAGCCAGACTACGTTTAAAAACTTGTAAATGCTTTCCAGACCAAAAGGTACACATGAAAGTCTGTAAAGTACCTCAAGGGTATGTTGGCTATGCATGACTACCTAGGCAATAGCATTTGTCAGCCAAGCATTGTGGTACAAAAGTGAAAATACACAGAGAGCACAGAAAAACTGCAAAAAAAATGTGGAGTGCCATTGGTTTTCTTTGTGAACGTTGGACCAGGTAAATTACTGGAGAATTCAGTGAGTGGCTCCCCCTCCTTTTTTTCTGAAATGAAAAAACATCCCTACGTTAACTATCTCCAGCCCCCTTGATGTCTACTAGAAGAAAAAAAATCAAACTTATAACATTGACTTTAGAGTGCTGTTTGTGTCAGGGCAAAAAGGCTCCAAGCTGCAATCCTAAAGAGACTGTAATGTGATGTATTGCACACAGGTAAAAACCAAGCAAATAAATTTCTCAAGCTGAACACCTCATATTAACAGAAGCTGTGTTTGCAATAAATATTTGCGTGCAACGTGAGTTTATGTAAATACACTCTGACCCTCCTGGCGGGTTCAAATCTATACTCCGTGCTTGGCTTCATGCATGTCTGTGCCAAAGCACAAACTAGCACGTGTGCTATATTTAAAACGTGCAATTAATTGTGAAACAGCCAACAAGCAAGCACCTCCGGGAGGAGAAGAATCACTCTTTCACACTTGCAACAACTACCTATTATCGAGTCATAAAAAAAAGAATCCGACAGGGTGCTGTAATCTTCCTTACTGCTTTGCTTTTTGCTTTTTCTTTACAGGGTTGCCTTACAAGTGTGAGCATGTGTCTGAATACAAATTAGGAAATGCCAGCTAGCTTGATGAGGGCTACTTCCAGGTTGTAAGAAGTTCAACACTGCCTGAAAGTCAATTTCAAAGAGGAATAGGCTTAAAAGTGACATCATGGTAGAGGAATTTATTGTAGTCGGGTCACTGGGCTTCTACTTTGTCTTCTGCTGCTGCTCATAAAGGTCTTGGTGACTCCAGGAACCATATTATTGTCTTTTCAGCCAGGCCGATGTAGTATGCGGTTTCTTTTTTTTCTTGACATGAAATAAGAGATAAACGCAGGTGTTACTAATCACATTAATTACACCTCTGATCCTTTCGAAATAACTATGGCAAAACTTTTTACTTCAAAATCTATCTGAAATCTCTCTGTAGATGCAAATACTTTTTAGAGAATGCAAATAACTACACAGCTTGGGGGCTTAAAAGTAGCGACTGTAATAAATCCATAAGTAGTGAAATGAGTGTAACCTGCTACTTAGTGGAAGAACGAGTTCAACATTTGCCTCTGGTTTTAGTAACCTCACGATCAGAGATGCACAACTAGGGGAACTTAACCTTATCTACTTCCTCTGTTTGCTTTGATAATGCAGCCTGTGAGATGTGCGCATTTATCTGCGGGTTAGCCACGCATTACACGGTAACAAGCAAAGAGAAAAAAAGGCAACCGTCGCCGCAAAGAGAACAAACAGCCACAACGATTTGTCTGCGCTGGGAAACGGGAATTGCCGTGCTATATTGCGAGGGGGTGTGTGCAAAAGCGTGGTTTGAAAGGCTCAAATGTAAACTAAAATGGATGGCGAGCTAACGCTAGCTGCCCATATTTATGCACCATTCCCTTCTTGCTAACAACACCATACCACCTCGTAGTAATAAAACACACAATCTCAAGCAATAACTGCTACAAATTAGCCCCCCTTTAGCTTATGTCATCGAACACGCATAAAGACGTGCTCGCTGGACATCGTTTTTAGCGGAAAAAAGCGGGGTACTGCGCATTGTCACACGCGTGTTTATTCTGAGAACCGTTATACGCACGCACACGGACTCAATGATAAAGCGAGAGCAAACGTTACAAGTGCACCAGGACTCACCCATAGCTCTGTCCCCCAGCTCATGGTTTCAGTGTGATGTCCTAGGAATAATCCACAGCTCGTACGAGGTCTTTCCAACACACACAGCGCCGATAGCAGACGTGATTTTTGCCTCTGTGGTATTCGCCTGTCAACGCTGAGAAGGGAAAAAAACGCTCCTCTCCTTGTAGGTGTTTTTTTTTTCACACTCTCATCCTGTCTGACACAAGATGGCCAAGAGCTGCAGCATAATCTTCAAACAGGATAGTCTCGCTAAATGCAGCGCGCGGGCACAAGCGCCAATGACAGCTGCTTCTGCGCGCGCACAGCCGAGAAGAAAAAAAAGCCTGGTGGGGGGTGTCACTGCGGGGTTGTCCAATAAAGCCTTTACCGATATCTCTGCTCGCTCACTCTCTTCGCTGTGTCATTGCACTAGTGAAAAGCCCGTTTAGAAATGCTATATGAACGCAGGGGGGTGGTGTGAAAAGGGTCGCCACCCTTGGCAGATGTTGCATTGAATAGTCCCAGAGGGTTTCGGAGTAACTCCTGGCCAACAAACCCTACTTTCTCTCGTCTTTTGTCAGGGTCTCTCCCCCCCCCCAGCCCTTGTCTGATGAGCCATGGCGATCACGCATGACGCCGACAACGCCTTTAATGTAACATGTACCTCACAAGATCCACAATATGTTTCATACTTATAGGTTTGATGTATATTTTCTATCTACTTAAAACTTTGCATAGCGACAGGTGGCCGTTGTTTGCGTCATCTAGCGCAATTATACATAAAACTACTTAGGGTAGCTAAACTAGTTTAGTTCTCAAATAAAAAGTATCTTATACTTGCTCCCTCTTGTTCCAAATGATATTTTTATGTTCCCTACAATATACGCTAATTAAGTATAAATATAACTATATGTTACAAATAGGGAATTATTTTCATATTCAACATATCATCCAGGCGTAAACATTGATCTAATCAGGCACCTGTAATGGCCATCACATTTATTGTGATGATTTATGTCGATCGTCTTTATTAGAAAACATTTCAGTCACGCACTATGCTTTCCTCCGTTACTATAGCAACACCGCCATCTGTTGGCAGAAAACAGAGACACACCAGTCCAGCCACTGTGCGTATCAGTACAGATAAAAGAAAACAAAAGCACTACAAAAAGAGGACAGGGATCGTGTTTGTGATGCCTGGATTAAAATACTAATAAGGATCAAATGATTTTGAAGTAGTTTTGAATTGTGCACGGTTTTTGGGGACTTTGAATGAAACTGGCCGTGTCTTATTTGTTACCTTTGTGCTTGTTAAAGTGGAAATGTTACCTCATGTCAAGCTCCATATTTATATTCTTGGACTATATCACTGTACATCAACATAAGATAAAGGTTCTCCAGAGCACAACGCAAAGTAATTTCAATCAAAACATTTTATTATTTTAGATCAGGGGTCACCAACATGGTGCCCACGGCCACAAGGACCACGTCACCAGTGGCCTGTTCTAAAAATAGCTCACCATAGCGCCACTTAGCAGTGAGCAGCATCTAAGATTTTTGTTGCTATTCTTTTTTAAAAAAAAAAAAAAATCACACTTGCATTGGTCTAAATTAGATTTATTTATTTATTTATTTATTTTAATTTAAACAACAACAACAAGTGTTTCATTTTAGATCAGGACTACTGGTCTTCACAGCAACGGTTGCCGTGGAGACAAGCTAGCTGTCAGCAAAGAGGAGGAGATGATGAAAACATCGTGCAATCCAAAGGCGAAGACGCGTCGCTGATGGAGGAAACTGAGTCGACACTTGATCTTGCATTTTTAACGGACATTACTGGAAAACTGGACTATTTGAACGGTGAGCTCCAAAACAAAGATAAGATTGTTGCTGACATGATGCAACAAGTCCAGACGAACATTTTCTCTGTGCATTTATAGAGAAAAAAAGGTGCTGCACTTTGAACAGCACGCAATGCCAGGGTCCCCACTAACATACAAAGAAAGCAATACCAGATGTTCTCAGTGGCAACATAACAATGTCATGGTAAAGTTGGATTTAAATATTGAAAAACAGATGTGTTCGTTAAATGTACTATATGATCATTTAAAAAAAATGCTGCAGATTTGGTGACAAGTTCAGTAAAATCAGAAACTTGATTTTTCTTTGTTACATAAGTGATCATCTGTGCAAACATGGTACATGATTTGTTAAAAAATTGTTAGTGGCAAGTGACAATGTTGTACATGTGATCATTTGAAAATGTAAATACTTGCAGAGACTTATAGAACCATAAAGTGTTGCATGTTTTTATTTATCTTTAAAGAAAGTAATTGAATATATCAGTCTAAATCAATATTATAAAATACTCAGCCAGCAGGTTCTCAGCTTTAGAGAGCCCACCTGCTGTGCAAACGTCCTAATCTGAACATAATCATAAAAATGTTATCAAGTCTACAAGTATCTTTAAATGTCATTTAGGGGAAACAATCTGTTTTTCATATGTTTAGAAATGTTTTAAACACAATCACATCAACTTATTTTATTGTAAATTTCCTTTTTTGTTTCTATGTCCGACTTCACTTTGTCCCTTTGTAGTTGATGCTCAACTTGCTTGCAAGTCTGATAACATAAATAATTTTTTTTATTCTGTAAAATTGTTGTGTGAAATAACTGTGCTAAAAGGTCCCTTTCACACAGATTTGACTGTTTTGACATATTCAGTTAATCATCCAGTTAAATTCTGTCCTTTGTCCTTGTGTGACAATAGATGTTAGCCTCAGGCCATTAGCTCTTCAGCCTCTGAGACGACCAAACCTGTGACACTCCAATGCATCTCTCCTATATGAGATAAAAAGCAGATTCTGTGAGACGCCTTTCAAGCAAGCTGTTAACTCTCAGAAACTTGTCCTCTGATTCAGTTATGGCTTTGGGTCTGCCAAACCTCTTCCTGTCACAGTTCGCCCCAGTTTCTGAGTGCCTTTTGATGGTGAAGGAAACTACTCGCTGACACCTTCACTTTCTTTGCCATTTCTCTGTAGGAAAGACCTACATTTTTAAGTGTTATGATGGTATGTCTCTCTTCAATTCTCTTAATTGTTTTGGGTTTTTTTTTTTTGCCATTTTTGTACGAGGGTATGGTACCACAGTGTGTTCCAACAATGCAGACAGAGGGGGTTGTAAGTAATCCAGAAAAGCACCAGCTTTCAAAGCTTGATCAACCTCTATTGCTTTAACAGCTTTAAACGATTAACCCATTTTGTGTTAGCTGAAAAAGGCCTTTTTGTATAATTCTGAAATGTAGATTATTTTTCAGTTTTGGGTAACCTCACTCTTTTTAACCTCTGGCAGTTCACCACTTAATTTTTCCACCATTTCACACTATTTATCGGACTTAAACAACTTGAATTGTTTTGAAAATTGCAATTATTAAGACTTTTATTAAGTTTATTAAACATTTTTTTAAGTGCAGCTTATGATGATATGAGTGTCTGCACTGCCATCTGCTGGCTGTGTTGGCTCAATTCACTGACACTGTAGGAGAGAAAACTTCAGACCTACCTGTTGATAATGATGCGGTAATATGTTGTGTGGTAGACAGAAAGAGGGGAGGTTTTCTGTAGGTCATTTCTAAGGATGAAAAATAAATATCAGTGAGATATTAAGTCATGAATCTATTGATTTGATGGGACCGTTCTGACTCCTCTTGGTAAAACACTTAGTAACAGACACACGAAAAACCATCAAATTAAATAATTGCTCCATAGCAATAGAGAAAAAACTTTAAGTGGAACTGAAATACCCTAATGTACTGTACATTTATATCACCAAACACTTTGATGTAAATAATTGTAACTAATAATAACTTTGTTTGCAAATTTTGTGCTTAAGTGTCATTTCAAATTATCAAAATAATTTGCTAAACATGTTTGTGGTTTTCAAAGTAACAAAATATAACTTTTTGCTACTTGAATTTCGTGTGATTGTAGTTCAGTTGTATTAATACAGTATGCCAATGAAAAAATAATTGTAAAATTAGACATGAGAAAAGAATGATACCGAACAAGGCAAATAGTTTTAAAGGTGAAATATAAAGGTAAAATTAAAAGTAGTCAAAAATAGTGCATTGAGCCGTGAACCCCTGAGGGTTAACCTGATAAAGCGCGAAAAATTAGGCTTACACTTTTTGTAAAACATTTGTTCATGACAGTGCAGATCTCTGTGATTTTGTGTTGATTTGTGTTGTTTAACAATTTTATTATTTCCACAAAAAAAAAGAGTTAAACTTAAGTTTTAAGATTTGTATTTCTAATTGAACCACCTCATGTTATATAGCTTTCTGGATGTACTATTTATGGGCTACATACTTATTTATTATATAGGTTATACAGTAGATAAAATGAAAAATTCACGTTTGATAATGTGGGCTAAAGAAAATTTTTAAAGTTACTATGTTTACATGAAATGTGTATCGTTCATTTTAACATATATGTATATATTTTATATTACAGAAATTTAAAACCTGCATATGTGTAAAGAAATGGCTTTGATTTTGCCACCCCATTTGCTACACTCATGCCACCCTAAGAAAATTTCTCTCGATCCAGCCCTGAAGAAGAGAGATTGTATTTAAAGGTAAGAACTTTTCAGTTGTATTTGACAAAGAAATACAACCCATCTGGACAGATGGGTTACACCACACAAGCCCTCTTGTTGCACTCTTCCATACCATCATAAAAATAAAAAATAAATACTTAGGTTAATAAAAACTTTAAACAATGGTTTAGAATGAGTTTATTGCCCAAAAACACAATAGAATCCAACACATACATCTGTAACCACAAGATAAAATTATTAAGGAACTTAATTGCCAAATTTGTTATCTAGGTAGTTCTAAAGAGTTTTTGGACCTGTTCATCTCATGCTCTGTTTTCAATAATAATCTTAACTGATAAGGGAAGAAATGAATGCTTGCACCAGTTATGCTTACCTAGAAAAACTCTGGACCTTTGCCCCAAGTTTAGTAAAACATACTCAGAAGACAGAACATAAGAGGGATCTGTTAAAATGCCATGTGTCTGTCTGAGGATGGTCTGTTCTAGTAATTCTTGATGATTTAGAGGAGCTGTTGTGCCCATAATCCTCCCTGCTGTCTTAAAGTTAAAATTTGAGCTATGTTTTTAGGTGTGAGACAGACTGGTCTAAAATCATTGTTTACCTGGGGGCAGGCTTTATTAGGAACGCAAATTAACAATAGACTTTTTCTAAAACTTGGGAACAGAATGAATGTAAACAGAGAGCTGGAAAAGCTGAGGCCAAACTGCTATATGCTCCTCAGAAAAACAATTTAAAATGAAAGGTGACATACGATCCGGTCCTGTGGCGTTATTTGTGTGCAATGATTTAAAAATCCAGTTGACAGAGTCTGGATCAATTAAAATTCTCTCTTTCTGCAGATTACAATTAACCCCCTCCATGATTTGACTGCATTCTTGATTGTCCTTTTCAAAACCAAGTTAAAAATGATTTAGCTTATTAGCTCTGGTGATATTGTTAATGGCAGACACAAGATGTAGGAACCTTTTAAAAACAAGCGCGTTCATGCTCACAGGTGTACACACGGGTGATCACACACACAAACTACACCCTTTTTGGCTCCTACCTTAAAGCACACTGTGCGCTGTCGATCTTACGTGCTGCACAATAATGTTTAACATTTAGTATTTACTGTTATATTCCCATAAATCATCATGATGTTGTTTATTCTATTGCTCTAGTCTTCTTCTGCTTGCTTTCTTTTTTTCTCAACAGGTGATCCAAGAAAAGAAAAAGAGGAAAAAGAAAAGAAAGACAAAGGTGGTGAAGCAGATTTTCATTGTCTTTTCTCTCTATCTCTTTTCTCCTTTTTCTTTCCCTCTCCTTCTGTTAACTTTCTTCTGAACTTTTCTTCTTGTTTTACTTTCCCGTCCCCAGACTTGGATCAGTCTGGCCTGATTACAATAACTAATTTAATATATAGTAATAATAATAAAAATAACTAATAAAGATCAAATAAACTATGACAATCAAGTGGACCAGTATAGCAAAAGGCCCACTTGGGAAAGTAAATCTGTTGGGCATTTTTCTTGGCCTTCAGACAATAATTCTGATTGCTACAGTGCCAGACAGGACACACACCAAAAAAAAAAATGGCAGGCACAACTTTCTTTTTTTGTGTCCATATTGGTCCTGCTTCTAATAGAATTAGCCTTGACTCCTTCAGTGTTCCCTTGACATGAAGGCCCGTCTCTTACTGTAGATGCAGTCCTATATTTCCTGTATAATGTAAGGCTTATTGTTTGGATATTTCTTAGTGTTCTTTGAATTAATGAAAAAAGAAATACAAGATGTAATTGATTCTGTAGCAGTGTTAATATCTGCATTGTGAAAGAAGATGTTCCATTTAGTACACAGAAGGTACTAAATGGAACTCAGCTCCTCAATTTTATCAGCAGACAGTGAGTGAAAGGGATGGATGAACTGAATAAGGTTGAATTAAATTGAACTATTAGAACGGACATAGTGATCAGAGAGTTAGAACAACTAAAAGAAACTTAGATTAACCTGAAAGGAACTGATGAGGGTTAACTGGTATTTGACATAAGTCAGGATTTAAAACCAAACCGGAAGTGGGAGGAGAGAGAGATTTTTGTTTTGTTTTGTTTTGGTGTTTGTTGACTTTGTTTACACGTTTTTATATATTTTTTTTTTTTATAAAATCTCTGCTTTTCATCAGTCTAAATAATGCATATTATGCATGTGTTTCTCTTGTATTAAACATCTGCTGACATCAGAGAGCGGGGCCCTGTGATCTGCGCCCTGTTCTTGCACTTGTCTTTTATATATACAGAAGGAAAATGAAAACATTTGTTCAGTGGAATGTTGATACGTGAGCATTCTCTGCTAGTATCATGTCCAAAGCTACTCGATGTTGCATCACTGCGATCTGTAATGCATTAATTTCCTGATTCTGCTGATCGTGTCACGCTGGACGGAGGCCAGCAACTTGAACAGAACCCAAGCGCAGACACACAGAGCGGAGGCAAGAGGGCGTTTTAACACAATTTATTGGTGAATATATAATATGGGTGAAAACACAATAATGTGGCAAACTGTGGTGTGGAAACGTAGCCGTGGAACTATTAGCGTGGCATGAACGTGAGGACAACTGGATCTAGGCAGGTAAGTATTGGTCACACTGGGGAGAGAGGAGAGCGGAGTTAGAGCTGGGTTGAAGTGGATTACCAGAGAGGGTAAGTATGAGTCTTTTCAGCTTACTTGCAGGAGGTGGAGGTGTGGTATTGAGGGGGAGGTGAAACGGCTGACCTGGGGTTCGTTGGATCCAAAGTGGTGAGTGAGCAGGAGGGCAGGCAGGTGAGGTTTGGAGATATTTCCCAGTGAGGTGGAAAGGAGCTGAGATCCAAGTGGTGAGCAGCAGTCGACACTGGAGAATAGGTCCTGAAGCACAAGAAACAGCGTGAGTCAAACAACTTGAGATTAGCAGCATGAACGTGGGAGCCGGTTACCAACATTAGGTAGTTGACGAACTGGCAGGGAGAAGATGACAGCGCAGAGCTTAAATCCCTCTTTGGCCTGATTGCCCCAATTAGCTCCAGATGTGTGAAGCTGAGGAAGTCCTGCCCACGGGCGGAGCCAAGGGTGCTCTGGCACTGATGGAAAATCCCAGCTGCTCACCCAGACCATGACAGATCGTTGATCTTGCACGAAGCGTTCAAGAAGAGTCCAAAGCGGTAGTCCAGAGTTTCGATCCTCAGGATGTTTTTTCCGGTTCCCACCCAGGGGAACAATGCGTGGAGTACTTTCCGTCCGGTAGTCCACAGTTTGAATTCCTTGGGTATGTTGCTTCCCCATATCGGGTCATGTGGTTGAAGTTTAGGGAACGTTGATCTTCTTTTCCGGCGTGCTGTAGAAGTGGTGTTTACTGCGGTCATCCTGAAAGTGTGGTCTGACAGGAATATAGGAGCACATGTTCCTGTCCAGCCTGGGGGCAGTATGAAATATGCCCGTTGTCCACATAGCCAGGCCATTCCTTGCACCCAGTACGTGCCGTTAGAAGGTCCACTCATATTCACAGGGGCGCCCTCTCCGTGGCCTGCAGTTTGGACACAGTTTGTCGTGTTTCCAACGGGTGTGTTACCTTTCTCTTGTTGATAACACATGGAGTGGTTCTTCCCTGGGAGTTGGTCCAGAAACACTGGGAAGTGGATGGATGTATTCCAGTTTGTCACGCTGAAATCGATCCAGAAGAGTCGATCACATGTTCCATTACTAAGTCCAACAGCGTGTGGGATTGTGTCGTTGGTGATGATTCGGCTGTGTTGGAATCCAATGCCAGCGAAGCTGGCTGCACACTTTGCTTGAGTGTTGTTCATATATTCACCATATAGTGTGGGGCGTGTCGATGTGCTGGGCATATGAGAACAGACATAACAGTCTGTATTTGCCGAATCCGCCTTGGTCTTGTCGTGGATATAACGGTACCAGGCATTGTTCATCCAAGGGTGTATGTGGTCTTGCATCATGTCTCTTAGGTGGGAGTTGTCATGCGTCCATCTTTTCTGTCTGCCTCGTGGTTCGGCTGTTGTTGGCGTCAGCTGGGGTCCTGTAAGGGTGAGCGTCGCAGTCAAGGTAACCAAGAGGGTCCACCTTCCCATGGTTGCACACAGGTCTGTCACACCGTGTCACTTGGCGGCCCTAGAGTTGATCAGCGGCTGGAGGTTGAAGTGCGAGCAATTCCCTACGGGCGCCCAATCAGCACTTCCCCCTCACCACTGAAGCAACCAAGTGAGGGTGAGACTTTCCTTTACTAGCTGATTTCTGTGAAGGAAGTGGAATCCTCGGGGACCTCAACTTTTTTGCAGTGGCTCTGATGTATCCAGGAGGGTCTCTCCGCTATTTTGCAGGCAGTTGGAGTGGTCAGAAGCACTTGGTATGGACCGTCCCACCGTCCAATTTTTCCTTTATTGTTAGTTAAGAAAAGTTAAGTGAGGGTTGTGGTGGACCACTAGAGGGCTCCACTCACACCCAGTGTTGAGGAAGTGTGTTTCTGTGTTTTGTGGCGCGATATGTGCAGTTGATGTTGGAGACGAATAAAGAAGGAGTGAGAACTGAGAGCTCTGTGTCGTCGATGCTTTCCTCCACATTGGTGACCCCTGACTTGAGCATGCAACGGGCCGCAGATAACGCAGACTCCGCTATGGATGCATCAGCGGCCGCCGGACCTCCGCCTCCTGTTGCAGCTACGTTCGCTGTGGCGCTGAAACTGCCGGACTTTTGGCTCCATGACCCCCCGTCATGGTTCGTACACGTGGAGGCTCAGTTCGCCCTTCGCGGCATTTCGGCTGACGACACGAAGTATCACCATGTGGTGGCCTCGCTCGACCCGCTGGCCACCCGTCGCGCGATGACACTCCTCCGGGACCCACCCGCCCAAGGGAAATACGCCGCCCTTAAAGAGCTGCTTCATCGGCGCTATGCCCTCTCTGACGAGCCGAAAAGCTCCTCAACCTGTCAGGCTTGGGTGGCGGTACCGCGCTCGAGCTCATGGAGAACATGCTATCGTTGCTCGGGCCGGATGACGGGGGATTCCTCTTCACCCACCTCTTCCTCCGCCAACTACCGGTCGCAGTGAGAGCTGTCCTCGCAAACTCCCCGCTTCTGCCTGCGACGGATTATCGCTCCCTGGCTAAAGAAGCGGATCGCATTCTCCTGGCTAGCCGCACTTTCGACGTTCACGCCCTGGCTACGGACTCGCTGGTGGCACCTTCCACGCCTCCACCTGCCTCCCCCGGAGCATCCGCCCCCTTGCTGACGGCAGGGATTGCTACACGCCGGGACCGCTGAAAGAGCATCTGTTTCTACCATCACCATTTTGGCGACAGAGCGCGTCGCTGCCTGCCGCCTTGCGCTTTCACGGCCCAGGGAAACGGACCCGCCAGCGCGCCGTAGCAGCCGCGACCGCTGGCAATACAGAAAGGCTGCTCTTCATAGAGGACTCGCGCTCCGGGAGACGTTTTCTCGTGGACTCCAGCTCCCAGAAGAGCCTCCTTCCCCCTAGTGCTGCCGACAGACTAACAGCGAACTGTGGGCTGCAGCTCATTGCAGCTAATGGCTCTCCCATCAAAACATTTAGGGAAAGGTTGGTGACTGTTTGTTTTCATGGCCGGGATTTCCAGTGGAACTTTGTTGTTGCCGCTAGCTCTGTACCTATTTTAGGTGCTGATTTTCTGTGTGCTCATGGACTGCTTGTCAATGTTGCTAACAGACGTTTAATTGATGCTCTCTCGTTTTCTTCGCTACCCTGTTTTACTCGGGCCGCCGAGCCCCTGATTCGGGCTAATGTAGTGACCTCCGGGGATGCTTTTCAGCGTTTGCTTTTAGAGTTTCCATCGCTGTCTGTCCCTAATTTCTAGCACGGTAACGAAGCATGGGGTTGAGCATTATATTCCCACGGTTGGGCCCCCAGTGTTCGCGCGCGCGCGCCACCTCGACCCCGTGATACTGTCCATCGCTCGGGAAGAGTTCGCAGCAATGGAGCGGCTTGGCATTGTACAGCGTTCGAACAGTGCATGGGCCTCTCCGCTTCACATGGTGCCCAAATCGGACGGTCGGTGGCGGCCATGCGGAGATTTCCGCCGTTTAAATAATGCCACCGAGAATGACCGTTACCCCATCCCCCACATTCAGGATTTTTCTGCCAATCTCGCCGGAACGTCGATTTTTTTCTAAAATTGACTTGGTGCGGGGGTATCACCAAGTTCCCGTGCGCACCGAAGACGTTCCTAAAACCGCTGTCATTACCCCCTTCGGCTTGTTCGAGTTTTTGCGCATGCCGTTTGGCCTGAAAGGTGCCGGCCAGACCTTTCAGCGGCTGATGGACTCCGTTTTGCATGGGCTGCCGTTTGTTTTTGTTTATCTGGACGATATATTGGTGGCCAGCTGCTCAGTGAGCCAGCACGAGTCCCATCTGCGCCAGGTTTTCCAGCGTTTGGCAGTGCACGGCCTGATCATCAACCCTTCCAAGTGCTAGTTTGGGTTGCCGGTTCTGGATTTCCTCGGGCACCGCATTTCCGCTGAAGGTGTGGTTCCGTTGCCCGACAGATTCTAGGCCGTTTCGGCTTTTCCGCGTCCCACGTCGGTTAAAACGTTGAAGGAGTTCTTGGGGATGATAAATTTTTACAACCGCTTTCTCCCCAGAGCTGCCCACCTGCTACAGCCACTCTATGCTGCCTTAAAAGGTAAAACAGCCAAAGATCCGGTTGACTGGCTGCCGGAACGCGTCCATGCGTTTTCCGCAGCCAAGTCTGCGCTGGCTGACGCCGCCCTGCTGGCACACCCGCTTCCGTCGGCGGAGATCGCGTTGACTACCGACGCATCCGACGTGGCAGTGGGTGGGGTGTTGGAACAGCGGGTTTCAGGTCTCTGGCAACCGCTCGCCTTTTTCAGTCGTACGCTCCGGGATGCTGAACGCAAGTACAGTGTTTTTGACAGGGAGTTGCTGGCCCTGCACCTCGCGACACGACATTTTCGTTTTTTCCTCGAGGGTCGCAACTTTACTGCGTACGTTAACCACAAACCTTTGACGTTTGCGATGTCCAAGGTCTCTGACCCATGGAGCGCACACCAGCAGCGCCAGTTGGCGGCCATTTCAGAGTTTACCACAAACATTCAGCATGTGGCTGGTAAGTCCAATCACGTCGCTGACTGTCTCTCGCGTGTGTTGGTTTCTCCAGTGTATGTCGGCGTCGACTACGCTGCCATGGCCGCCGAGCAACGTGCTGACCCGGACGTCCTTGCCCTTCAGTCAACAAAAACGGGCCTTGTGCTGGAGGACACCCCGGTGTGGGACGGTGGTCCGCACCTTCTTTGCGACGTTTCCACTGGCCGCCCCCGCCCGGTGGTTCCCCTTTCGTGGCGTCGTCGTGTTTTTGACTCAGTGCATGCCCTCTCTCATCCCAGCATCCGGGCCTCGGTCAAGCTGGTCAGCGCCAGGTTCGTTTGGCCGGGCCTTCGCAAGACGGTGAAAGAATGGGCGGCGGTTTGTATCCCATGCCAATGCTCGAAAATCCACCGGCACACACAGGCACCCCTCGAACCTTTCCATGTCCCGGGTAGGCGTTTCGATCACGTTCATGTGGACCTGGTTGGTCCCTTGCCGCAGTCACAGGGTTTCACGCACCTTTTGACTGTGGTGGACTGCACGACCAGGTGGCCGGAGGCGGTACCCTTGGCGTCCACGACAGCAGTGACGGTGGCCAGAGCATTTTTGTCAACGTGGGTTTCACGTTTCGGTCCCCCTGCTGACATTACCTCGGACAGGGGCCCCCAGTTTGTTTCTGAGCTTTGGTCTGCTATGGCTGACGGCCTGGGGGTCAAGGTCCACCGCACCACAGCATACCACCCGCAAGCTAACGGGATGTACGAACGGTTTCACCGGTCACTTAAGGCCGCACTCCGGGCTTCCTTAACAGGTGGCGACTGGGTCGACCGTCTTCCGTGGGTTTTGCTGGGATTGCGTAGTGCGGTTAAAGAAGACCTCAGGGTTTCCCCGGCTGAACTGGTCCTCGGCCAGCCCCTCCGGGTCCCCAGGGAATTCTTACCCAAGAGCCCTCCCCCATGTTTCGATACCTCTTTGTTGCCTTTTCGCCCCCCAAGAAACTCATTTCCTGTTCCTGGTCCTGTGCACCACTTCAGTGCCTGACACTTTTGTTCCGAGTTCATTGGACTCTGCTCGTTTTGTTTTCGTCAGGCACGATGCCCATAGGACTCCGCTGCGTCCACCATATGACGGGCCATACAGGGTTCTTAAACCAGGCAACAAACATTTCCTTTTGGACTTTGGGGGTCGGCAGGAGGTTGTCTCTGTGGACAGACTTAAGCCTGCACATGTAATGCAAGAGGATCAGGTGGTCCCGGCCTAGGCCCCTCGCCGCGGCCGCCCACCTGCCACCAGGCTGATGGATTCTGTTTTTTCCCCCAGGAGCGACCCACAATCAACGGAGTCCGAGTTGTCTGCAGCTTTTTCTGACCGCCAGTGCCAGCCTCGCTCCCGGGCTGGGTTGCCCTCTGTCAGTTCCCCACCAACCCGGTTCAGCCGTTCCGGCCGTTTGCTTAAGCCCCGGGTCCTGGACTAGTTCTGCTGGGTGTTTGGGGGGGGGCATGTGTGGTGGACCACTAGAGGGCTCCACTCACACCCAGTGTTGAGGAAGTGTGTTCCTGTGTTTTGTGGCGCGATATGTGCAGTTGATGTTGGAGACGAATAAAGAAGGAGTGAGAACTGAGAGCTCTGTGTCGTCGATGCTTACCTCCACAGGGTAAAAAAAGAAAAGAAAAAGGATGAAGAAGGCAGGGGAGAAAGAAAAAAAATGGAGAGGTGGTAGGAGAGAAAGGGAGAAGAGATGAAAATAAAGGGATATAAAGGAGGAAAGAGACAGAGGAGAGAAAACCCCAACAATCCCCTCTGAGCATGCACTAGGCCAGGGGTGTCCAAACTCCGGCCCGCGGGCCAACTGCGGCCCGCGATCCATTTTTAATTGGCCCGCAAGTAATTTTATAAATAGAATCGAATATGGCCCGCACGTCAACTTTTGCTTGAGTGTATTGCACTTCTTCGTTTTAACACCAGGGGGAGCTACTGTCGATCGAGGCAGTTGCTCCACCAAAAAGGACAATCACAGAAGAAATTTAGCCCAAGTTAGTTACTAAACATGGCAGAACCAAAGAAGCGAAAGGTAGAAAGTGAATGCAGAAAATTTCAGACATGGTGGGAGAGTGAATATTTCTTCAAAGAATTCAAGGGGAAGTGTGTCTGTTTGATCTGCACTGAAATTATGGCAGTTATGAAAGAGTATAATGTACGACGTCATTATGAAACCAAACATCAGGCCTATGCATCCTACACTGGTGCTGAGCGAGAGCAGAAATTAAAGCAAAGGGTATCTCTCCTGCGGGGTCAGCAACAGTAATTTTTTCGTGCTCAAAAGGTCCAGGAAAAGGCTACAATAGCCAGCTATGAGGTCGCCCAACTCATCGCAAGACATGGCAAGCCTTTTTCAGATGGAGACCTCATAAAACACGGCCTCGTTAAAGTCACCAAAATAATGCGCCCGTCAACAACGTCAGCATGTCCAGAAATCCAGTTGCTGAAGACTTGTCAGCCAACATTAAACTGCAACTGTCTGATAAAGCTGTGCTTTTGATCTTTACTCCATCGCATGCGATGAGAGCACTGATGCCACAGACACCGCACAGCTGCTATTTTTTTGCGGGGAGTGGACGAGCACTTTAGGTGAGTAAAAAATATATTCCACAGTACCCGTGTGTTAATGTGCAGGTACACATGCTTCAAATATCAATAATGCGCATCAATTCTGTCACTACCCTGCTTTTGCACACCACTTTCTTATATGCGCTTTTCTTTTTAACACACAGAGTACACACCGCTGTGCACTGCCCACGTACACGCAAAGTCAGCTGATCTCATCTGATGCAGATTTGCTCCTTGATCAAGTGACATTTGTCTGGATTTTTGGCACGAGTGGCGATCAGCACCGCGGCTGGATGTCCCGATTTACATACCCAGCGCAGCTGATACTCACCAGAATAATTTACTAAAATTATATGCACTCCTGTTATTAAGTTCAGTTCAATCTGTTAATGTTGATAACGGTTTCAAACGAACGTTAATAGGTGTGTTGCTAAGCCTAATAACTTAAATAACAAACTTGAAATGTGCCCGTCCCATTTTCCCCTTTATTGTTTTTTCTCTGTGCTGTAAATCTTCTGTCTAAGAAGAAATCTGAGGCTGCTGTTCTGAGAATGAGCTACCAAAGCTTTTTCTGAATAAATCAATAAAGATCCATTTATGGAAAGCTGTGATGAAGGCAGTTTTGTCTTTAATTATATTCAACAATATAATATATTCGACCACTTGTAAGTGATTTTTCTAAGTTTAATACACTAAAGTTAAGGTTATATACCTAATTCCTAGTAAGTGGCCCAGCCCCTCCTATATTTTTATGTATGTGGCCCTCAGTGAAAAAAGTTTGGACACCCCTGCACTAGGTGACTGTGAAAAACTTCCTTTTAAAAGGAAGAAACCTATTGCAGAACCAGGCTCAGTAAGGGTCATCTGCCATGACTAGTTGGGGGTAGGGGGGAAAAAAGAAAAGAAAAGAAAAAGGATGAAGAGGAGAGGGGAGAAAGAAAAAACGGGGAGTGATGGAGAGTTGGTAGGGGAGAAAGGGAGAGAAGGGAGGTAGAAAAGAGGTGGATGAAGAAGAGGCTATGCCTTCACGTAATCAAGTGAGGAAGCAGACGGGCCCCTCCTCCTCCTGAAAAAGCGGAAGTGTTTTTCCTTCTTTTTCAGGCACTTTTCCTGGAGCTCTTTTTTCTGTAGGATGGTGGTTTTCAGTTCTTCTATTGTCACTGCATTTTCCTCCTCAAGTTTCTTGCATTTTTCCTCTTGTTCTTGTAATTTTGCTTGTTCTTCTTCACTCTTTTCTTTCAGATCTTTAGATTTTGCCTCCTGTATTAGCGCAAATATCTGTATTCCGGTGTTATACTTTGTCGATTTCTGCTCTGGATTTCCTCAAGCGTAAAGTGCAGGTCATTGCGTGTTTTCTCCAGTTCTTTGTCTTGCACCTGCATTTCATTGTCTTTGGATGTCAAGTTGTTATTAACCCTCCTGTACTCTAGGTGAAAAAAGTTACCCTTTTGGGTAACTTTGGATTTTTGATTCTCAATATATCAGGCATTTTAAAGACTAGTTGCATGAAACTTGGCCAGGATGTGCATTTTAGCATTATTTTTAAAATTCAATGATCCCCTCTATTGTGTGGTGTATAGTAAAGGAGATAAATATAAGGCTTAACTCCTAGGTTCTAATTTCCATTTTGGGTACCATTGACTCCCATTATAATCACATATTTTCGATATACTGTAATTCTGACATGTGATAATTATTTTCCCGTGAATACCTAATGGATCTAAGCCTCAGCCTTCAAAATAAAGGAAAAATAGGTTTTGGATCCAATGAGCACAATATTAGGTACAGCACTCCCATAGACATTTTCAGTGGTTTTGAATGCAGGTCATGGTTATCTTATTATGCAAATTACATGGCAATAAAACAGCTGACCACCATAAAATAGTCTTGATGTGGTGGAACTGATATAAGAGAGTGGTGTGAATGTGATTGAGAATATATATATACTGTGTGTGTGTGTGTGTGTGTCGGTCGCAAACAAAACAGCCCATAGAGCCGCCTCCTTGAAGTGAACAACGGCAGCCTGCAACTTTCTTCTCTTCCTCTAAATCTCTCTAAATGTGTGAATCTCTTCACTCTGAATGAGCCTTGTTTGCTCTGAGCAGTGAGGGGGGGATGGGGTGCAAGAGCAGGCAGTCTTTGTTGAGCAGAGGGGGGAGGGGTGTGAAAACAGCCACCTGGCTGGGAAAGGGCAGACGGGGAAGGGCAGTCTTTGTGCCAGTGACACAACAGAGCCGGGAGGAGGGGGGAGAGGAGAGGGAGGGGAGAGACAGAGAGAGATCCTTTCACATATTATTGGATAAGTGCACATTTGAAGTCTGTGAGAATAGTTTGCACAGACGACACGAAATGCACTGAGACGCGCATGCACAACACGAAGCGCACGGTCAATTTAGGGGAGGCTTGGAAGCTGTGCTCATGTGCAAACAGCGCGTTATTATCGTAACTGCTGCAAATGGTAGGATATGTTCTGTCTGCAAAATCCACCCATCTAGAGGTTCGTGCTATAAAATGTAAATTACATCTTTGTTCAGTTTGTTGTTGAGTTTGTTCAGGTCAGTTCAGTTTCCTTAGTGGCACAGGAACACAGAACAGGGAGAGACAGAAAAAGATAATCGTCTGTACAATAAGATAGAGGATGATCTTTTTTTTTAAAATTTAGGTGCATCTTTGAAGTCTGTGAGAATAGTTTGCAGCCTTGTCTTACTAGTGATTTCTGCACAGACGCCACGAAATGCACAGACGGGCGTACGCACAACACAAAGCGCACAGTCAATTTAGGGGAGGCTTTTGCTGAGAAAGAGCAGCGTTCCAAAAAGCGGAAGCAGTGCTCATCGTGCAAACAGCACATTATTATCGTAAGTGCTGCAAAGATATATATAAGATATGTCCTGTCTGCAAAATCTAACCATCTTGTGGTTCATGCTATGTATGATAATGTAAATTACATCTTTGTTTAGTTTGTTGTTGAGTTTGTTCAGGTCAGTTCAGGTTTTTTTTTTGCAATAAAGTGTTATTGTTCCAAAAACAATAATGCATCCAAATCAATGTTGTTATGAATTATTTACCCATTCAAGGCTGTAATAACCTCATGCCAAATATTTCCATTTGCAACTAATTTTTTGAAAATATTGCATATTATGGTTTTTTTCCCCAAAAAAAAACAACAGGGTTTTTTATGACAATAAAGCCATAGAAACCTAAAAATTATTTCAAAAATTATGAAAAACTTTATATCTGTGGTTAGGTCTGAAGTTGTTTAAAAGATCTGATGTGAAAAAAAATGAAAAGAAAATTCATATATGATATTGCTATATCACCTTTTGGATGGGGACCCGTTTGGGTCCCGAGGGATACCAATGGATGTAAATTGCAAAAACTCTTATTGCTCCAAAAATAATAATGCATCCAAATCAATGTTGTTATGAATTATTTACCCATTCAAGGCTGTAATAACCTCATGCCAAATATTTCCATTTGCAACTAATTTTTTGAAAATATTGCATATTATGGTTTTTTCAACCCCAAAAAACAGGGTTTTTTATGACAATAAAGCCATAAAAACCTAAAAAATATGAAAAAAAATATGAAAAACTTTATATCTGTGGTTAGGTCTGAAGTTGTTTAAAAGATCTGATGTGAAAAAAAATGAAAAAAAATTTCATAAATGATATTGCTATATCACCTTTTGGATGGGAACCTAGAAGGGTGTAAATTGTAAAAACTCTTATTGCTCCAAAAATAATAATGCATCCAAATCAATGTTGTTATGAATTATTTACCCATTCAAGGCTGTAATAACCTCATGCCAAATATTTCCATTTGCAACTAATTTTTTGAAAATATTGCATATTATGGTTTTTTCAACCCCAAAAAACAGGGTTTTTTATGACAATAAAGCCATAAAAACCTAAAAAAATATGAAAAAAAATATGAAAAACTTTATATCTGTGGTTAGGTCTGAAGTTGTTTAAAAGATCTGATGTGAAAAAAAATGAAAAAAAATTTCATAAATGATATTGCTATATCACCTTTTGGATGGGGACCATTTTGGGTCCCGAGGGACATAGGAGGGTGTAAATTGTAAAAACTCTTATTGCTCCAAAAATAATAATGCATCCAAATCAATGTTGTTATGAATTATTTACCTATTCAAGACGGTAATAACCTCATGCCAAATATTTCCATTTGCAACTAATTTTTTGAAAATATTGCATATTATGGTTTTTTCAACCCCAAAAAAACAGGGTTTTTTATGTCAATAAAGCCATAAAAACCTAAAAAATATTAAAAAAATTATGAAAAACTTTATATCTGTGGTTAGGTCTGAAGTTGTTTAAAAGATCTGATGTGAAAAAAAATGAAAAAAAAAATCATAAATGATATTGCTATATCACCTTTTGGATGGGGACCATTTTGGGTCCCGAGGGACATAGGAGGGTGTAAATTGTAAAAACTCTTATTGCTCCAAAAATAATAATGCATCCAAATCAATGCTGTTATGAATTATTTACCCATTCAAGGCTGTAATAACCTCATGCCAAATATTTCCATTTGCAACTAATTTTTTGAAAATATTGCATATTATGGTTTTTTCAACCCCAAAAAACAGGGTTTTCTATGACAATAAAGCCATAAAAACCTAAAAAATATTAAAAAAATGATGAAAACCTTTATGTGTGTGGTTAGGTCTGAAGTTGTTTAAAAGATCTGATGTAAAAAAAAATGAAAAAAAAATTCATAAATGATATTGCTATATCACCTTTTGGATGGGGACCATTTTGGGTCCCGAGGGACATAGGAGGGTGTAAATTGTAAAAACTCTTATTGCTCCAAAAATAATAATGCATCCAAATCAATGCTGTTATGAATTATTTACCCATTCAAGGCTGTAATAACCTCATGCCAAATATTTCCATTTGCAACTAATTTTTTGAAAATATTGCATATTATGGTTTTTTCCCCCCAAAAAAACAGGGTTTTCTATGACAATAAAGCCATAAAAACCTAAAAAATATTAAAAAAATTATGAAAACCTTTATGTGTGTGGTTAGGTCTGAAGTTGTTTAAAAGATCTGATGTAAAAAAAAATGAAAAAAAAATTCATAAATGATACTGCTATATCACCTTTTGGATGGGGACCATTTTGGGTAACGAGGGACATAGGAGGGTGTAAATTGTAAAAACTCTTATTGCTCCAAAAATAATAATGCATCCAAATCAATGCTGTTATGAATTATTTACCCATTCAAGGCTGTAATAACCTCATGCCAAATATTTCCATTTGCAACTAATTTTTTGAAAATATTGCATATTATGGTTTTTTCCCCCCAAAAAAACAGGGTTTTCTATGACAATAAAGCCATAAAAACCTAAAAAATATTAAAAAAATGATGAAAACCTTTATGTGTGTGGTTAGGTCTGAAGTTGTTTAAAAGATCTGATGTAAAAAAAAATGAAAAAAAAAAATCATAAATGATATTGCTATATCACCTTTTGGATGGGGACCATTTTGGGTAACGAGGGACATAGGAGGGTGTAAATTTTTTAGGGTACACAAGGGTTAAGTTCTGTTTTTCCTGAGCATTTCATTTTTTTTTTGCATTTTAAGTTGTTATTAAGTTTCTCAAGCTCTGTGTTTTTCCTGAGCATGTCATTGTTTTTGCATCTTAAGTTGTTATTAAGTTTCTCAAGCTCTGTGTTTTTCCGGAGCATTTCCTTGTTTCTGCATTTTAAGTTCTTATTAAGTGTCTCGAGCTCTGTGTTCTTTTTCAGCATTTCATTGTTTCTGCATTTTAAGTTGTAATTAAGTTTCTCGAGCTCTGTGTTTTTCCTGGGCATTTCATTGTTTTTGTATTTTAGGTTCTGATTAAGTTTCTTAAGCTCAGTGTTTTTCCTAAGCATTTCGTTGTTTTTGCACTTTAAATTCTTATTAATTTCCTCGAGTTCTGTGTTTTCCTTGAGCATTTTCTTGTTTTTGTATTTTAAGTTGTTATGAAGTTCCTTGAGCTCTGTGTTTTCCTTGAGCATTTTCTTGTTTTTGTATTTTAAGTTCTTATTAATTTCCTCAAGCTCTGTGTTTTCCTTGAGCATTTTCTTCCTCGAGCACTGTGCTCTTTCTCAGCATTTCATTGTTTTTGTATTTTAAGTTCTTATTAATTTCCTCGAGTTCTGTGTTTTTCCTGAGCATTTTCTTGTTTTTGTATTTTAAGATGTTATTAAATTCCTCGAGCACTGTGCTCTTTTTTAGGATTTCACTGTATTTGTAGTTTAAGTTCTTATTCTGTCCCTCGAGCACTGTGTTCTTTCTCAGGATTTCATCATTTTTGTATTTTAAGTTGTTATTAAGTTCCTCAAGCCCTGTGTTCTTTCTTAGCATTTCATTGAAAATGTACTGCATGCCTGAGCATTGTTTTATCAGTTTTTCCCTTTCTCCTTCTAGTTCCATGATTTTCTCCTTCATTTCATTATAACATGCATGTAGTTGTAGATTTTTCCTTTCTAAGTCTTGGAGAATAAGTTGTGTCTTTTTGTGCATTTTTTCCTGTTGCTGTTTCTCCTGAAGAAACTCTTTGTTTTTCTCCAGGGCTTCATCAAGTTTTACTTGAAGCTGCAGATTCTTGTTCTCAGTGTCTTTTTGATTCCCATAGAGCTCCTGATTAATAGCTTCTGTTTGTTGAAGCTGGTAGGACATTTTTCTTAACTGTTCGCAGTTCTGGTTGTTTGTTGTCATCGGGCTTACAATATGCTGCGGATCTTCAATAAATATTATTTTCCAGCCCTTATTTACAATATCTATATTCTGCAGGTTTTGCGTATTTTTATTTTCTTCGTCTTGCTGGTTTATGAGACTTTCATTGTGAAACATTTCTGCATTTCTGTGCAGTGCTTCATTAAGCTTTACTTGCAAGACTTTATTTTGTTTCTTCATGTTCTGAAGTTTACATTCCATTTTTTCTCCTTTCTTTCCTGTTGTTTCTTCTCTTGAAGCAACTCTTCATTTTTTTCCTGGGCTTCATCAAGTTTTACTTCCATCTCCTGGTTCTTTTTCTCAGTGTCTTGGAGATTCCCATAGAGCTCCTGATTAATATCTTCTTTTTCTTCAAGCAGGTGGGACATTTGTCTTAATTCAGCACAGTTGTGTTTGTTTTTTGTCATCAGGTTTAAAATCTGCTCCTGTGCTCGATTAAACATTATTTTCCAGCCCTCATTTATATTATCCACATTGGGCTGCCTTAGATTATTTTCATTTTCTTTTTCTCGTTGGTTCTTGACAAATTCATTATGCCTTTCTTCCAACTGGTTATTTAGGGCCTCCATGTGTCTGCACTTCTCTACAAGCTGAATTTTCTCTGCTTGGGTTTGTTTAATCATGCTGTCTAGATTTTGGTTTTCCTGTCTACTTTCATCTAATGCCCTTTGGATGGAGGTATTTTCCTGTTTCATATTGTGGCGGGTCAGGACTGTTTGGGTTTTGTTTGACTGCTATGTTCTGTTGTTCCAGGCGGCAGCGTTACGGTTGCCATGGTTACAGGGTGACGCGCTCTCTCTGTGACTGTGTGTTTCCTGGGTGAGAGAGAGCCTTTTTGTTGTTGTTGTTGTTGTTGTTGTTGTGCTAAGCTAAATGCTACAGAATGCTACAGGCATCACCCTAAAGAATGTAGCCTCATGGGCAGTGTAGTCCATGCTGCAGGGAGAATGACTGCCATACCCGTTATGTGTCTGTGAGCGGGAGGAGGGAGAAAAAGGAGAGTGGAAAACTATGAGTTGTCATCGAGCAGAAACGGGAGGTGGAAGCATGTAAATATAATAATAACCACTGCAGCCAAGAAGAGTGCCTGACGAGCCCAGTTGTAAGTAAGCTATTAAGACTAGTGATGTGTCAGTCACGAACAAAATGGCTCTTAGAACCAGATCTTTGAAGTGAATGACACGAGCCATGGGTTTTTTCCCCTTTCTCTCTTGCACTTTTTTTTCACTTCACTCGCACGAGCAGTGTTGCCAACTCCTCAGTAAGGAAAATCGCTATTGACCCTGTGCACGAGAAAATGCTAACTTCCTGGTTTGAGACCGGATGTGGGGTTGTACATTTCCGGTAGCTTTACTTTGCGGTCAATCGCTACTGCAAAGATATACTCCAAAATCATGTCCAAAACTCGAAAACGGAAAGATCGCGTTAAGTCACAGAGAGCAGAAGGTGGGAACACTCACCACTGTTGTGTCATAAAAAATCTAATGATCAATTTTGACGTTTAAAGAGTTTAGATCGATCAGTTGTTTACATCACTCAACACAAGCAGAACTGCATTACTGCATGCAGAAGACACATCGTCCACATTCAGAAGCACATCTCTGTATAGTGACTGGTCTTATGATTTAAACAGGCAAATGTTCAGCATTCACACTACAGGTGAACAATAGTCAAACCAGGTGTTTCCCCCATTATGTCGATATCAGCTAGTCAAGTACACACCTACACAGCATGTTAACAAACCGTGAAAAAAAGCCACACAAAAAATGAATGTTTGCCTGTAAGGGTTTCTACACATTTGTATTTACGAAGGGTATGTTGTGACTTACCTTAAAAATTACAGCGGTCCCTCGCTAATAACGCGGTTCACCTTTCACCTGGCTGTGAAATTTTTTCGTGCAAGTTTGCATGCTTATTTTTTTACATCACATTGTCCTGCGTCCTGATCGCTGCAGACGTGACGTCTCTCCTGTACAATACAGAATCTCTGCATCGATTGCTAGCAGTGTGACTCTGAAGTGCTGTATGTCCACAATGTCCACGACACGTTTTGCACCGTCAAAAAATAAAATTGGCTACTTGATTTCACCTATCACTGGTTATTTTTAGAACATAAAAGACAAAGACAGCTGAGAAATATAACATTTGAATCCATTTTCTCTTTTGCCCTGAGGCACGGGGGGAAAATATCAACAAGTCGATGAACATCATTTACAGATATATTGGGTAAATGCCCAAGACATCTATAGAAATGTAAATCGCCGCTTGATTCATTCATTTGCTTAACTTGTTTTGGACCGTAAACCAGGCGCGAATAGGACACCGGAAACAAAGCTCCCCACAGGAGTTTCCGCACAGGAAGTAGCATATGCTAACGTGCACATAGTCAATTGGCTGTCCTAAAAGTCGCTAGAAGTCGCTAAATGACGTCATCACCTAATTTGCATAATTGTCATGCTAATGTAATTGTAATCTATGTTGTTGGAGAGAGAAATAACATCGTGGAAGAGACATAAAGTGAGTAAAAAACATCCTAAATGCATTTAGAATTTATTTAGAACTACAAATTAAATTTATTTTAGCAATTATTGTTTTTTTAATGTCACAATTCCAACCCTGCTCCTTTACCCGGGCTTGGACCGGCAAAAGTGACCCGAAATAGGCACTCTGGTGGAGTTACATTGTGTGTGTGTGTTTATAAGTACTTTTAAACCTTGTGATCCACAAAACAGAGCAGGAGGAAGAGAGAGAGAAAGAGAGCCAGGGACAACAATGTCACATTAGAAAGGTATAGTAACCATCCACAACTATTTTCAGTTGCGGATGATAAAGGATTCAGAAAGTTTATTCATGCAGGCCTATATGACAGAGAATGTGCATCTTCTTTTTGTTTTCATATTTTTATTTATATTTAATTGTGTTGTGGTTTGCAGTGTTTTGTGTTGTTTCACTTTAAATTTGTTTAAAAGGAAAAAGCTGAAAATTTAAATAGTTAAAAGTTGAAATGTAAATAGTTGGTCTTTGTATTATATGATTTATTTATGACTTTTTATGTGGAGTGAATGAATAAAAGTATATTTACGGTGGCCCCTAGAGACAAAGCACATACAAACTCCAAAACCTAGTGGCTACACAAGCCAGCAAGTACCAACGACCAGATTTGGTGTGTGGTAATAACAGGTAAATGAATTTTTTTTTTAATTATTTGAATATATATGAGTGCTTGTGTATAAATACACAAACAATACAAATATGCTTTCAATTGTGTAATTTAAGTGATCTAGGTAGCTCTGTTTTGGAAGTTCAGTTCATGCTAGAAATGTGTTTTGGAGTTTGTACGTGCTTTGTCTGTAGGGGCCACCGTATATATTTATATATAAACATTTATAAATAAAACCACCTTGTTTTTTTTACATTAGTAATTCCTTTTGTTCTTAATTTTATATTGTTGTTAATAGTAAATTAATTAAAGCAACAAAACAACCTGAAGAGCCGGTTGGGAGCCGAAAGAGCCGGTTCTCTAAAAAGAGCCGGAAATCCCATCACTAATTAAGACTCGACTGTACACCATGTTCGTGTTTTCCTCCGAAACAATAAGTTCCGTTGGAGCAGCCTTTCAACGCCTCTCTCTGTCTCTCGCTAGCAAAGTTGACCCAGACAACAAAGTAAAGCTAGTTTTCAGCTACGAGCCCGACACGAACCCGACGTATTAGCCAGAGGTCCCTTTACTACGGTTCGGAGCCGCGGACCTTCAGTAATAGTAATAAATCATATTCATGCAGTTGTAAACAGCATGATAATATATTAAGTAATCCAAAGTATTCAGAATACGCTACTCTCATTGAGTAACGTAACGGAATACGTTACAAAATACATTTTGGGGCATGTATTCTGTAATCTGCAGTGGAATACATTTTAAAAGTAACCTTCCCAACACTGGTTGAGAACACACTCTTTACATAGCTTTGGTTCCTCCTTTCAAGGACTTGAAGTTCCTCCCCAAAGAGTGACAGAGAGAACGGATAAATGTTTACAGAGTGTTTTGTTAACATGAATGTTCAAGATGTTCAATAAACATATTAAGTGCGTAAATTTTCCCTTTTTTCTCGATTCTGTTTGCTCATGCAAAATGAAATGTGATTAATATAGAATAAAAATGAATGATATCTAATTGTGATTAATCAAAATTAATCCACAGTAACCCTGTGATGAATCTGATTAAAAGTTTTAATTGTTTGACAGCACTAGTATATATAATATATTAGTATATACTTACCTGTTAGTATATAGGTTTTTTATAAAGTTGTACTTCACAGGAGATAACCTATGCTAAAAGACTGAAGAAATCTATTCAAATTCTCTTTGAATTTAAGCATACATTCTTTGTGTTTATTCTGCATTTACTTCATTATATTGCATACATTTCAGTTACATGCTTAAATATAAAGTTGAAAAAATGTAATTGCAACCGGGCTACTGAACAAGTAATTGCGATTAATCACGATTAATTACAGAACATTGTGCAATTAATTAGTTAATTTTTTAATCTATTGACAGTACTAATATGCAAGGGCATAATTCGGTCAGATTTGAAATTTTCCACCTAAGACATGTCTCTCTGTTTCACTAACTCATCCTAGCTAATATAATCCGCCTGAAGTATCAGTTACGTTAGCAATCTAACTTCAGTTAATGACATTTTTGATGTGTCTAATAATGACCATGGTGACAGTCATACATCTACAATATGTGTCAATGTATTGCATGTTCAGCAATATATGTACAGATGGGGTGTACCACTGGGAGAGGGGTGCGATGGAACAGTCTAACTGATAATAGCTTTTATTTCCCGGTTAACTAGAAAGCCACAACTTTTCAACTATAAATCATACTGTCATACACATACACTGTCAGATTTCATCAGTATTTTAACATTGATCCAACATTTATATAGCACTGAGATTTCAATCTTGACTATAATGATAATGTGGATGAAAACTCTGCATCGGTTTAATGTCATCTTACTATCTGGGGCATTTTATCTACCTCACATCTATACCAATTTAGAATCACCAGATCTCCCCTGTGCTTTGAACCTCACTGTGTATTTAGCGCAACAGAGAGCTTGGATAACCTCCAGCTCTATTGCAAATTGCAAAATCATGCCACCTTTCCTAAGCAGTGGTTCCACTGCACATTCAGACTGCCAGTTTCCACCGTGTCCACCTTGCTTTACCCGTCCAAATGGATGAACTCATAACCACTGCTACATTATCAAGTGGAGTTATACCGTACACATTTAGTATGGTACCGTACTAAAGATATCACTAAAAGACCTTTAATCTCTTCACTGTTTACCCTTCCAGATCTCTCTTTAACTTGGAAAGTCATATATTGTATTTCTGACAATAAATTGTACTGTTAAAAAATTCAACTGTGAACATGTGAGCCATTATATAGATATAAGTGTGCAGATGTCTATACATGCATCTTTTACAGTGAAAGAGTGAGCCTGTGGTTTCTGTTTGAATATTTCACCCATGACCAGTGTGTTTGCTTAAACTCCAGTTTAAACACCATCACACCCTACCAGTGAAAAAGCAAACATTACCAACTTGTAAACACAGTTAAGTCATTTAATTTGTGGGTGATATAAAGTCGACATAAAAAAACTATTAAAAAACAACAACAACAAAAAAAAACATGCTGATCAAAATATTCCATTAATGTTTTTATCACAGTTTTGTTTTCATAAGCCTACACATTACATTTTATTCACTGCTTACACAAAGTGCAAATTAGACAGCCTTTCTACTGCCTCTAGTGCCAAGTTTAAAGTCCTTGATTAGGATATTAAATTAGGATTAATGACCGATTGATCCTAATCTTCCAAATCATGTCAAGCAGAGCTCTTGGACGTCGCTGAAACTTCACGATCACGGCTACGGACAGTGTGAGATTATAGCTGAGGACTGGATTATCACTGCTAATCCAATTACACATGGTGTGCTGTAATCGGCTGTGAAACTACTGTAAGTAAAGATGACCATTTGGAGACTGAATTAAAAATTTTGAACATGCACTCGTACCAAATAAATAAATAGGAAAGCTGTGGCTGTACCTAGAAATTATTTCCAAGTCTAAACACCTACTGGCATAATAATTAATGTGTGGTTTGTAACGCCCAAATCTCTGTCGATACTTGACTATCTCTAGTGACATCGGACCATTTAGTGGTCAAGCAACCGGAAATAGAAAAACTCACAACCGATGACGATTTGACTCCACCTCATGATACCATTTAGCAACAGATGAGCAGCGCTTCATGTTCATTTTGTCGGGCCAGAGTGAAGCGCAGCCGCTGCCGTGGTTTCCTGAGGGAATACTTCACTGTGTAAATGTTTGTCGGGGTTGCGGTCCGTCCCTCCGTCCCTTGCACCGTAGCTGGCTGAGACCGTTAGCGGCTTCCTCATCCAGAAACACACCGCGTGAGTCAGTGCTGCTGCTAGTTTCTGCGGCGGTTTCGCTATGGATGTGCTGTGGATGATACCGCTGCTGCTGCTCATGATTATTCCGCTCCTGATGTGCACCAGCAGCACGTTTGTTTTTTATTTCAAAAAGTTCTTTTACGTGGCCTGGATGATGGTCTTGGCCCTCATCGGTATACCTCTGTGCATACTAAAGAGCGGAGGCAGAGACATTGAAAACATGAGGTGAGTTTTGCAGAAATGTCGCTCGCGGCGCCGTCTGACAGCTAGCCCTCGCTAGCTCGTTAGCTGGCTAGCAACCGTGGTTGTTTATATTGAAGCATTTGGGTTTTTAATCTCAGCAGAAACAATAACGGCCTCATTGTTGCGAGGAGTTAAGTTGGCGTTACAGCAATGTGGCGCAGGAGGTGTTTCCTACCAAACTGTGAAATTTGAAAGAAAGAAATAAGCAGAAAATGAAGAAATCCCTATTGCATTTTTCTTTATCATTCATATGCTACTATTAGCTCGCTTGACACATTGGCAGTAGCGGCGTGTGGACATTAGCTAAAAATCAGGGCGCTAATGTGACGTTGCGTTCATGCTGGGTTAATGTTTGGTAAATCTTAACGCAAGAAAAGCAATAATATCTTTAGATGACGGATATTTTCAATGTATTTTCTGCAGGCACTTTCTTAGAATCCCAACCCATACAAGTGTCCACTAACTTGTGCCCTCTGAACGTGTAACCTAGCACTGTATCCGCTCAATTTGTCCTGTCTTTTTAAATCTGTGTGTGTGTGTGTGTGTGTATAAAGGAGTGACTCATTTATTGAATCCATAGTTACTAGTAGTGCTGATTTAACTTTATATCTCTGTCCTATCTGCCTCAGTTTACATCTGTGTTGGGGGCAGAATGTTAAACATTTTACAAAGGCGTTATTTTACACCTGACACCAAAATCAGTCACCAAAACTGATCCTTACTGTAGGAATGTAACACATCTTCAGTGTTGGTGTTCACGTTGTAGGGGGTGTTGTTGTGTGGTTGGTTAAATCTAGTCAGTGGTGATGGCTTGCTGCACACAAATGACTGCATTTCAGTAATTACCCTGAAGAGACGGATGCCAGATGGCACTTTCCCCTGATTGGAGCTGGGTTACTGAATAGTTATGAGACCCATCCTCAATGCAACCTCACTTGGCCCTGAACTGCTGACAGCAGCAATGTCGGTTACAACAGCAGACCTTACTGCCTCAGTGCTCCAGGAATAACAGTGTCACAGTCATGTTAGCTGTGCCAGTGGTGTCATGTTGCACCAGTGTACCGTTCTATCAGTGCAGAGGTTATCTGGACCGATTGTCTGTGACAAAGTGACCGAACTGAGGTCAGACCTTAGATGAATGAATAGACTTTTTGGATGGATATTTTACATGGCAGACAGGACTGGAAGAGAGAGCACTGTAATTCAGCGGGTTCTGTCACCTAAATTTACTGTTACACCAAAGCCTGAAGACTTGCTTTCCAGTCACTTTACCTCTGAATTAAACCTGTAGGCCACAGCAGGTATCCATGAGTTCGCTCAGTCAATAACATCTGTAAAGCATCAAGTTACAGCTGTTGTGTTGTGCTTTCATTTCTTGAAACACATCCATTAATTTACGTTTAATTGAAACTGTTTTATCCGTCACTTATGTGAATGGCTACTTCTGGGTATGGGTTAGTTATTAGGTAGGATCTCATGACAACAGATAAAGGACAGGGGTTTAGTTTTCTCACTCACAATTGCATGAGCTCATGTTCTGTGCTGTGTAATGGTGGCCCTGTCTTTTTGGTAAAGGAGTAATATTGCCACTTAACATACTGTATTGAAAACAACCAGTTTTTTTGCCATAGTATTTCTGATGGAAGTAATTGTTAGCTCTGTCACCCTGAGACTGTGATTAGATGCCTGTCCTTTGTACAACCTACTGACCTTAAACTTATGAGTAAACTCAACAAGATTGGCAGTTTTACATTTTGGCAAAACAGGTCAGGCTGACCTTTGGAGTGGCCACATTGCATGTGATTTATCCTCTTGTTCAAATTTGATTGCACTCTCAGGGTTGCAGATAATGAAGTGAACCAAAGTAAATGCTTAGTGGACTGATCATAAAATATAATTCAACAGCGGTCACTCATTACCCTTGAACATAGAGTTGCTGCAACACTATATCGTTGCATAACCTGTGGCTTTTACTTCAGACCGAATGTGTTATCACTGCACCACTATGTTGTAAGATAACCAAAAGACTACTCTAGTTTAAAGGTTAACAAGATTTTTCCTGTCCATTACCAGTCAAGCACAAGTGGAAACAAAGTCTACTACAGTCATCAGAAGATAGTTCTGAGAAATAGCGTACCACCACTTACTACTTTATATTTTGCTTATATGGAGCCGGACTGTGTTGCATTTTTATTAAGAAGTGGTTGAGTAATGGTTCTGCCTGAAGGTCGCTTAAAACATAAAAAAGGGCACCTGTTATGTCCAGACATTATAACTTATCCAAGAACCAATTTTAAATTGTTGAAATGGTAAAGAAAGATTGTCTAAGAGAGTTTAGGCTGTGTTGAAGAATAAAGCTGGTCATACCAAATATTAACTTTGCAGCTTGTTAGAATTGAGCAAACTCAGTTTTTTTCCTCTTATGTTGTAGTTGCATGCATGCTTGCACATTTCAGTAAATACAGTACTTATGTCCTATATTTCCTACCAAAATATAAAGACATGAAGTGTGGTTCAAGACACTTTTTTGCTGTATTTTAGTAAGAAACTAGGTCCAGTGTATATTCAAAAAAAGAATAGTCTGGTAGTTCCCATTATAAATTATTTTATTTAATTTTTAAAGTGTTTTGCTTGTCTGTTAGGTATTACTTGTAGTAGAGTAGAATCACTATAAAATTCTTAAAAGACTATGCATGTGAGGCCTTTGTCAGCAGAAAAGGGTGTGAAATTTATATATAAAAAAATAAATAATACAGTTAAAAGTTCAAAAATTTTGGCCCTTCATATTTTCCAAAGCCCTCTAGCAAACCGAACTGCAGTCTTTGCCGGACCAATTCTAGGCCCTGAGCCTTATGTTTGACACTCCTGCTTTCGAGTTGGCAGTATTGAGTTGGGATGTGCCTAAATCCTTAAAGCTGCTCCTTCATGGCACATTATTAGTATTAGTGGTGTAGTTTTAATGAGTATGTGTGGCATCAGATGCACGTTATGGCTGAAACTTGCTCAAAGATGGTTTTAAGTAGTTGGGTAGATGTTTTAGTCCATTGACACATTTTGTGTACAGTCATGAAACTGAGCTTGAATGAAAGCAGAGTTGAAGATGAGTTCGGTTCCTGTAATAGCTGGTTTAGCAAGAAAACTACCCCATGTTACAAGGAGGATAGTTTTTGTGACAGCAAACAGAGGGAATATGATTCAGGGATGAGCAAGGTCTCTTCTGTAAGTATTATGTATAGTATTATGTATAGCCTCTTCCTGAGGCTGGATTGGTAGTGCCTCTGCTCTTTTTCGGAGAAATTTCCTTCAGATTATTGACAGAAGCCAGTTTTAGTGTGTCACGCAGCTAGTTTGCTATCCAAAATTAGTGGTACAGTTTAGCATGGAGAATGTTATGAGAGTATGATTGTTTAGCTGCAAATGTAAAGTAGCATTTGCATGATGTGTGAACTCTGCCTGAGCTCATCATGGTTGTTAAGAATCACACTGAAAGTTTTCCAAGCCAAGCCAGCAGGCACCTTGGATTTGTCTTAACAGAGGTCAGAGCTGTTATCATGTTTGTGTCTACAAAGGTTAAGCTTCACAAGTCCCAATAGATCTCATCTGGTGGATCAGACAGTTTCAGGCTTTTAATAGTTGCAAGGGGGAAAGAAAAGCTTTTTAAAAAATGGTTTTGTTAGATCATCAAATCACATTTATAAACAAGCACATGCTGACTAACAAACAGCTACAGTAATCACGCCATTATTGAACTTGAGTAATCATGCACAGTGCAGCCCACAAAACCCTTGTTTCTGTTTAATTTTTTTCTTCTTCTTCCCTTTTTTCCTTGTCCATTGCCTCATTGCATCAGCAAACCTCAGGTCATGAATGCCCTGACAGTTTCTAGTAAAATTTCCTTGTAACATTTTTTTTCTTTTAACCCTAACTGCAAACAGATTACTTTTTTTGATACTTGGAGTTTTAGTTTTGAGTTATAGTTTTGTAAGTTATTGTAAGGTCAAAAGACGGCTGTTTTTGTTGTTGTCAGCAGACTAGCTCTGATAAACGAACTGTTCACTACCTGCCTATCAGAGTAAGACAGATAGTGACTATCTTGCAACGAGATAAAAAAATTAAATGTTCAGATAAATAAAAATGTGCATTTACTTTGACTAATCAAAGCCTGTGTGTTCTTTTATGTAATGTTTGTCATGAGGCAGGTGGATGAACATTTCTTTCTCAATGGTTACTGGAGCGTTATACTTGGTGAAAGTAATTATTTCCCCAACCAGGAAAAGAAACAATGCTTAAAGGGGTGTTGAACATGATTAATTTAGCCTATGTGTTTAAAGATAGTTGTGATTATATTGCCTGACACATTCCGCTTTTGTTTCTACTAGGGCTGCACGATTAATCGTTAGAAAATCGCGATCTCGATTCATATTCATGTGCGATCTCATTTCCAAATGACGATTTTAAAAAAATTAATTAATTAAAAGACGACGACCACGACTGTACCGCATTTTGATCCGGGACGTAATCTGCATGAAAACAAGCGCTCACTCTTCCTGCTCAACAAATGACAAGGGCGGAGCCTTATACCACGTGATACAGAAGCTGTGCCGTGTGATGCTAAAATCGGCAGGGAAAAAACAACGGAGAGCACGTCAGGGATGACCAGAAAGTGACAGGAGAAAATCCGTCCCGGTCAACCACCCAAACATCAATAACGGGAACCTTATAAAGCGCTTCCCTATACACGTCAAACTTCCGCAGGCACAAAGAAATTACGGAGGCTATTACTTATCACCTGACCAAAAATATGGCCCCCATCAACATTGTGCAAAACGAGGGATTTAGGAAAATGATCAACACCCTAGACAAACCCGCAACTATTTTTCTATTGTTGCTCTACCTGCTCTATACACGCAGTGTCGAGCAACGGTGGAGACGGAATTTCAAGCAGTACAACATTTTGCGGCAACCACAAAACATGAGACATTTGTTGTTTTTATGTTTATTTATTGTTTTTATGTTCAGTCTCAACTGTTACGAAGTTGATGTGCAGTTAATAAGTGCAATAAATATTTATATTGGAAAAGAAAATCGTGAGAGAATCGTGATCTCAATTCTAAGCCAAAAAATCGTGATTCTCATTTTATGCAAAATCGTGCAGCCCTAGTTTCTACCTTTCACAGTGCTTTCGTTAGTAATATGCAATACACTGGCATCATAAGTAACCAGTACATACTCACTGTATTTAACCATTCCCTCTCTCAGGATCATCCGTTTCATGGTTCGACACGTCAAGTATTTGCTGGGTCTTCGATTTGAAGTGAGCGGTTGGGAGCATCTGCAGACCGAGGGTCCCTATGTCGTCATCTCGAACCACCAGAGCTCCCTGGATGTTTTGGGTGAGTCTTTTAGTGCTTCTCTGAAGACAGACATTTTTGATATTGATTTAAATGCCTTCAAATACAGTCATACAATCAATTTCTTTTGGCATTTTAGCAAAAAATATAATTGGTGAAGCAGATAGAAAGACATGTGGATAAAGAGAAGGGTGTGCAGTAAAGGTCCAGCTTGCTGGGAATTGCTAGGATCCTGCTTGGGGCATTTGCACCCATGCAGGATGTCTTTACTGCTCTGTCATCAGGTAGGCCTGTTTGATGACACACTTAAAGGTTATTTGAAACACATTCAACTCTCTACTTATAAATATTTATAAACATCAGATTGAAACATGCGTTGAAAGTTTAGCAGTGACAGCCTGTCTCGTCTGTTTCTCACTATACACCGACTTTTAATCTGAGAGGAGGAGTAAAGCAAGGCAGTCATGCGGACGGCAGATTTGTCTCAGCTGTAGTTTTTGTGCTTTTAAGCCCTACAGACTCAAGAAAACAAACCAAGAGTAGGAAAAAGAGAGAATCCTCACCAGGGAAGAGTTGTTTTACAGTGAGTCCAGTTCATCCTGAGCAACTTGATACCAGATATGATGCATGCGGTCCTGAACATTTTAGTTGGAGGAGCAGCATTCCTCTGCAGTAGATGCATGAGTCCCAGATGGAAGAATTGTACCGTTAAGCTCCAACCATGGGAATTTTTAAATCCCACCTTAATATACATGTGACAAATCTCTACCTCATGACCTAAAGTAGGAAAGGAAAAGCTGATATCGAGCCTCATCGGCTGATGGCTAATTTAATGTCTGCTCCAATCACACAGGCCGAGAGACCAATCAGGGACCCAATAGGGCTAAAAATGTATTTGCCTACTGGCTTAAGGAGGGCACTTTTGTGTCTTGGTGAAATTGAACACAAAGAGGTATAGGATTACTGTGATTGCGCTGGTCACTAGCAGATTACTCTCGTCACCTGTACATTTTGTAAGATGGAAGATGCCAACTTGTCTGCAAACAGTTGCCAACTAATCACCAAGCAGTTAAGAAAATTTGAATTGTAAACACAAACTGAAAATAGGAAAATGTTGTGCTTTTGGAAATGTGTTCAGTGGCCCAACTTTTACTTTGGAGGCATTTTGCAGCTCCAGTTTATCGCTCTTCTTCAAGTTTTACTACCTGTCTGTGGTTAGTTCCCCGGTAGGGCTGGGTATCGTCACTGATTTCTAGAATCGATTCAATTCCGATTCACAAGGTCCCGAATCGATTCGATCCACGATTCGATTTAATTCGATTCGATTCGATTCGATTCACTCCGATTTGAATCTGGGAAATTTTGACAGTCAGAAATATTATAATTCAGATCAGTACATTTACATATTTTTGTATCTATAAAAAGGAAGCTGACACACGCAAGACTTTATCAAAGGTGTGAGCATCACAGCAGATGCCTTTGTGTCAAAGTAGCTGAGGATAAAACACAGAAAAACATGAAGGTGATTTTCCTGGCCTGGGATTTTATAAAAATATTCTGCAGTACATCAAAAACGAAAGAAAACCATTAATCAACATATGAACATTACCTCTGAAGTTACAGCGGTTTTATTAGAGACACGGCTAAGCGTTTTGTATAATTTTAAAAAGTTTAAATTTGTTCAGTATTGAACGGCAGAAATTAGGTTTTCTATTCAGAAGTATATAAAACGGAAAAAAAAAACGTCGGCCGACAGCGCTGTAAACAACGGTAGACTTGTGCGTAACAAGCAAGCGAATAATGCAGAAAACAGTACAGAGAGAGAGAGGGAGAGAGCTGTGCATCGTGGTAGAAGCAAAAGAGTGAATTCATGACGTTGTTTATGTGAAGCGTAGTTTGGATCTTCTTTTGCTGCTGGTTCGGTCAATATTGTTTGGAGAGACATCAAACTAACAGCTTTAGAATCGGCGCATAAAGGGCGTGAACACAAAGCGCGGACCGCCGACAGATCAGAATCAGCGAGCTGTCGGCTTTCAGCCCGACTGTGAGAAAGGCAACATCTAACTGATTCTGATCTGCGGGTCGCGCTGTGTGTTTAAGTCTTTGTGCAGAATCCGTGTTCCTGCTCTCATTTACTGTCTTAGCTGTTTGGTGGTTGTTGAAATTTTGTGAGATTTCACCAGAGATTCTGGCATTTCGGGCAAAATAAATTTATATTAAAAAATCGATTCAGGATTTTAATGAATCGATTTTACGTTATCCAAGCCAGAATTGATTTTAATCGATAAATCGATAATAAAAACCCACCCCTATTCCCCGGTATCTACAGACAAGTTGGCATCTTCATGCAAACCGCTGGCAAAACCACAAAATATACATATTAAATAATACAAGAACGAATCTTGAATATCAGAAGAGTTCATGTCACCTGTATTCTGGTCAGCATGTAGTGATAGCTAAACTCAAGCCTGTGTGAAAGCACAAAAGCAACCAGCTAACTGGTACAGATGTTTGCAGTTGGCTCAGTTCCTGCAGATGTAGTACCAGATGCAACTTGTTTTTGTGTCAACCTTTATCCTTGGTCTCTCCTTTTGAAAGTCATATACTACTATCATTATTCTGTGTCACGATGGTTATACATAACATGTCTGTGAAGGTTCTCAGTCATCCAGGTCATCGTAGTCAAAGGAGCTTGCAAAGAAAAGCGTCTGGACTTCTTTAAGTTACTTGAAGACGTTTCACCTCTCATCCAAGAGGCTTCTTCAGTTCTAAGGTCAAATGGTGGAGAGTCCCAGATATAACCCTAGTGGGAGTGTCCCCCCACAGAGGGACAAAAGGACCCCCTGATGATCCTCTAATCGCCTGAGCCAAGGTGTGGAACTGGGTGTGGGTCCCAATCAGCCAGAGTTTCGGGTGATTTCATTGTGAAACCTGGCCCCACCTTATCATGCGAATTCCTGAGGTCAGATGGCCCAGGGTGTGAGTGGGCGTTAAGGCGTCTGGGAAGGGATCTCAAAACTGGATTATAGATGGCAGAGAGTTGGTGTCGTAAACCACCGCCTCTGTTCAAAGATGGTCGCTCACAGTGGACATAGATGGCTTCTTTCACTCCTCTTTCAAACCATCTGTCCTCTCTGTCCAAAATGTGAACATTGGCATCCTCGAAAGAGTGTCCTTTATCCTTAAGATGCAGATGGACAGCTGAATCTTATCCTGTGGAGGTCGCTCTTCTGTGTTGTGCCATCTGTGTTGTGTTATACATAACAATTCCTTTTTTCTGGATCTAAGTAGCTACTATTTCTGAGCCGTACTCCAATTTTAACGCTTGTTCCTTTGTATGCAAACAGGAACTGGGGAATATGTAAATAATAACAGCTACATTGTGGGTTATGCCATGCGAAAACACTTTGTGATCAGACTGCAGGATTGTCTGCGGCAGCCGTGATGGAGCCAGACTGTGATCTGGTCTCATCCTGTCACCGTTTAGTTCTTATCAGCCAGCAAACAGTGGAGCAAGACTTTAGCTGTGCCACCATCTACAGCTTTATAGCTCAGTTCATTAAGGGAAAGTCTGCACAGGCTACTCACAACTTACTGGAACCAAATGTTATGGCCTTCCAGGTTTATCTCACTTTACACTCCCACCTACTTAAGCAACGGGCACCTTTTCTGGTTTGTCAGACAGCCAGTAGGCATGTTAAAACTAGGCTAATTGTTAGATTACTGCATTCCAGCTATGTGTTGGTACACAGTGCTTGTCAGAACAGAACAGTTTTCACAACCTCTGTTGATACAGGATCACGTGCTGTTTGCTTCTCAGCAAGCTGAATAATACAAAGCACAGCCACAGAAAGAACCTGTTACATTGGTATGGGTTTTTAAACATTCTTTACATACTGATCACTTACTGTATCAATAAAATGTTGGCCTCACAGAACCCTGTCTGAGCTACACACTGGTCGGAAACAAAAGCATGTTGTAGAAAGGGTTCGATTCCTCTTTTATTTATTTTCTTCAGCTTGTATTGTTGATAGTTGAGATGTCTTTTAACAGTATCTCATTCTTCCCTGTTCTAAATCTGAGTGTTGAGGGACGATTTCTCTCCATCAGTGTGTGGGGGAGAGGGTTTTTCAGCACCGGTGAGTGATGAGGGTAGGCTCAAGGCCAGGGTAGTGATAGCAGGAGGAGAGCTAGGCGTCTAATTAGCACTGACAAAACTCAGCATGCGGTTTGTTTGGCGTCCAAGTTGCCATGCCGACTGCTTCACCCCAGCCATTAGGAGATGCTGATCCTAGAGCAGATGTTATATTAGTGTCTTCACCTTTCTGAGCTGCTTTTTCAGCTCGGTTTAAACGCATCTGCTCACCTGCTGTTTTCAGAGTAACATCTTATAGAGATAAGACAAATAGGCCAAAGCATGGATGTGTTCATCTGGTCACTGATCCTTCTCTGAATGAGCTCCAGTCAAAAGGCAGAAACATGTGATTTCAGTTTGGGTGTTATCCCCTTCTAAGAAAGCGCCACTTCAGACATGTAGCAGTGCTACAAATATCCCATTCTGACCACTTATCAGGGTTCATATCCAGCTCTTCGTGGAGGTGGATTCTCTCTGCTTTGAGAGGGCATATTTTTAAAGTCTCTATGGTATAAGTGCATTGCATTTGGGGTATTATTTAATGACTGAAAGGAAGACAATTTATTATAGTACAAGTTCTTATTGACTCTCTGTAACTTGTCATATTAGCAGACTTTGAAGCTACAAAGCAGTTGCTAGTAGAAAGCTGTGCGCTTAACTGCAATGTCTTTAACTTTTTATTTTAATTTATTATTTTTATATTTTAATTTTAAAAGTAGTTTTTGTAAAAACTGTCACCACAAGGTGTCACCGTTTCACTAGGTTGTAGTATAGCATTACATTTTTATTTTTTTATGGATGTTTGAAATATGTTTAATTTTGAAAAACTGCCGTCTCTGTGTTCTTCTAGCTGCCAAAATAAGTCAGGTGAGTGTGATAGAATCATGAACTCATGAACAAGTATTGAGCTAACATCTGGTATATCTCATTTTGGACACAGCAGATTGGACTTACTGCACCATCTTGTGGTTCAAAGTGGTATTACATGGAAGTACAGCCAAGCCCTGTTTGTACTAGAGTTGTCTCTCATACACTGCACAAAGACATCTTGGAAATGAGCTGTTGTTTCTTTGCCAAAACCAAAATAACCCCACTACGTACATACAGTAGCTGTGATGGTTCTAAAAGTTTCATGATCCTGAAGGTTAAGTCTCCTGTTTTATCTCTCAGGCTTGATGGAGATCCTACCAGACCGCTGCACCACAATTGCTAAGAAGGAGCTGATCTATGCCGGTACAGTGGGCCTCATTTGCTGGCTGGGCGGGATCGTCTTCATCAACCGCAAGAAGACGAGCGATGCCAAAAGCGTGATGGCTGATGCCGCCAAAACCATGTTGGACGACCAGGTAACCTGCCTCCAGTTAAGACAAGAAACATCTTGATCTTAAGGTTCTGTTGTAGTCTTTGTTGGAGAATGTGAGCTGATTAAATCAACCTTGTCTTATGACTTTCACAGATTCGTCTGTGGGTATTTCCAGAGGGAACCCGTAACCAAAATGGCGACCTGCTGCCCTTCAAAAAGGGTGCTTTCCATCTGGCAGTGCAGGCACAAGTAGGTTTGTTTATTTGCTTTAAAGGTCTTAAATTTTACCTTGTACGTAGAGGGAGGGAGTGTTAGAGCTCTCCTAGCTTTTTGCTTCATCCATACATGTAAACATCCTGTTTATTCTCTTAACCCTGACAGGCTGTGATGATTCTGTTGGTATTTCAGGAAGCTTCTGCCAGCTTAGGGTTCCCAATAGTGAGGGGGCTGATTCCAGACACGTGGGGGAGCTAGCAGACTTATGTGGGGCAAGACTAAATTATGAAATCATAATTGAACATGACCTCCAGTTCAGAATGGCTGCAGCTCAGCTGTGCAAATTTATGGGCTTTATCTCTGCGTGCATGCAGGTGGGAGGTCTCTGTTCTCCAGTTAATTCATATTTTCATAGCAACACTCGGGGTCAGACAGGTGGGATAAATTACACATACGCAAAAAGAAAAACACTCTCGAATGAGACCTAGCCATGAAGCTACAACGGTGTGTGCATGTGTGAACCCAGATTTTGTAACTTGCAGCTGAAGATCAATATCAGTCGGGTTCAGATGTGCACCAGAGTCTGCAAAAATAAAGTCCTGCTGCTCCTCGTTAGAAAACACATTAATATTTTGGTAAGAGGTTCTTACACTTTAGAGCGCTTGCTAACGCATTTTCCAGACAGTGTTTAGTGGATGTTAACAAAAGCACGTTGTTTGCATTTGAAGTGCTGGAGTAACTCCATTTGAAATGTGTTGAATACAGTCTGTTTCACCTTTCCCTGATGGCTTTTTTCTTCTTCTTTTTTACACACTTGAGACTGTTTCTCTCTCTGCATTTGCTTCTGCTGAGTTAGGCCAGCCTTTTCATTCGTACCCGGCCGGCCAGATTGAGTGGAAACAGGACAGCCCCCAGGGGGAGCCGCGTTTGGCTCAGTCAGCCCTGCAGATGGGCCATTCGGGGCCTTGAGACAGCAACTCGGCCTCTATTAGCAGGAGTGGAGGAGATGGAGAATGCTTGTGTCATGCTGAGTTTGTGTGTGTTTGAAGAAATGTGCTGCTGGTTTAATCGGGCATTTTGGCCTTTTTTTGATTGGTTTGGAAAGCATTTCCTTTTAGGGCTTCTTTTCTGTCTCTTTTCTTATTTTTTCCTTTGTTTTTTTCTTCTTCCAGGTACCCATCATACCTGTCGTTTTCTCCTCCTACAGCAACTTCTACCTACGGAAAGAAAAGCAGTTCAAATCAGGTAACTGTCCTCAACTTTTTACTTTGTGTTGGGTCAAATGACAATAACATGAAAACAACAGCTTGATGTTCCCCGAGACTCCTGACTCTAAAGTTTTTGGGTTTTTTTTGCCCCTGCAGGAATCATCAGATTGAAGATCCTTCCAAAGATTGAGACAAAGGGGATGACTTCAGACGATGTGTCATCCCTGTCTGACAAATCCTTTGACCTGATGCGCACTGCCTTCCTGGACATCTCTGACTCCATAACCCGGAGCAACGGGCCCGTAAGGCACTGAACATTGATCTTCCACCCGCCCCCTGTTTTTTCAGCCCCATGTCTGAGATCCACCCCTCCCTGAGACCCCCCCACTCTCCGCCCCAGGTTGTCCCACCGCCTGGCCAGGAAACAATGTGACACAAGTCTTTTTGTGACGAAAGCTCTTCATGTCTAGTTGACGCCTGGTCCGGTCCACCTCTGGCCTGAGCACACAGCACAGTCAGTCCTGACCCTCACTGTCCCAGCAGCAGCAGCTGCTCTGCACTTTGTGAGCGGAGTGACGGACGGCGAGCCGAACGGTCTGGGTGTGTGTTGTTCATGCATGCCTTTTGGATGGCTCTGTCCACCTTTCATCCTTGCTTTGGAAATCTCAGCTTTCTTATTGTCTTACTTTATTGCTGTTTTCTACTTTTCTTTGGCCTTTTATCTTCACCTGCTTTTGTTCGTTTTGCCTTCTGTTCAGCAGATAAACTTTGCGGGGGGGTTTCTGATCATAAATGTCAGTAGATATTTATGTTTTCCTCTCATGCTGCCTTGGTTTTAGTTCTCTTCGGATGCTTAAACAGACATACACAAAATCAAAGTACCCCATCTCCTTTCTTCGCTTTTAGTTCTTTTCTGTTTCTCCCCTATATGCATTCCAGTCTTTTGCCCAAAGACAAAAATGAGTGCGGGTCTCCACAAAGTGTGGAGCGTGTGGAAGGAAAGGACACCCACGACTTTCTATAGCTCTGTCGCTCTAGATTGAACTCTGTATCCACATTGGCTCATCAACCCAATGACCAATAGCTCCATGACACGTTTCATGATGTCAGAAGGCAAGGAATGCAAGATACCGTGTATAACAACAGCACCCATCTGTACTGGATTTATGGACTTAAGTGAACTGATCAGTTCTCAGTGTCGTATGTTGGTGTATACCTGTACATTCTTCCAGTTTGTCTCTCTCTCCAAAAATGAATTGAAGCAACCGGTCTGCAGCATTGAGCAGCAAGTGTCCTCCAGCAGTGCTCTAAACTCAAACTCTAATTTCACACTCTTGCTTTGTTGTCGTTGTTTTGTTTTTTTCAGGATCACCTTTATGCTCCTACTCATATACAAAGTGTCAAAAGAAGTGAATTCTTTAAGTGCAATGTCCAACTGTTTCAACGTTACTACTGTTCCAAAGTGCGAGCTACCTGCTGTGCCATGACAAAGATGTTTTGGGAGGTTTCCAATGTGCATGGGGTGGTTTATTTTTGTTTGGTTGGTTGGGTTTTTTTTGTTTTGTTTTATTACTATCTCCTTATGGTTTACTTAACTGGTGACCCACTGAAATTATTTAAGGCAGTTCTTGCCATAAACAAGAGGAGGAAACCTATGAGATGATTTAGATCTCTAGTATTGTTCATCTATTAGGATTAAATCAAGGAATCCCAAAGTACTAACAAACTCAAGGATCTAATGACTGAAGATATGTTATGTTGATTGGGTGTGATGGGAAGCCCTGTTTTTGTTTTTTTTTGTTTTTTTAACCCTATGAGAATAAGTTATTATATTTAGTTATGATGTTCTGATTATTTAACCTCACTGGAAACTATTAGATTATTTAAACAGGAAAAAGTGGCCTGAATTTTGATTGTTGGCATCGTTGGGTGAGTTTTGCTCGATATGGATTTGTTGTATGATTTGTACTGAAAATGTCTTCGGACCACTGACTGAACCGCTTTCGTTTACACCCAGGTCTTAGTTTCTCTTCGCTCAGAGTACAGCCACAAAAATCCTTAATTCTGCCCATCAAACACAATCTGAGAATGTACCACAGCATTCAGGACAGTTGTTTGTTACTAATTACAATTTTTGAAAAAAATGACTTTTGCTTTCTTTAATAAAAGTGTGACGTTGCCTTGCATGTACTTGGCATCAAATGTAGGTGATTTATTGGGCTGAGCACAAGGCATTAGGCTTAGTCTAACCTTGTTGTGCGCACTGACCTCCTGAGGAGCTCATGTGAATGGATTTATGGATACTTTGGTAGTATGCCCTGCTACGTGCGTTGCTGTTCGTAGTTGAGTGCACTTACTTTTAGTGAGCCCTGCTTTGGTGACATGTGAGAGTCGGATTTCAGACAAGTTCCAAAGCCAGTTTGGATCATTAGCCCTTACTATTAATCACTATGAATAACTCACCAACCTGTTCTCTATTATTATTATTATTATTATTCCTATTATTTTATGACTTAAAAAAAAAAAAAATTAAATTCGTTTTGTTTTTGGGGGGGTGGGGGCTGTCTAAGACCAGTTTTTACCTTTGCAGCAGGTGTTTTGAATGTTCAAAAAGCACTCTACCAAATCGGTTTCTTTCCAAAAACGATCTATACCATATACATTTATTTAATGGAGCGTGCTATCCATTTATTCCGTTCATTGTGTGTGTTGGGGGTGTTTTGTACAACAGATTGTGATTTGTTAGCTTTGGCTAACAGGCTCTGCAACAGTCCTGCCTGTTTAATTTCTTCCCTTTTTTTTTTTTTTTTTTTTTTTTTAAATCTTTTGTCCCCCCATAGGGCCGTTGTTTACAAACTAATATGTAAGATATTGGAAAATATTCAAAGTATTCTTAAAGCACTTTTCATGCTGAGTTCTTGTGGGCGAAAAAAAGTTTGTTCTCACCAAAGCTATTAAAGTGTAATTTAGATGGATATGAGAAACAGAGCTGACATCCTGCAGAGCCGTGTGTGTGTGTGTGTGTGTGTGTGTGTGTGCGTGCACGTGTGGCCCTTTATTGTATGTGTGTACATATGCACACATGGTATAGATGCCCATTACAAGTATCTGGTTAATATTTAATGTAGTGTTCTTGATTTCACATATTCTGGGTAAATGTGAATGCCTTGCATAACATTAAGCAAATAAATTCTTTTTGTTTTTTCTTAATTGGTCGTGTACTGAAATGCCTGTCTTGCCCTCCTCTGGGACTCATTTTAAAATCAACAGTGGAAAAGGTACTTACTGTATGAGACTCGGCAGTAATGGCTTTAATCTGAGGCACGACAGAACTTAGTTTGTTCCAGCTGTTTCTAGAAGTTCTCAAAGTTCACCGCACACCATCAGACCAGATCCATACATAAGCTTCGTACAGTTGCAGCAAACTACGCTCCGCCTTAAAGTTGGGGCATAACGACCTGGAGGTACTTTGTTTCTATTTTCACTTTCTGCTACTTCATATTAATATTCCACATTAACTCTGCGACATTTGACTGCATGTTTGCAGACATGCTGCACTGTGATGCACAAAAAGTGTTCTGAGACCGAAAACATTTTAATTTCATGGAGCAAAAAGGGGGGAAAAGACATTGCATTGATGTACTTTTAGGGAATTATGACTTTTCTAGAATGATTTTCTGATTCTAAAGCAATGATCCCATTTATCTACAGAAAACAATCATTGTACAAAACTGTAAAGCATCATTTCTCATAATGTGGACTGTAGATATATATTTTTTCAAAATCCCATTTTTCTTGGTGTGCTTTGATTGGTATCTGAATACTTTTACCACTGCAGTATTTCCTGTACACACATGAGGTCAGCAGGTTTGTAATTGCACTCTTCCATCAGCATTGTAGACAAGCTCGCATATCTGCACACATTAATCAGTAAGTCGTGTTTTTGATTAGGAAGTTTTATTACAAAATGTTACAAAACTAGTTATAAATGTCTATTGGAGCACTGAGACAGACCTACAAGTAATCATAATTTAAATACATAAATACAGATGCCCCAGGTCACTTTGGGACAAAGCTGCACTGGTGAAAAACAAATGGAAACTAAGTAGCAAGTTTGACCTCTGACCCTAACAGGGGAGTTTAATTTAGACGTTCCTGGGGTGGTGTAATAGTGAAACTGCCTCCTACCACAGGTACTGTTAGAAAATCAACAACGTGACAGTGATTCAATGAGAAAAGTAAATGAATCTATCAGGAATAGTAAAAATCTCAAATGATTTCCGAGGCGATTACGTCACGGCATAACGAGGACCAAGGCGCTTTCTGACGTCTGCCATCTCTTTGCTGCAAATGCCAGCAGTCTTGGCACGTCCAGTCTGGCAGGTTTGCGTGGACGGTAACTTTACTGGAACAATGGTGGCCCTGTTCAGAGGCTAATTCTCCTGACATGAACCTGCAGGGAAGAAGATGAAAAGACTTACCACAGGTATGTTTATAACTGTGGATTTTGAAATATGATTGAAAGCACTGGGCGCTATCCGTCAGGATTTCCATTAAAAGAACAATACTTAAAAAAAGACCTTTTCAAAGAATAGAAAATAGGTTGGTTTCAAATGCTTTTATTTAAGTGTTTGGATTCCCAAAGTAGCTATTATTAAAATGCAATCAAAGTTTGTTTATATGATTCAACATTTACACTGTTGATGAACGTATTCTGGTTAAAAACAAGTTAAATTCGATAGAAGACTTGGTTGTCTTCATCTTGTATGCTATTTATTCTTCATCTACTTTAAAATACCAGCATGACGGCGCAGGTTGTTAAGCCGAATGGGATGTGGGCTCGTGTGGCTGCACAGTAGCAAGAAAGTGTTTCTTAGTGAGCACAGCAGAGACTGGAGTGTTTAAATAAAAAGCGGCATGTCTGCCGCACGGCTAACGCTGTTTCAGCAGCTCTTCAACAGAACACCATTCTCCAAAAATTCCTTATTGTCTTTTATATCCCGTCTCCCTCCCAACCAGCTGTGGCAAACAGCTGCTCCTTGCTGCTCCTGGTTCTGTTGGAGGTTTCTTCCTGTTAAAAGCGAGGTTTTCCTTCCCACTTTTTCCATGTGCTTGCTCACAGCAGATTTTCTCTGTATCATTGTTACGTTTTTACCTTTTGGTGACTGTTGTTGTGATTTGGTGATATATACTAAAACTGAATTTAACCCCTGGTTACTCCTTTAGAGCCACTGTTTGTATTTTTTTATGATAGTTGGATAAACTGCATTTGCTGCATAACCAATACACAACTTGTGATTAATTATAGTAACATTTCTGCAACGTAGTTTGTCTAACATGGCTGTCCATGAGCTTCAGCTGTGCTAAATTAGGTTAAACTTTAAGAGCAAATGTGTCATTTTTAGCTTGTACAGTTTACTGTATTACATCATAATCAAAGGTTATTACATTAGAGGCACAAGATTGTATTATATTGATGGATTGGATTGTGAATTCTATTACATTTGAGATTTTGTGTGGCCTCTTGTCTTTAATTTGACTTTTTTTTGTTACAGATCCTACTTTCCCAGGAAACCAAGTTCCCATGGAGTTCAACAAAATACTGGCTTTTAACTTTTGAACAATAAAAAGTGTCAGTCTGTGGTCACTCACATGTGCCAAGGCGCTCCTCCAGAAAGCCGATCTGCTCGCTGAGGGAGTCGATGCGATCTAGCTGCTGGAAAGAGTGGGATAGCAAGGTGGTTTTCTCCGACAGGCCCTCATCCAATGACAGTGGGAATAAGCTGCTGAAGGGCGTCAGCACCAACTGCAGCTTCTTAACAGAGAGATGAGAGGAAGTTAGGGAAAAGAGAAAAATGCTCCACAAGAGGACCATTACACATGGTTATTTTATATGCATCCATTTGCTCTTTATAATTGTTTAACATGAGAAGGATTTTAGTAAACTCGTGAAAGTTTTAAAAAGCCACTGTGCAGGTCTGGCATATCTAAAAATCTTTGGTTGGGGGATTAAAGAGCAGCTAAGACGTCAGATCACACACAAGGCTCAGAGGTTTTCCTGGTGAGCCAGACTGGGAGGTATCAGAGTAGGTGGCTTTTATATGTTTGAACACGTGTTCATGAGTTTTTCTGTGTACCTTTTCCAGGAGCTCAACTCGGTTCCTCAGGCTCTGTACCTCCTCTGTCACATTCTCCACCAAGCCAAACTTTCCATCTATAGAAAACCACACAAATGCAGACATACTCATCAGAGCGTGGTGACTTCAGTCTGAATCTGTAGAAACAAACTGATGAGGAGCAGAACAGAGAGAGGGGTAAGGGCATGGATGTGATGATGCGTGAGAATGATGCAGACTATATATTGCATTGGATTCCTTGGAGCATCTAGGAAGCCCCCTTCAGTCCCTCCTTGAATGATTCATGAGCACTGCAATGTCTCCAAAGTATAAACCAGGAAGAAGACGGCAGGGCTGCTGAGAGAGAGGGGGAATGCAGGGCACAGAGGGGGGAATGGCCCAAAAAGCCAGTACATAAGCTCAAAGACAGATCATGAGAAACATACAGGCAAACATTCATTCCTCCTGTGATTTGACTGTGAGGAAAAGCCTGGTTGTCTCCACTCGAAGGGGAATGTGTCTGCTGCAGGCCTTCAGTCTCTGCCAGATGTGGCCCATTAGTGAGACAAGAATAAGTTGAGAAACAGGGTGAGGAAGAGGTGGAGGTTCAGGAGAAGAAAGGGGAGGGGAGCTGGCGATGGCCCCCAGCAGACGGGGTTGATGTGGCTGGAATGAGAACACAAGTGTTGGCCAAGAACAGGGTGAAAAGAATGCAGCATAGAAATGTAGTCCAACACCCCTGGCAATATCACTCTGATATGTGCATATGAACACAAATAACAGAAAACTGTCTGAGGAAAGACGTCTTACAAAAACATTGCAATAATTATTTTTGCCTCTGACACAGAACACATTGCTTTCTTAAAGTACAAAAATTTGTCATATTGGCTTTTTATTTCCCTTTCCTCTGAGTGTTTTTCTGTCCTTTTCACAGACTCAGCAATGCTTCCACTGATCTATCACGCCGAGTCACGGAGACGAGCACTTTCCTTTGAACAGAGAAAACTCGCTCAGTGTGAAACTCGATAAACAGAAGGGAGTCTGGAGCAGAGCCTGAGAAATTTGGCAATCTCACACACTTTACAGAGAAATATTTCTTTTTCTGCAAGTACAGGAGACGCTCTCTCCTTTTGGATTTTAACAATGTGGTGACTCACAAAAAAATCCCCCAAGTTTGAAAGATCAGGATGAGGTACGTCTTCTTTAAACTTTCATGTTACATAAATTTCTGAGAGAGCAAATAATGTTGACACAGAATTGGAGTTAAAAGGAACATCCTCGGGTCAACGACCACATTTCTAGACATGGAGAGGGAGGGGGGGTGTTGTATTTTTCTGTTGTTGCTAAGATACAGTAAGCACACACGGGGAAAAAAATGACTTTTTCTTGGTAGGAGATAACATTTAAACTTTTTTTAAGAGAGCTAATGGAGTGTGTGGGATAAAAATATGTCTGTATTAGCACGGGAGCTCTATTAGAGGCAGATGTTTGCTTTGCTCACAGGACTCATAGGAGTCATTATCAAAGCCCAATCGGTCCCAGTCTCGCCGCACGGGGCCAGACCGCAAGACATCTGTCTGGAGTCGGCACCAGTCGCAGTGCATTATTACTCACGGTACGAGTTGAGAGTGGCATAGCGCGTACCAAAAGTAATAATGGACCGCGAAGCTGGCCATGTTCCTCTCTTCTGTCCAGACACTTTGCTGCTGCGTAACACAAAATTAGACACACTCCAATCCTGTTCATTTACCTGCATCAGTGTGATGACCCACACCCACTGTTGCCTGGCTGCTCTGTGATGAGGAGGTAGGAGTGGCAGGAGGAGGAGATGGAGGAGGAAGGCTTTGACAGGAACGGCCGTCTCCAGCAAGGGCGAAGCCCTCTCTGCATGCACATCGATAGCTGCCAGCTGTGTTCACGCACTGCTGGGTGCACCGCTGCCGCTCACTGCACTCATCCACATCTGACAGGCAAGAAAGACCACTGTGAATATACACGCAGACACCCGAGAGTGGCTTTGCAGGTAAATGGTATGAGCACATGTACCTGTTTGGCACTGGTGTCCCGTCCAGCCTAACGGACAAGCACACTGGTTGGGTCTTAAACAGGTACCGCCATTCAAACAGGGTTGTCCGCACACAGCTGTGAAAGACATTTATGAAGCGATCATTTGGTTAAGAGATCACTCTTGTATATGGATCCATGGTATTACAGTTAGCAAGGGTTGGTTTATGCTAGCCTGGCTTTCTAACATTTTAATTGTTGTCACATTTAATGTAGTTTGTTTTAATCTGTACAAGTGACCTAAGTTCTAGGAAATATGCAGTTTCACTTTCTCACTGAGATGAAACAGATGTTCTTGCTGAGACAGAGACAAAAAGATCGCAATCAAAATAATAAATCAAAGCAAATTAATACAAACAATAAAAAATACACCCCCTCAGAACTTCAGAAAAAACACAGTTAATATTGTACAAAAATAATGTAGCTGCATTCCATCTGCAGAGAGCTTGCTAGCAAGCTATCTGCTCGACTCTATATTTGTGTTGGTAACTGCGACTTTTTAACATACAGAATGACTTCCCATATTATTTGCTATTATTTAAATCCAATAAAATGCTCTAAAAGGCAAAAACAGCATAAACACAGAGCTGTGCAGTTAAAGAGCTTAAATGCAGAGATGAAGCCTAGCAGGCAGCCATGACAGTTGTCTCTAAAAGTTGCCACACCCCAAATAATGCAAACTTTAAGCCTTACCAACCTTACACTTCTAATAGAGTAAGAAATCAGTTATAAATAGTGTAGCGGGATGTAAATACGCTTATTTCTGCTCTAAATGTGAACATTTAAATTTGGGAATCTATGTGGAGTTTTAAAAGCAAGCCTAAAGTGGACATTTGAGGAACTGCAGTTTTGTCATTTGCATTGTTTATATTAACTGCCTCCAAGACTGGAGCTTGGACAGGGCCTTTGACTTCCTGGAATTTCTGCTGATCCAGTATTTTTTTTTAAACTGGGCTAATATAGCTCTTTCCTCATTATTCTAATTATTATGCTACATTAAGCTAGCTGTAGCCTACAGCTTCATATTACATTTAAACATATAAAGGTGGCATCGAGCTCTTTATCTAACTCTCAACAAGAAAACAAATTGGCATTTTTCTAAACTCTCTATTAAGGCTTGATGCTACACAGGGAACGAAAATGAGGTAAACAACCCTGAAACTCATCACATCCCACTGAAATACCTTGGTTGCAGTTGTGAGAGTAAAATCTCTTCCAGCCCGGGCAGCAATCTGGGTAGAAATGCAAAGGAGAAGCTGCTCTGTTCACCTGTCGGTATGCCACCAAGTACGTAGTCCTGCGGAGACGAAGTACAGACACCCACAGCATTTAGGCATTTCTAATTATTCATGCTGTCATCACTCTCATCTGTAAGTGTGTGTGTCTGTGCGTGTGCGTGTGGGGTTCAGCCTGTGAGGCCTTTTCCATGATCTGTCACACAGCAGGAATGCTGATGAGAGGATGGTAATTTGGTGGAATACTGAACCACGGACCACTGACTTCCAAGAGTGTGTCAGACATGAGAGAGGGGCTGGAGATCGTATCGAAAATCAGAACTTTTGCCGCAGCCTGCTGAGAGCTTGGTATGTTTAGCTTGCAGGGGGTGATGAACCGAAAGCTAAAGGAACCAGTTTGGGATGTGCTTTCTTAAAACAAAACAAGGAACTATTTTCTAGGGCTGTAATCATCTACATAATGAGCACACAAGTTACAAATACTTTAAAGTGAAGCTGCATTTTGGTGGCAAGAGGAGTTAAAGAGAAAAAAATGGGGAGAATGTAGGGGTGGGTTGGGGGGGGGGGGGGGGGTCAGAGCTAGAAAAAGGGAAAGAGAGAAGTATGGAGGGAGATAGAGTCCAAAATAAACACGACCAGTCTCTGTGGGCAAGCAGTTCATTTCCCGTCGTTACACAAAGTATTCGATATTTAGATTCTACCCAAATATGTGCCACCATGACCCAGTTCTGTGAAAAATGCACGTGTATGTGTATATGTGTGTGTTTGTGTGAAGTCAAGATCTATTTATGATTGTATTCCTAACCCTTTCCCTTCCTAAACATGTCAAGCACTGTTTACTCCTTAATAAACTAAACATCTTCAGATAAAGGCTGACTCTCGATGTAAACTGACCGTGCAGTTCGGCTGGTTTTTCTCCCCCAAAAAGCTGTAGATGTCTGATTTAGTTGTTGTGTCTTTGTGCTGATTCAGTGTATGGAGGGCTGAGAGAGTTTGTCTCACTTGTATGTGCTGCAGAGGCGATGCCCCTGACACAGGGTGAGGTAGGGCTTGTGCACTGGCTGGACGAACGACTCTGTCGTAGTGACAACACTGTGACCGAGGTCTCTGCCGCACACCCTTCTCCTGTGAAAGGCAGACGTGAGATTTGATGTTAAAAACTGACCTGAAGTGCACATTTGTAGGCGCTCCAGCTGCACCAGATCTGAGCTGGTTTTTAAATGGAGACATTTTTACAGCTTTTAAGTCATTCCAGACCCAAGTTCAAACAGTTTGAGATATTTAAGCCCTAAGTGGTCCCCAATTCACATGAAAAACTCCAGATTGGAGTCTAACTGCTCCCGAATGACCTATGTAATCACTCCTGAATGTGTCCGAGTTAAGAGCTGATCTTCGACCTCCAAGTTGCCACTTGACCTTTCATTCACCTTCCAGTTAATTTTGGCCTGTGTACAAATCAACTGAAAAGGACAAAATGAGCCTGCCCATACTGATGTGCATCTAAGAGTTGGAACAGAGACTGAGGTCATTTGACCAATCTGTATACATTCACATTGGCTGAGAATGTCACAGTATGAATGACAGCTAAAGGGGAGATCTGCAGCTGAAATCAGGACAGAGCAACTGACTAAATGACAGGCCATTACAAACACAGGAAGAGTATCAAGTGAGCTATTACCCGTGGTGAGCGAAGAACTGGGGAGTGGCCATCACATGAAGGATGAAGAGGGAGGAGGAAAGCAGCAGTATTTGGTACATCGTCTTCCTCTTTCCCACGTTCCCTCGCCTGGTCTCTTGGACTCTTCTCTGTGCCAGTCGGAGGGAAGAGGAGAGGAGGATGAAGAAGGGGTGACGGGGGGAAGGATGTGGATTGAATCCAAAGTCTCCTCACGCTGAATATCTATGCGTTTCCTTCAAGGAGGACCACTCCAGCTACCTATAAGGAGAGGGCATGGGGAGAGGATGTGTTAAAGCAAAAAAACGGAACAAATAATTATGCGAACAAGGGGATAAATAAAGGAACTTAAATGGAATACATTTCATTCTTTTGCAGCCACAGAGCAAATCCTACTTCCTTTGAAGCCATGGACCACTAGAGGGAAGGACTCTGGTGTCAGTGTCAGCTGTGTCATGTCTGCATTAGCAGATTTCTACAAGCGACCACACCAGAGCCTCTACACTCCTTTTCAAAAAAGGATTAGCACCCATTAAATCTGTGTAGAAAATGTTAATGGGTCTGGAGAAGCTCTGTCACTTATGATTAGTGGGGTCGCTGAGGACAGGTAAAGGGGAAGCCTGAGAAACAGCAGATTACTGAACCCGGAAGTCATTAAGTAGCAAATAAAAAAACTAGCTGAAACTGGAAAGTGGTCACATTTGTACGGCAGGGAGCAGCTTGAGCTGAGCAGTATGGGTCTGGGCAACAGAGACACACGATTGTGTCAAATAAAAATGAGAGACTTTACATCTGGAAACATCTCAATTACAAAATGGATCGTTTAAAGCTCTTTTCAGTTTTTACTTTCAACTTTTAACATCCCTGATTTGTATTTTATATCACAAATAAAGTTGTTGCTGTTGGGTTTTTTCCTCAGTGAATGTTTCTAAAAGTTATTAAACAGGGTGCAATGAGAAAACAGCAATAAAGACCTAACATGCATCTAAAGAGATCATTTGCTCCCACTGTACATTTGGATTTCTGCGCTAACCCTAAATGTCCAGTTGACATTCCCAATGACACAGAAAAGCCTTCTGGAAAGATATTGGAGATCTCGCTGCTGGGCAGATGTTTGAATGCATCCAATAAGAACACAGAGAGGCATCGATGACCTGCACCTGCCCTGCCTCTGAGGTCACTGGGTAAAAGACAAAAAAGCCAGAGCACTCTCATTTCACAGATATGTTCATCCACCCTCACACCATATTAGATTATAACATACTGTAGAGGATTAAAAGAAAGCCTGAGCCACTCATTTCCCAAGTAGGACTGTCAGAGTGCATGACAGTCAGCTTGGACCCGCTCCTGCCCTAATGTAAGCCTACAGGCATGTTTTAACACAGCCGATACTAAACCCCTGGGAAATCTCTCAGAGCATATTAAATCCATCCAGGCGGTATCACCAGTTTTCAGGACCGTAGCCTGCTGGAGAGTCCTCAGTTATCCTGGAGGTGACGCTAAGCCACAGATGACAGTTTGCATGTCTCTCTGATCTCTGGCTGGCTTTGTGCCTGAAGATGTGACATGCACTTCTAAAGCCCTGCATTCATTCACAAATCACTTCAGAGAGCAGGACACTGTGCAGTAGATAGCCACTTTCAAGATGATAAGTGTTAACGATTCAACATCATTACACTGGCAGGGAAAGATCGCCACAGGGGGAAACACTTGTCCAAAAAGTTAGTGTCGGTTAGGACATGGGAGTTTTATCAGCTTTATTTTAAAGTCTTTTGGGTGTCAGGAAGTACATCAGGAACACCAGAGACTTAATCCATGTTTGTATATGCACATGCAAGTGTTTCAAAACATAATCAATCCTGGCCTACTGACACATTAAAAAGCAATCGGACCATTTTTAGATTCACCGCGAGAGGGCGCTGTTTTACAGGCACTGTACATAAAATCTAAGAGACCCTCTCTCCTCCGCGCTATTCTCACGCACACAGAGTCACGATAAACGCATGGTTTCACGAGAGAATCGGAAATAAATACAAAGAAAAACCAAAGAGTCCTACATCAAAGAACAAGCGGGCTGCCGGACACACCATTAAACACGAGCCAAACTCCCGGGCGCCCGCATGGATACATAAGAATAATGACAAACCGTGCAATAAACAATCAGCTCCTCTAAGATGACTCCCGCAAAAAAATTTAAAAAAATTAAAAAGCACACACACACACTCGTACACTGCTGGTAGTAGAGAAACAGCCGGAGGTCTGATAAAAGTTAGTTTCCTTATATTCCGCCAAGTGAGGGGAGAGTCCAGTGATAAAACTCCGCCACTACTCAGGTTTGTCCTAGAGCTCGGACTGTCAGAGAGCATGGGGGGCGATGGTAGGACCTCCTCCCACTCCTCCAGCTGGGTGTCCCGCAGCTCACTCTTGCCTTCACTGGGGGGGGGGGGGGGGGGGGGGGGGGTTCACTCGTGTGTGACGTCAGTAGGTAGACTACTCAGCTTTTTCATTCATAAACTATCGACTGCCGACTGGTTGGTAAAGAGACCCGAGAGAGGCACGCTGCCCCTCCCTTCAAGCAATTTACCCATCACAAGGAGGCAGATTTTGGGTGCTGGGATCACTCCTCCTGCTCTGTCTCACACATACATACGTCCACTGCTTTTGTGAAACGATACATTTGTTGGAATAAAGATTTTTTTCTTTGTTTTGCACAAAGCAAGAATCACGCTGTTTCCCATTCCGCAAACAGCTCGTTGCAGGGACAAAATAATCCCATCCTTTAATTAACTGCTAAAGCTGAAAAAATAAAATAGTCCAAGGAAATCTATATCAACAATACTTATAAATCATGTAACCTATTATTGAGACTTTAAACATTACAACCCTGTTATATGAAAACAAATGGCTACCCCCCCCCCCCCCCCAACTAATGGAAATGAGCTCAGAAAGTCACCAAACTGATGAAACACAGCGTATTTTTTCATCCAGGTCAGAAGGTGTTGGACCTGGTCTATCTACCAGATTACTCTTTTAATGTATGTAAGTTGTACAGGCCTGTGATTCGGTATTTGCATGTACTCTGGTGATTTTAAACGAAAAACAAAACCCACCAATTTGAAGTTTTACTCTATACGATAGTTAAGCACACACGGTGCAATAACACATATAATTATGTGATCCTACAGATCCGCAAAACGACTTCTGTGTTATCAATACACCACTCTCTTGTGATTTACGGCACTTTTAACCCTGTATAGATTTTTATCAACAACATGGATAATTTTGCTAAGCAACTCTTATCAGTACAGCTAGCCTATGCTGAATTTGAATGTTTTATCTAGCTAGCCTTGCAAATTTCCCTTCTTTGAAGTGCTCCTGTGAGTGAGCTGAAAAGTAACGAGCCCACTGTTTGTAGTATGTGAAAACTATCATTAACTTTGAAACACGGGTTAGTGCAGTGTCCTACCTGCCGGAATGTGACCTTTGAAATAGGCACAAATCTTACCCTTGCAGTATGAGGTCGTCAGGTGCGTGTGCGCGCGCAGGCTGAGCGGCGGCCATGAGCACGCGCCGCTGGAGCGGCGGGTAACGAGACATTTCCATGGTGCCAGTTTCTTTTAAGAGCTTCTAGCGTTGGTGCATCGAATTAAAAAACCCTCGCGCTTGATTCGAGGTGCTCCCTCTGAGTCGACTGGCGGCAAATGAAATGTCTTTGGGCGTATTTCACTTGCTTTTTATGCAAAGCTTCCTGTGGAACGCAGGAATTGGATGGACAATCCCAAACCGGAATTCCTGTGAGTGTTTGCCGCTGATAAAACCCCCTCTCCTGCACAAACACTCTCCATCCTGCTCAAACCGCTTGGCGAATCTGATTTTGAAGCATTTTTTTCTCCCCCACCACCACGTCCATTGTGACATTTTTAGTTTTTTTTTAAGGCAAGTGCCTCCAGTCTTCTCACCTCACGGCCTCCTGCTGCCTATGCAAATATAGAGAAAAGTGAAGCTCGCACTAGGCCCAGTGCAACAGCACTTACTACTATTCCATTAGAGGGTAGAGTCAAGTTTACAACTGTTTAAGGTCACTGCCAGATCAAATCTGTGAAATTGCAGCTTGTTACATGATAAGGAAGTAGATTCTTTTCCCTGCTTGCATGCATTCATTGTAGATCAGTGCGGTGCAGCGGGACAAATGGTAGCCTGTAACTCACTGTCAGACCACTATTATTATATTAAGAAGAAAAAAAAAGACTTTTCTGATCACCTCCCTTATACATATGTCTCACTCCCACCTCCACAGTAATGACCAACAGTTTGATAAACTGCAAACCCCAAACTTCTCCTGACATTTTCCAGATGCATGAATTCACTTTAGAATTCCCATCTTTAGAATTCCTTCCTTGTGATTCACTTTTTGAATCCTTGTTTGTTTGCCTGACGTGTGACAACTCATTCATTTGTTGGGTTAAATCGCCGCGCTCAGTCTTGTAAGGCTCCTGGAGCATGTTGGATGTGTTCCTGCCTGTGTTCATAGGAATCTGATTTGAACCAAAGTGCATTTCTGTGGCTGCAGCTGACATTGTATCAGCAACAGGCTCCTCAACCTTCTCATTTAAACTGAATTTAACTTTGACAAATCCGATGAGAAGGATTTAGTGTGCAGAGCTGCTCTGCTGCACATGCATTGATGTGTGCGTGCACACTCAGACAACTTCAGTGTGTGCATTTAGGGTGAGCTTTAAGTGGCAGAAACCGGAACTTTCCTTCTGCACTAATGATAAATGCCTTGATTTTTGAAAAATATGTATTTGTGTTCTGGCTTGTTTCGCTTTGTTATGCAATGATGCTGCTGTGGGGGATGTTTGGCCCTTTTTTAAGTGTTTGTTCAAGAGCTTATATTGACTAAATCAGACCCTCCCTGCATACAAAGAACTATTTTCTCCGATAACAAAGAGCCTACGTGCTGAGGCACCATGGGAACCTTTGACTTTGGGGTCGCAGGTGAGCATGCACCTTCAGCGCTGATTGCTCAGAGGGGGCGCGTTAGAATAAGATGCAAAAATCAGCGTGGGCTTGTTTGTCAGCGCATTAGCCTGTGTGTGTTTGTATATTAAGGCTTGTGTAACAAAGTGGGAGGGTGCCTCTTTTTTCCTTTCTTTTTTTTAAGGAACTTTCATTCTTTGAAATCAAGACTTGGCTGACAAAAGCAAAATCATGTAGCTACTGTTCCAGATTTGTCCCAGAGAAGATGTGGGGGGGGGGGGGGGGGGGGAGAGATGAAAAAAAGAAGCAAAGCAGCACTTCCTCTTCAAAAGGAAACAGGAAAAGGCTGGGGGAGTGAGATTCTGGAGCCTGCTCCCTTGGAACAATAAAAATCTCACTTTGACAGGAAACGGATCTGCGTCAAAGAAGGCCTGACAGATTTACTAAAGGGCAGTAGCAGTGACCCTGGATGGGGCATGAACAAGAGGGCAGCTGTTCCCCGACAATAACTCATTTAACTCAATAACTTATTACTTGCATTTTGAAAACACAGATTCCAAATCAGTGCTGAGGAGAAAGCTGCGTTAGTATGAATGCAGAGAATGGGAGTAATGGGCAAACCTTTCCAAGAATACAGGGCTAATACGTGCACATCAGATACTTCTTAAAAAGGGAGTCAAGGAAAATCTAAATTATTAAAAGAGCAGCGAGTTGTTGCTCCCAGCAAGCCTAATAGTCTGTTAGGCCATTCGCAAAAACATGCAGACCTTTTAGAGAAAACGTAAGTGTGGAGACGATTCTTTTTCCTACCAAGTGTTAAATTCAAGTTTTACTTCAAGTTTTTTTTTAAGTTTGCGTCATCTTTAATCAGTGTTGTGTGCCAGTGGAGCAACATAATCAACATAAAAGCCACTTTTAGGATGAGATCTAACATTTTAGAAAAGTGACGCCAAAGTAGTGACTGATTGTGTTTTAGGTTTTACTGTTAAATAGTCAGTATGACAGTATGTAGATGCAGTAGTTTCACATAGTTTCTCTATTTCCAATCTCCGTATTAATATAACCTTGGAATTTACAGAGGAGTTGCGAAGTATTTGATTTTGCCAAAGCCCTGCTGATTCATTCTGATGAACAAGACTAGAGGTGCAGCCAGTGTCTCTGCTCTGATTTCCATGCTGAGCAGCCAAGCAGGACATCCTGTTGTCCAAGTCCTGCCACTAGTACCATCACTCCCCTGTCACCCCCAAAGCCAAAGCATGCAATCCTCCAAAACCATCGTGTTAATGACTTCATGTTGGTGGTCTCAGTGCTTCCTCTGTTCCGGAGCCAGACTATATCATACTATAGTTTGAGACTGATTGTGAACTCTTACAGACCCAACAAAACTATAAAATATCTCATGAAAAATTTGTCTTATTTAGTTCTAACAAGTTTCAGGAAAATATTGATTGAGTGTTAGTCCTTCTTATCGACTCTTTTTACTCTGTGAGATCTCCCAAAAAAATTCATGAAAAATTTGCAAACTTCCATATGGTTCCTTAAAAATCACTTCCTAAAATATGGCATATTCTGGTATTTGTCCACTGAAAAACACATTTGGTACACTATTCTACTGAAATAAGTTAATTAGGTTGTCATTTAAAAAAAAAAATCTCTGTAAAGAAAAAGGTTACACTGTCGTGCTTTAGAAATGAGATCTGGGAACCGCTTTATTTAATTTCTGAAACAGGGCATAGGCCTGTAGAGTATTGTCTACATTTGTTTATTTATTTTATTCATTTGTTTATCCTCTGATCTCTTCTTTTTCCATCACCCCCAACTTGTTGTTGCAGTTACTTGCCTCTTCCTGTTAAAAGAGACTTTTTAATTGCCACTGTTGCTAAGTGCTTGCTCACAGGGGGTTATCTAATAATTCTCTCAATTATTATACGGTCTTGACATTACAATGTATGGCAATTGTTGTTGTGATGTGGTGCTATATAAATAAAGCTGAACTGATTTGAATTGGTGTGTTTTCAACAAAAAGACCACTATTTGTTAGATCAGCCACAAGAAGATCTCTTCATCTTGCCCTGTTTTGCAGAAAAGGTGTCAAATAATACTGTTATTCTGTAAGACTTGCTTTCATTTTTCTTTTCTGTCCTGATTGATATGCCCCCTTTTATGGCCTCTTTTTCATAGAGTGATTCTTTGCTCCTCCTGCCAGCTCTCCGTGTCACTCTGTCAACAGTGTGGACTTTAAGCACATTCCCCAGAAACACATGTGAGTCTGATTGGTTTATTTACCGTAGTAGTCACATTCTCCTGTTCTGAGGATATTCTGAACAGTGGCCATGTTAGTTGTGGCTTAAAGTTGATCCAACATTTGTTCTTGTTGTGTGTTAAGTGTGGGTGCTGTCATTGCTTAGCCGCACAAATCCTAAAATATTTTCTCCATTCATCCAGCATGATTTAATGTTAGTTCACACACAGATATTTATTGCCTAGGTGAGGTGTCACAGCGAGCAGTGATGTTTTATGAAGAGAAATGCTAATATGTCCTGGATATGAGATTCACGATACCATTGCCAGCTCTAATGATGCCTGCCAGCAGCAGTATTTGGTGTTTTACTGATGTTTTTTCCCCCCCTGCTATTCTTAGATTTACCTTCTGGTTTTTTGGGGGTTTTTTTTCAAACTTTTGCAGAAATAGGAGCGTTAGGAGCGCTATTTATTTTCTCTTTGGGTGAATAGGCATGATCTTTACAGAATATTACATTAAAATAGTAATTTCTTTCCATCAAGTACTGCTCATAAAGATTTCTAAAGAGTACATTTTGAGGCTAGAGGACAAGATGAGATTGCTTAAGTCTTTAGGATTCCTCTACATGACTTTAAAGTCTTGAATGGCATCCTACCTAATTCATGCTGCTTGTGTACAAATATTTTACTGAGAAAAGAGCAAACTTGATATTTTGGCAGGATTTTGACGTGCTTATAGTTTCATCATCAGATAATGCTTACTACCTTAGCTATCTTTGTCTTCTTGTTAGGACAAACAGAAATGACCAAATGTAGAAATTGAGAAATTTTAGGCCAGCACCAAAAAGGGGGAGAGGCAACAAGACTAGAAAAGGTGTGTAAAGATATATAGCAACTAATAGGCCTAAAAAAAGATGTGTGGAGACATGGTTCAACAGTAAATAGCATTTTTCAACATTATCAATGGTCCAATAAATTCAAAATATCAGAAAAGACCCTCAAATCAAGGCATAAGGCTGAAACCCAATAATTAAGGGCTGTGATCTTCAGGCACCAAAGTGCATTAGAACAGGCACTAAAGGAGCACAGGAACATGTCTGAAAACTGCTGTCAGTGAACAGCTGAGCTGTTTGTTGCTACATCCATAAATCCAAGTTGCCTTTTTTTAAGAATGACCATGCTGTTTAAGTAAAACTCTACACCACATCATTTTAAATTCTCCAAAGACTTACAGAGAGTTGTTAAAAGAAGAAGTATAGAACACAGTGGTAACAATTTAGATTCACATCTAAATGTTTTTGAAATAACTGTTGGTGTTATATACAAATGAGCTTTTTTTAAAATTACAGTTTTGAGTTTGGATATTTGATACATTTCAAGTTTACAATTTTCAATATTATAGACTTAAAACTGTCTTCATAATAATTTTATTCAGTTTTTAAATTTTACACTAACATGGTCAGGGTTGTAGCTTAGAGCAAGTGTTCAGGCCAGATTATAGATGCACTAAATAAAAGGGTATGAAAGCTCCACTTGGGTCAAGAACAATTCTACTAGTTGGCTACCTGTTTATTGTTCCGCTGTAAAAAAAAATTGGGACAAAATTTAATTGAACTTTGTCCTTTTACCATCAACAGTAAGCTCTGCGTAAACCAACATATAAAAGTTCTGAAAGTCTGCTCTGAAAGTTAGAGGCTCAACATAATCGATTCCCTTCTTGCAGTAACCAAAGAAGCCAAGTCAGTCAATTTTATAGATTTTGATGCCAGTCTGGAGCCGCTTTGATGACAGCCACAAGGATTTTGTCTGCACTGCTGAGTGGAGGGATATTGCACCAAAAAGGCTGAGTGACATCAGGCTGGAGCAGAGGGGGGGGATTCTGCTCAGCCAGGCAGCCATCTGTTCCTGCGCTGAGACAAAGTCCACGGTTCATTAAAGGCAAGACCACCAACGTGTTGGCGGTTTCTTCCTAAGATGTGCTGCACAATCTCTTGCTTACTTTCAACAAGTTAGCAACATGCTAATGTCATGTATATAATAATATGTCATGCATATTTGAATTAAGGTTAAGTAAACCGATGATTCTGTCGATACGTTCCCATCAGCGCTTCCCAATGTTTACTACAGATTAGCAAAATCTCAGTGGTAAATGTTTTACCAACTACACTTCTTTTGTAACTTTTGCAAACAAAAGTCCAAAAAATCATGGTGCACTTAAAAAGAAAGCGACTCCTTTTAGGCACTTTCCTTTCAGCAGGCCACGGACGTTTTGTTTTCTTTTGGGAGGGGGTTGGAGGGGGGGTTGCTCTTTTTTAGCTGGTGCAGACAAAACAGAGTATCAGTGTGAGTTAAAACTCAACTGTTGTCAGTGAAGCAGCATGACTTCTTGCACTGATGAGAGTTTTATGAGAATCCACCTCGGAGACCCCCGCCGTGCTCTTTCTGTCAGGTTACAACTTGATTCTGATTGATGTGAACTGAGCATTAAAGTGGACCACCACAGCTTATGAGGGAGAGTGCAGTCTTGCAGTGCAGTGCTGTAATGACATACAGTGCTGTCTGAAATATTGTATTTACAGAGCCATCAGCAAACCACAGAGGCAATACCAGCTGAATGCTGTTGCTTTCTCCTAAAGTCTTAATGATAGGTTCATTAAAAAGGTATCTTGCTCTCTAACTAAGCACAGATGGCTGACAAGCAGTTATGGCATATCAAACAGGGGAGATTTATGTCAAACCGCAGCTGAACCTCGGAAACTCTGCGCAACAGTCTCAACATTACATCTATTTGAGCTCTTGTCTGCCTCTGTTTTTACACGAGATCTAAAGCTGCATTGTCCCTGACATTGATTTAGGATAAATGTGACCATTCACAGCATCTATGGAGGGCAAACCAAGGCAAATTTAAACTGACAGTTCGCTCAGCATTGTTTTAAACATACCTGTTTAAATTATATCGCCACCAACTGGAAACATAGTCTTTGGTTTCCCTCTAACAGTGCCAATCAAAATTCACTAAAAAAGAAAGATTATCAAATAGAGTGACCTCTCCAGATGAGACAAATTGGCCTCTCTTTGATGGGGCTTACAGCTACTGTACCCGGGCTTTATGAGACAAAGTACTCTCATAACCTTGTCAAAGACATTAGCAGCAGAGCACTAATGTGCCCACAAAAGTGTGTGTGGTATTGCACTGTCCCAAAAATGTCTCAAATGCAATAGTACTGATGCCACCAAGGAGCTGATGATGGCATTAGGAAATAAATGGAGGCAAGGAAGGGTAGTAAAAGAAGGGAAAGTATGTGTGTGTGTCTGCCACAAAACGATTTTATCACAAACCCTTAATCCATTTGTCAAAAGCAGTGTGGTGCACAACACACCCATGTTTATTCTTCACAGTGTCACAATAGCTGAAATTGTTTGACATTTTGGGAAATGCTCATTACATATGCACTCACTATGAAGCGAGAACTAGCTGCGGGTTAGCTTATGTTAATATAACTATGTCTGGAGGTAAAAAACTGGTCAATATAGACTGTTTAAACACACTAATTGTTATGTTTAATGAAAGCAGCTCACCATCTTTGAGCTAAAGCTTCATGTTTCCTCATCTGACTCTTGGCAGGAGAGTGAATGTGCAAAACTGTTCCTATATATGGGATGAAATAAGTGACAGTCTGCTTAACAATGTTTCTTCATTTTTCACATTTGCGTGTGTGCAGTTCAGAAGATTGTAGATTGTTTTCACATCAAGCTTTTAGATGTCGAACTATACCAAAGTCACTGAATTACACAAGCCTGTGACGGTTGCCAACAGCCCAAAAGGGTGAGAATTCAGGCTCACATCTGTGAAGGCCTGTCAGACTGGCTGTGGAAAAGGTTTGCTGTGTTTCAGCCCAAATCCCTCTGCTGCTGACTGCAGTTTCCTAGAGAGTCATTAGTGGGCCTTTCTCGAGAAAAATGGTGGATTTCCGCATGTCTGTGAGCAGAGAATGAGGCATAACTTGAGATGTCCCAGGAGAGATATACCCACTTACAAATAAAAGCCTGTAGACACGCTGTTGGTGAGCACAGCACGACTTACATCCTGTCTTCACCAACACAATGGAAGTGCCAGGTGTTTGAAGATGTGGAAACCCACTGAGCCAGTCATCTTATTTGGGAATGTTAACAAGTATTCGAGTCGCACATTTTAAGCATCAAGTTGCGAACAGTGTGTAGCACAGATGAGCAGAGATGCACACACACACACACACAAATACACACAGACTTCCTTTTAGGGGTCAGTGTTTATGTCAGTGTGCTGGGACTGCAGGGCTTGGTATGTCTGGAAACAAGGACAGACCTGCTACAGGATGTGAAGCGGGTGTGGTGCTCAAGTTTTTCTCAGTCTCCCACAGACCTTGGGACACATACAGGACGCGTACGACACACACACGCACACACAAAACCAGCTACGCGTGATTGGCTTGTTTCGCTCTGACAAGAGAAAATAGACATAAAAAGCATTCTTGTGGGAGCCTTCGACTAAAAACTCCTTCATTCACAAACACATCCCACAAATAGACCCCACAGTGCTTTCCCATCTTACTTATGCAGAGGTTAATGAACTTGTTTTGAATTCCTTCACCTACTTGACAGGAACTACATTCCGAGCCTTGAAAATAGCGGCTGAAACAAAGAGAGGAAGTGATGTGAGAGCACTTCCTATCGACTCCCTTCTGAATTTATCTCAGTCCTGCAGACTCGCCTCCCACTCGGCCCCACCCTGAAAAAGGTTTAAGAAAAAGCATACAGATATCTGAGCACTTCAGCACAGTTCACCCCGCCATTTGAGATCCAGCAAAACAAAATCTTCCAATTGTTCCCGGTCTTTGATCCCCCTGGTCCCGAGCCTTCACTCATTCTTTCAGTCAAGGTCAGTCTGGTTGGGATTATCCACCCCGGCTGGCCCAGACTTAATGTTTTTTAGTGAATTCCCTTGACTTAAAATAAATGTAGATGTATTGGCGGCGAAATGAGCAGGATACATCTGTAACAAGCGTTAGGGCGTATTTTGCGCTTGATTCAATATAAACCTGCTGTGAACTCTGACCTCTGATTCATGTGGCATTCTGCCTTGGGGTCTGTGGCAGAAAGAAAATATCCTTGAGTCCAGAAGGTGGGTGTTTCGTTCGGGTTCCCTGCTCAAAAAGTCTGCACTTTTGCCTTGAATGTTTATTCTGTCACGATTCATTTGGATGTGACAAATGGTCATCGTGTAATCCACTTCTTTTTTCATAAAGATGCAAAACCCATAATTGAAAATGCCTGGACTTTTTCCTGCACTGTACAGGTACATATGACTGACTCGAGAGCATATTTGCCACGAGATAAATGTCTAAACGTGGCTTTAATAAGCTCACAGCTCGAGTTCAATTTCATAAAAAATCATTAAGCAAGGCTATATGGTAGCATGAGGCTTTTAATGTTGATGTAATGGTTTTGTAGGCAACATTAGAGAAGGGAATTAGGGGTGAGAGACAGGAAGCGTCATTTAGTTACTGGCTCAATCTGCAGAAACAGATCTTCCGGTCAGCGGGCGCTTCCCTGTGTTAACACTACAATAATATATGAGTCACATTGCAGGCTGATAGATGAGGAGATGAACAGGAGGGAAGGGTGGACTACAACGGAGATAAAAGCCTAACAAAACCGTGCAGTAGTAGAAGTAGAAATCTATTGTGTGCAAGACAGATAGACAAAGAGGGTGGTCGGTTTGGCCAGCAGCATTAAAATGGGTAAGCTGGCTGTTCAGCTAACAGTGAAAATGGTGTAAAATGAATACCTTCTGTTGTGATTTGTGCGAGAGGAAAGCTCTGCGCTTAGGGTTTTGCGTCAAGATGAGGTTTAGTGTGAAGGCCGCCAGAGAGTGAAAGATGAATTACATACACAGCACTCCGTCTTCAACTCAAAGTGGATATGCCGTGACCCTCTTACTGGTTGAGTTTTTTTAAAAGTAACTCAAGAAAAATAAATCCAGTCTCGCCTCGACTATACTTGGTCAGTATTAAGTTGCATTCAGGGACACAAAACAAGCCCGATCGCTTGATTTCCTGCAACCTGCTGATGCTGATATTCTTTCTCTCAACCTCATCTCCACTCTCAGTCACTGGCACCATCTGCAGCATTTCCCAGCATGTAATATAGACATATTATTTAACAAAACAAAAAACAAAAAAACCCCACATGGAGTAATGAAAAATCTAATAAAGTGTTGAAATCCCATACAGGGAAAATCCCCTCGGTTCTGTCATGTTTGCACACAGGCACACACTCTAATATGGGTTCACGTTTCTCTCTGTCTGTATGAATGCGTGTTGGACTTTCTGAGTAGAAGTAAGATTTAAAGATTGCTAAATATAATGACGACCCATGCCCCCCTCCCCCAAATCTTGCTCCTGGCCAAAGGAAAAGTCTGAGGTTCCCACCTTTAACAATCCTCTGCAGGCCCATCTGTCTTTCTTAAGAGCCTGTCAGTCAGTGCTGTGGGATTTATCAGGTTGATAAATGGACCAGCTCTCACATGAAAAGGCGCCATCCGAGGCTACCGGTCATAAAGTGGCTTAACGTGATTTTGGATGTCACCATCAAACAGCTGCTTCTCTCTAAATTTGTTCACACTACTGCCTTAAAAATTGATATTTGTTTGGTTTGACCAGACAAGTTGTGCAGTCTGACAAATTCTATATTTGAATTACCAATAACAATAAAGAAGGAACTGCTGGCTTCCCTGAGATTTTTATTGTTTCTGGGGCAGTGAACACATCGCTTTTCTGCCACACATGGCCAACGAAGATCTGGGTTAAGGATGTTGGATTTCCAAAATTCAGTCTGCTTTTGTTCACAGACATTGCTTTTGTAAGGTTTAACAAAACCTGGATAAGACTGGGAAGAGGGGAAAAGGTCTGCACGCTGCGTGGCTCCAGTTTATCTAAACATCCTTTAAAGGCAATGGGATCTTCTCTGTGCATGTCTGACGACTGCAATAAAGACAAACTGTGTGTAGACCTTTTCCCCGCTTTGTAACTGCTATTTTCGGTCTTAAACCCAAACCTTTTTACGTGGATACACACAATATTTTGCAAAGGTTTGTGGTTCTGAAACTTGAAGTTGCTGTTTACCTCTTAAAGCAGAAGCTACAACCACAATTGATTTGCTGCATATTTAAAACACATTATCAGTTAACATCTCACAGATGTGTTCACTCAAAATTTTGTGACTTGCCAGATGTGTTTGGATAAGGTTGAGCCGTTGTGTCTATATGAAGTGAATCCTTTGCACAAAAACATTCATTTCTTCTGTGTATGCAGAATTTTTGTTTTTCCATGGATGGGGTGTGGGTGGCAGCACATCACTGCAGTGACGAGGTGCAAACACCCACACAAACACACACTTGTACACATGGTGTCTGGCTATTGATCATCAGCCTGACTACTAGCAGCTCTTATCAGCGTGTTGGCCCGGCTTGGTCGGCTGTCTGCACTGGCTCACTTTCTCAGTTCAATCAGCTCTCTGTGTTTATCAGTTTGCGTGTGCATACTCTGTGTGTGGGAGAAGTCGAAGAGCAAAGGAGGGAGAATAAGTAAATGAGTAGCGAGGTATAAAGGTTGCAGATGGCTTCAGCAACCTTTCGCTCTCCGTCTTTGTCGGGACACTTGAAGCAATGAAGTGTTATCTCACAGCTGAACTACTGCCTATTGAAGCTCCAAGTGTCCTTTCAAGGCTTTTAGCAGGAGAATAATGAACTATGTGTGTGGGGGTGCATCTGTTTCCTCTCTAGTTTTCCTACTTCATTTAATGCTTTTTTTAAAATTGTTTTTTGTTATATCTTTCAAATACATGTTACACATTACTTTAAAAAGAAACTCTACATATATTTATGAATTTGTAATTAGAATTTAAATAGACAATATTCTAAAGTATTTTATATTTAATCAGTCACATAATGTTATAATTCATACATTGCCATTTTTCATTTGCATTTTGCTATTTTATTTGTATTTTTTATTTTTGCTAACTCAGCTAGAGTTAAGCTGAAGACATCTTGGTTGGTGGTGTAAGATTAGCACATCAGGCCTCGGACGGTTACAGATTAACTGACTAAGGCAGCACTGATATAGTATGCAAACACTTACCTTTTAGCCCTTCTGGTAAACAAAGAGCAATATTTGTTTGGGGTTTTTTTTCTGGATGATCCTTCATGCTTTTGTGGGGCTCCGATATCTCTCATGGGATATAGCTTCTCATTAGCAGCTAATTGCTCTTTTATGTTCACCAGCTCCTCTGTCTAGCGGTAGTGAGGCCAAAGAGCTACCTGCTAAATGTGAAAAGAGCATTGATACGAGTTGTGAAAGTGAACAAAAACAGGAAAGAAGCCAAGAGGAAATCACAGCCTGGTGATAACGCTGCAAGGACACTTTTTTACAGGTTTAGGTATATCAACACCAGTGTTGGGCAAGTTACTTTGAAAAAGTAATTAATTATAGTTACTAGTTACTTCTTCAAAAAAGTAACTGAGTTAGTAACTGAGTTACAATATTCTAAGAGTAATTAATTACTTGAAAAGTAACTATTGCGTTACTTTAAAAAAACGTTTAACCCTCTGGGGTCCAGGGTATAATTGGCCATTTTTGACTACTTTGGATTTTCCCTCCACATTTTCCCTTTAAAAACTATTTACTTTGCCTTGTTTGGTTTCATCCTTTTCAGCACAACCTCACATGTCTGAATTTACAGTTATGTTTTCATTTTGACATACTGTATTAACACAATTGATCTAAAATTTATATTTTTTACTGTAACAACCACAAACATGTTTAATGAATAATATTTCATAACTTTAAATGCAAATATAAATTGACAATTTTAAAATCATATGCACAAGTTTTGCAAACAACAAAGTTATTTGCACCCATATACCTTTTACCTTGATTTTTTAAATAACCATTTCAAACTATTTACAGAACAATCAGCTGTTCTGCATTCAGTAAGAAGCCACACAAATTATTTGTGCCACTCCAAAAAAATACTTTCTGTCCACTATAAAGGAGAACATCACAGCCTGATACCGTTACTTGTAACGCCGTTATTCCCATCACTGATCAACACTCACTGCAAATGCTCTTCAGCTAACACGCTAACAGACTGATATTTATGATCGCTGTTTTATTTGCTGAAAGATATAGCAGGCATTTTGCCTCATCACAGAAATAGCACAGTCATAACATGTATTGGATAACTACTGATATGAAACTCAGCCATCCTTGAGGTTATTCATTACACCTGAGCCTGTACTGACGTGGCAAGTCAATACAACTGCATAAAGCCCAAGTGTTGCTGATTATAATAGGAATGTAAATTTAGGCATAAACAAAGTCTGGAAGTTAATCTCTATCATTAAGGATAGAGTTTAAAAATTTAAAGGATCAGTAAATATATTCCAGTATAGTCTGGATGTTAATGAAGCACAAGTGTTAGTGAAACAGACATCAAATTTTGTTAATTTGTTTTCATAGACAGGATTTGGGTTTTCTATTTTCAAGAAGACACAAAAAGGTTGCAGCAAAGTTTTGTGGCAATCTGTCAAGTAGATTTTTAATTTAAAGCAAGACTGTAAACCTTCCAGTGGCACTGAAGGAAGAGTCAGGAGCTCAGATCAGTTTGACTTATGATCTGGGCAAAATCTCACGATATTCCACCCAGTAGCTGTATGTATATTTCAGCCTGCATCAAAGCCGTAGAATCACTGACTTGTCAGCCTAACAGTGTCATCACCAGAGACATGCCGCCAGCATAAATAACATAAAAATATTTCTGATGCTTCAAATATGTTTCCCACTGATGATAAACTCGAACATGGAAAAGGCTTCTTTGGTTAGGTGTACTCGCCAGTTGTCGCACTCTGTTCCCTTCTGTCAGTAGCTGGTATAGAACAGCTGATGGAACAGGTGGGTGTAAAAACTAACCTCTTGCTTGTTTGTTTCTCACCACCACCCACCGTTGCTGCCTCAGTTCATTTATTTTCACTTTCCTCATTTCATCCCTCACCTGCTCCGTGTGTGACAAGTTGTTTGCGAGCTTGTTTTACAGCTAGGAGTCACACATGGCAGCGATAGATTTCACTACTATTTCTGATCCGGTAGGACTTTGATGTTATTCAGTAGTACTGCAAGTTCTTACGTAAACAAGTAGAGATGACACACTCTGTATTGTGAGGAGATCGGTTGTGTACAGATTTTGCTCCAGCCGTTGTTGGACACCTGTTTGAATAGTCTGATCCAACAATTCAGTCTGTGTTTGTTTAGCTATTAGACCTGAAGGACGCTGACTCATTTACACACACCAAAGCAAGCATAACTGAATAGACCAGTTACTCTGAAGGTGAAAACAGTCTTTTTGTTCTCAGCTGTCCTCTTGAAGCTGTTGTTAAGTTTGTATATATGAGCCTAAAGCTCTCAGAAGACTAGATTCATTAAAAGCAATCAAATACATTTATCTGTTTTATCGTTCCTTGTCACATACTGTAGCGCTGAAACTTGCCATTGTTTATGTTTTATATGCTTCCAATGTCATTCCTTGTGTTTTTCTAAGATGGTTATAGCGAAATGATTTATTCGGGCATTTAAAAAATAACAGCACCGCCGTTCAGCTCCAGTGCTTCTGCAGATGTTAATGGAGTGAATTGATTGAACCCAGTTTTTAGAGCTGTGTACACCCTGGGATTCAAAGTGAGTAATTTTCTTCCTGTGTGTGATTTTTTTTAAATGAAGGTATGTAATGACCCTTAAATTGAGTTAGAACGTTACATTTATTTCTTTCATTTTTAGTTTTGTTTCTCGTTGGTTTTCTCTTTGGTCGTTCCCATACACAGTTTACAGGTTTGTTTTAAAACGGTACTAAATTGATGCATGTAGCTCTCCATTCAACCAAGTATGTTTACATTTTTATCAGCTTATTAGTTCCTGGCAGGTTCTCGGGCTCGTTTTCTACATTTGGTCTGTTGTAATCAGCTCCACTGATTACATCTATCCACAGAGGACCTTTCAACATGACACAGCCACATGTTTTTCACTATACTACAGTATTACACTTTACAAAATAAGATAAACAAACAAACAAAAACAAAACTATGTGGGTCGATGTAGATGAGATATATTTTATTTACCCACATTTTGTAATTTAAAAAGAGCCTAGCAGAAGAGTACTATAGCTTAATATAATAGAAGACAGTATGATAGAAGGAAACAACTACTGTGAAATTGATATACATAAATAAAGCAAAACAAGTAGAAATATAAATAAAAGAAACCACATCCACATTACAAGGAGCTGCTCAGCCATGGAAACCGATGCCTTATAAAGCATACAAAATGCACTGTTTAAAATATTTCACCTTTAGAACGATCCATTTATTTAAATAGTTTATTTTCCTTCTGCAGAGTCACTTGTAGTTTAGATTTTACACACGTTTTTTTCATCGCTAAGTGACTTTCCATGCACAGCATCAGATAAATGAGTTCATTTGATTTTGCTGTTATTCGTTAAAGCAAACAACCTTTTGTTCAGATTGTGTACCTCAATTCTTTTGTTCTCTATTACGGCAAAATGCAAACCATTTTTGTATGCATTTCGTTTTGTGTTGTCTTACTGGCTGATTTGTAAATCTGAGCAACTAGCTATGCAAAATAAAAAAAATAAAAAATGTAATATGTTATGTAAATACAGACTCCTACAAATAAATCTTTTGGTTACATTTTTGATTGCTTAATTGACGGCCTTATTTGACGTTTGGTATTTGCATGAAGAAAAGAAAACACTAAAATGGACTGTTGTGTTATAAAATGCATTTATGCTTTATGTGTGTAAACGTAACACAGTGTAAAAAATCAAGGTGTTTATTTTACACATATCAAAAATAAAACTAAGAAAGACATTTGGTGGTTTTACTGTTACATTAGCAAAGACTAACTAGCTCTTCCATCACTCCCTTTCCTTGATCTGAGAGTCCGGGTGCCAGGATCGTTCACCACCTGAAAGAGGAAGGCTGAGGCGGATGTTGGATATGAAATCACTTCCTGCTCGGGGTCTGAATATAGTCGTGATTCAGTAAAGAGAGGATGTTTACATATTGGGCTGCTGGCCTGACACAATAGGAACAGCTCAGAGCATCTTTGTGGCATGACGGCAAGCATTGTTGTGCAGAAATGTTCTTTCTCTCTCAGTCTCAGAGTAAAGTTCCACTTAGTCCTTATTGTCCTGCTGCATGCTGGGATGTGTGTGTTCCTATTTTGCTGGGAAAATTTAGCTTTCTGGAGGCTGATGCCTCAGAGGATGAACATTGCCTTTCACTATCTCTGTTTATCTACTTTTTGTGCGCCATGTTTGTCAGACTTTTTCCTTGAGGGTCGACTGTGAGAGGTTTTTATTTATCTTTAGTGATGTTCGTATCTACGCCAGGATGAAGCTAATTTCGGTTTATCATGAAATAATTATTCATTCATTGCAGCTTGAAAATATTTGCAAGCCAACAGAAAACCCAGCTCACTCCTGCAGGGATCCAGAGAATAATGTCACACATATGGTGCAGTAGTACGAGCCTGAGAGCAGGTGTTCCATGTTATCTGTGGAGAATTGACTCTGCTCTCCTGGCTCATTCACGTTTCTCTGTGAGCTGCTCAGTTTATATATGAACATGAAATGTGGACGGAAGAAGACACACACAGACACAGTTGGTTTGAGTTTGAGTGTTTTGGGTGATGTTTTCCCCCATATTTTAATGTATCGAGGAAAGCAAAACAAGACCCCGGCAGGTGACTGCCATACATCACAGGACAAAGGCAAGAGATGTAATCTATAATAACAGTGATGTTAGCATCAGCAAAGGAAGATGTCATGTTAGGTTATTTGATGTTGGCTTTTTTTTAATTTTTAATTTTTAGTTGTTTTTTTTTAAATTTTTAACTATGTTGTCTGAACTGCTGAAAACATTACAATGTCAAATCTTAAGTAGGTCGACCACTGAAACCTGTGGTTTTAACTGTTAAAAAACCCTCAATCCAATTACTCTCTTTCATTTAGTGTACTTGCTAAAAATGCTCATATTTCATAATTCATTCTTAAAACTGATAATAAAGTGCACTTTCAGTAATGCTTAAGTTTTTCACATTAAGGAAATCTAATGTTATTACTGCCATAAATCACCAAAACTATCTTTTCAAACCATCTTTTCATTTATTTCACATTAGTGTGGACCACTGTGAAGTAAAAGACAAAAAACAAGCAGGAGATCCTCGGTCATTTAATGTTTTATCTATCGACAAAGGAGGACATTTTCTGTAATGTCTGTCTTTGTAGGTTGTAAAGTGACGATGACTCAAACTCTTTTGGCAACCAATCTCATGATGCAATCTATTCTTAAAGATTTAAACGTTACACTTCCTGCTGTAAAATGCACTCACTGATCACCTAATGCTAGCCTGGCTGTGGAGGCCTGTCATGTCCAAGAAAACAGTTTGAGATGATTTGAGCTTTTTGATACAGTGTGTTAGCCTGCTGGAAGGACCCATCAGAAGATGGGTACACTGTGGTCATAAAGGGATGCACAAACACTACTGATTAATTGTGGTGTTTAAACAGTTTCCAGCTTGTACTAGAGGGCCGGAAGTGTGCCATAAGAATATCCCCCCATACCATTATGGTATTAGTTTAGCAGAATGGAGCCATGCTTTCATGTTGTTTATGCCAAATTCTCACCGTACCGTCCAAATGTTAAAGCAGAAAGTAGTTGATCAGTAGTAGCTCATCAGACCAGGCAACATTTTTCCATTCTTCTAGTGCCCATCTTCTGTTAGTCTTTGAGAGTTGTAGCCTCAGTTTAAGCTAACAGTAATGGCACCCAGTGTGCTGTTGCGCATCTGCTTTAAGGTTTGACCTGTTGTGTGTTCTGAGATGCTCTTCTGCGTACCTTGGCTGTAATAAAAGGTTATTTGAGCTACTTCTCCCGTCCTCTTTTCTTTTTTCAGACCATTCTCTGTAAACTCCTGTAAATCCCAGGAGATCAGCAGTTTCTGAGTATGCTCGCTCTCTCTTTCTTCACTTTTACTCTCTGCAAAGACATCTAATGGGCCATAAAGGAGACTTTGGCACACTGGTCCTTGCCTGTAGGCAGTGTGTTTGACATCCTTGCTATATACTGTGAATACTGTCTGAATTGCGAAGAAAAAACCCCCAAAAAACAGAAGAACCCCACCCGCAACAAAACAAATCCAGCCAACTTTAAACATCCAGTTTTATCCCTAGCAATACACCCATCAAATCTGATGCAATTTTTATTCTTAGCATTCTGATCATTAGATAACATAAAACGCAAGTATCTATGATCTGTGCACAGAGTTTGTGTGGCTTAGATTTTTGACTTTTGGCTTATTCTACACTGTTTGCCCATTTTACTTACCAAATTCATCACTGTGTTAAAACTAAATTCAGCTCCCTAAGTAAGGATTAATCGTATTCTTGTAAATTTATTTATTATTTTCGAGATCAGGGTGGATAATCTCAACTTATTTTAAGAGCAAGCAGTGCCATTAATCTTTCCAATAGTAGTGAGTAGAGGTCAGGACCAAGGTATTTGTGCAGGTCCAGGAAAAAGCAGCAAACCCTGCAACAGCACAAGAGGAATAAGGAATGTTTAGCCTGTAGAGGGAGCTGTAATCTACACAAACTCTCACATACAAGTCTCCAGATAAGCATGTAGCTGATCATTGGTGAGCTCCCTCTCCTGCAGCACCACCATCAGGTGGAAGAAACTGCAAAGACGCAGTCTGCACTCTTTTCAGCATATCATCGATCAGTTTTGTGGAAATTATTTGAAAGAGATGTTTTAATAAATGCTTTGGCGTCACCAGCAATACAAAATACAATCCTTCTGAGGATTTTACTTACAATTTAGCCAAAAAGCACGTTCATTAAATTGCATTTTTCCTTGATTAATCAGCAAAAACAGATGATGTTGCTTAACTCTGAGCTCTCATGGAGAACAATAGAATCTTTTGGCAATCAAAATGTGTTACACAGACTTAAATTAAACTGTTCTACTTTTGAGTGGATTTATTCCAGTGTCTGATTATCATGATGCAATAAATGTGGCTCTAAGTGCCCACTACGAGTGACTCATTTTTTTGGTATTGCGGATCCCATGTCTATTTTTGTTTCCCCTTCTGTTTCTCCTCTAGTTTCCATTATCACACACTGCAACATGAAAGCGGTGAACCCCTCTTGGTGGCGGTAAGCCTGATTTTCTCACTGTTCACTTCACAGGAATGTGTTTTCAGCCGGGTTCGATTCTTTAAGTTCAGCCACAGTTATCGCTGTGAGGGGGGTTAAGGCGAGGGTTAGATGAGGTGAAAAGAGAGGGGAGTGGGGGGTCAGTGTGAGGTTGCAGTAGTGCTATTTACAGTGGGATTAGAGGTTGACCCGTCTCCTCTGTTCTTCCCTCTGAAGCTCTGATGCTTTGGGGGACAGAACAACAGCACCCATGAGAAACTGGTGGGAATAAAAGAGGAGAAAGGACTTCTAATCTGTTACTAACTGGTAACAGCAAGGTTATTTTAAAACTAGTCATATATTTTTACTCTGCAAAGTTATTCTTTCCCACTTGATGGCTATTGAGAAGGTGCCCAATTTGTCAAAGCGCTGGAGTCAGGAAATCCTGTAGCATAGCAAACATAATGGATACAGTCATAGTTAAAGAAGCCCCATCTAAACTTGGTAAAGTGCTCTCAACCCACCTCCACCAAGGCCAATTTGCTATTACTTTTAAAGGCATCTTAATCTAAATAGATTTGTTCAGTGGAAGTGGCACAGGTTAACCTCTGATTAATTTAGCTTGTTTAGCAATTGTTGCAGTAATAGGAGCACATTTATATCAATTTATGAAAGGCAGCCCTCTCACAGTTGACTACCTTGAAGGACGTTTGCAGCTGATCTGCAGAATCAGGGAACTCTTAATGTTTCCTGTCAAGTTAATTAATAAAAACAAGGAAAGCAGCACAAATATATCGTTGTTACGTGTTAATTTTCCAGCTGTTGTGCTGGTAAACACAAATGATCTATCCACCATAAATCCCACGTGTGGTCCAGCTAGACCCCACAGTGGAGCTAGTCCTGGTTTTGCTGGTTAGCTTAACTTTTTGGGATAATTATATCATTTTTTTTCTATTTTTGCCTATGCATGCACACCCCACAGTGGATTTTAAGTCATAGTTTAAAATTTGTCTTAAACCAGTAAATAATTTTAGATTCAAAGGGTTTTACAGAGGTATTGCATTTACTGTTTGGGAGTTACACTCGAAATGACAAGACTGCAGAGCTGCTTGACAGGCAGCTTCAAGGCCACACAGGGTCTGTTTTCTCATTATTTCATCACAACAGATCTGGAGAAAGATGTGGAGGTGAATCCAATTGTCAAACTGGAGGCTATCATTCTGCTTATTTATTTATTTTTTCATTTATTTTTTTTTTTTTTTTTAAATATATAGTGTCTAGTAGTGTCCTACCATTTCTCAAGCATTGCATTGTAGGTTTAAACCATTTCACTTCCTGTCATTTGGGACTTAGTCAAGTCTAATCTGTTCATTATTATAAATACCCTTAATCAGTTATGTTTGCACATCTGAAAGCTGCAATAACAATAGCGATTCTTAATATACCAGCAGAGTAAAAACATATTGTGACCATTTTAAAATGAAGCTGCAAAAAATGATCCAGGTTACACTCTTCCCAATCAGGCCTTGCACTAGTTGTCTTAACATGCTAAAAACGTTTATGTCAAGCTGAGGCAGGAGGCGACCTTATAGGACATGAAATTTACATTATCTGCACATTATTTAAGCAGGTAAAATCACATCACATAGTCATCACCATGCAGAAATACCAAGAATGGAGTTGTGAACATTGATAACATAAATCCAAATTCTGGTTGAATACTGTCAACATTTTTTTTTAAATTATATTTCTTTTTAAAAATAAAGCCAGCCATGTGTGACAGAACTCTTCAGGCTGTAAGTAATGTAGCATGGTGAAAAGTCAGGGCATATTGCTTTCTTTCTCTGATTTAAAAGGGCTTTTAGAGAACAAATACTTCATAAGACTCAACGTCCCTTTTTGCAAATATTCAGGGAAATTATTTTGATCTGTATCAAAATAATTGGGCTTTTTTTAAGCCTGCAAATCTTTGCATGTCATTGCAAAAAGACATAAAGACTTCTATCAGTCAAGCTGTCGTGTATGTAAATGATCTGTTTGGATCTAATTGTTTGTAAAAATAGTGGCAAATATATGTTAGAATATATGTTTATATGATAGGAAAAAAACCCAGTAATGGTGGAAAATAGCTAGTTAACTCATGAATTTCACTTTATGTTATGACATCTAAACACATTTTTGAGACATTTAAAGATGATAAAATGGTTAGGGCTAGGAAGCACCCTAACTGTGGTCTATCACAATTGAATTCATAATTTAAGCCCATAAACATGCCCTTCTTTGCTTTGTGATTTCAGGAAACACAACATCAGGAGGAGGAAACTAAACTGACTGCTTGGAAGACGAAAAGACAAATGACTGACAGGGAAGGACAGATGAAAGTATGCAGAACATTGGCACAGAGGTAATCCAGAACTGAGAAAAAGAATAAAAGTGTAAGATAACGGAATAATTTTGGAGAGAGAGAGAGAGAGAGGGAGAGAGAGAGAGACACAGAGAGAGAGAGAGAGAGAGACAGAGAGAAAGGACAACTAGAGGTTTAAAAAAAAAGAAAACCACATTTTCCTTAAATTTCCAGAAACTTAGCCAATTAAAAAAAAAAGAAAAGTTAAAACAACATGTTGAGTGTTTTTGTTCCAGCTTCTACTGTTCATTACGAGGTCCTTGTCAGTGTAAGTGATGGTGGAGAAAATCCACAGAGCTGTAGTGCAAATAAGAAACTGGAAAACTAAATCTGGAAAACAACTGGCTTTAAAGTTTCATGATACGTTATTGATTTGACCAAGTCAAAGCAGTGATGCCTCACACTGGTTTAGGATAAACTTTGAAATGGATATTTACACAGAGTGAAAGTTGCTTATATAAACTTTTATTATAATGGATCTGGAAACCCATCTTTTAACATTTAATGTGAAGACGTGGCATCAAATTCCTTATCTTTCTGTAGTTCACTGCTCTTCCTGCTCCCAGAATACCTAACAAGTCAATCTAAACATCTATTTAAGCAACATAATTTATATAGATAGAATCATTATTTACAGCAGAAAAAATACTTAACTTTATTGAACATTATGTCTTTCTCTCCCAAGTCCTTGTTAATAAATAATTTAATATTTATTCTATTTTGACTGTTAATTTCTTGAAGGAAGAATATGTTGGTTTAAAAGATCCATTTCCTACTTAAAAGGAGTAGAACGGGCAACAATCCTTACTGATGAACTAACCACAGAGATGTAATTGATTGTCTTACCATTATTTGGGCTTTTATTTGAAATATGAGCAGTTTATTTTAATTAAAAGGCCAGATAGGTTTAAATTTGTTGTAATTAAACCATTACATAGTCAACCTTTGTTTGATTCAGATGCCTTAGATCACAGGTGTCGAACTCCAGGCCTCGAGGGCCGGTGTCCTGCAGGTTTTAGATGTGTCCTTGATCCAACACAGCTGATTTAAATGGCTAAATTACCTCCTCAATATGTCTTGAAGTTCTCCAGAGGCCTGGTAATGAACTGATCACTTGATTCAGGTGTGTTGACCTAGGGTGATATCTAAAACCTGCAGGACACCGGCCCTCGAGGCCTGGAGTTCGACACCCCTGCCTTAGATGGTCATAGACCAATTTCTCACCTTTTTTTAATTGCAAAAATTCACGAGTTGTTTTGAAAAAGCTTTGTGATCACATCAATGGTTTATTTGAAGACTTCCAGCCATGGTTTAACATTCTAATTACACGACTGCCTTAACACTGCATTAAATTGATTAATAGACTCAACTGGCCTATCTCAAATTCTAAATGAGCCCACCCATCATCTTAATCACACTCTCAGTCTTGTCATGACACATGGAAGAGAAATGGAACATTTGAGAGTATTTTCTGAAATCCTTCTTTTGTCTAAGAATTTCCTATTAATAACCTATTATCAGACTTTTCTGAAAACTGTGTGAGATGCTTCTAGTTCATCCAAAACACCACATCAAGAGCGCTACCCATGACTATCCAGACACTCTTTTTTTTATAAGATTGTATTCAAAACTTTCTTTTTCCATAAAGTTTTTAGTCAGGGTAGATTAGGTGACCCCTCTAGTTATGCCAAATGCTGTTAAACTGTCTTCTCTCTCCTATAGTTTGTTTTTTGTTCTCTCTATTTCTATGCTCTTCTTTTTCTCCTGCCAGTCTGATCACCATGGTAGTGTTCAGATACTACCATGGTGATCAGACTGGTACTTGAGTGCAGATAGATGCTGAGTGCTCAGCTCTTTGAGTATCAGGATCAAAAAGACATCAGACCACCTTCTTCCTTAGGTCCGCCTGAGGCCTTTGTTTCATTACAGCAGAACCAGAGCTGTCATATTTATACAATTAATTATAAATATCAGTGCAAAAAAGATTGTTGTATTGTTTCTTTTTTATTTATGCAAAATGTTAGCTTACACTTCATTTTGTAAGTGCCAGAATTAGTAAAAAAGAAAGAAAGAAAAAAGAGTTTGGATGTTAAACAGATGTTTTTACTAGACAAATGGCTCCGTCAGAAGTTCAGTGAATTTTGCAATAAGTTTGAATGGTTTTTCAAAACTGTCATATCCTGATTTAGTCTGCAGCTGAGGTCAGTGATTTTCCTCCATAACTTTTATCCTGTGGGAAATGTTTGTGTTTGACAATGCTCTCCACCTAAAGACCAGCTTCACAATACACAAGACAACAAAACAATATATAATATATATAAAATATGGCAGCCTCTCCTTGGTACCAAAACTATCCTGATTTTTGACAAGTCCAATGTGACCTGGGGATATTTGGCTTACTGTAACATATTGTAAATAAAGACCTAATGCGAAACCATGGAGGAGCTTTATGAGCACAAATCCAAAGACCATATAGTGTGGAAAGATATTGTAAAGCACAAATATTAAAAAAAAAAAAAAAAAAAAAAAAAAGAAGTGCAGTGCAACAGTCATTTGCTGTGTCCCAATTCAGGGTCTGCACGCTTGAAGTACGCATTTTAAGTGCGATTACGTCACCGCCACGCGACGACGGCTGTCCCAATTCGAAGTGTACTTCATTCATGTACTTCGTGTACTTCATGCATACTCCAAATGCGCCGTCGATTTCCCCAAATATCAAGCGTGGTCCGGTGCACGCTTCGTGGTCCCATATATCCCACAATTCATAGCAGCGGTGGGTGTGGATAATTTTGCTGCAAAATATGGCAGAAGGGAGCGGCAGAAGAGTGAACTGTCAAAAGTAAGTACTGGATATGATGTCACTTATTTATGTGCGAATGTTTAATAACGAAGAACATTAAAACATTGCCGTTGGCCACATGTCGGCAAAGTTATGTAACATTAGTGATGTTTGTACTTTCAGCCTCTACATATATATATATATATATATATATATATATATATATATATATATATATATATATATATATATATATATATATATATATATATATCATAATAATCTGACAATACTATATTATTATATATATATACTATATAATGATATATGATATATTTACATTACCACAGTGAGATGACTTTAGTCTCATGGACAACATTAGCTAATTGTTATTTACTAACTAATCTTAAATGACTGTTCAGTACAGAAATGAAGCCCAACAATCATGTTTTCCAGTCCTGTGGTCTCAGCCTCAGATACTCAACTAATCAAAGTGATGTCATGACAAAAATTAAATGACCAACAAAACTTTTTTTTTTCTCCTTCATTTATGTCACACAATCTCGCGTTTCTCGCGGTTAGTATCACGGTTGCTAGGCAACCTGAACAGCGCGACGCAGGCTAGACCATCCCATCTCACAAGCCTCTCACTTCCGCACTTCTCGTTTTTTTTTTTAGTTTTTTTTTTTTACTTTATTTATCACATTTTAGGCATACAGTCAAGTAAAACAGGGATCACTTAAAATATGACATTGTGGTAGTACAATGAGGAACAGAGAGAGTGACAAGGACAGTGAGACAAAAGTGAGTACAAAAAATAAAATAAATTAAGGGGAACATAAATAAACAAAAGTTTGCAAGAGCAAAATCAAGTTAGCAGTTTCAATCGGTTATAGATGTTAACAGTCTTGAGAGCCTTAGTGTTTTTTGATGAGGAGATTGTTCTTATATATTGTGCAAGTTCCATTTTTAATACAAGAAGTTCAGGCTTTCTGCCGAGGACTTTGCTTTTGTGTATATGAAATTTTGCCAAAAATAAAAACAAATTTATAAAGAAGAAAGCATCATTGTCCTTGTCTTTGAAATTATAATAGCCAAAGATAACATCCTTATAGTATAGTTGAAGATTAGGGAGAACAGAGTCAGTAATAAACTTGTGTAAATCCTTCCAGAATTTACATGTAAATTTACATGACCAGAACAGATGAGAAACTGTTTCAGGTTGCTCTTGACAGAAGGTACAATTTACATTTATTTCAGCCATAAATTTGGACAAATATTGTTTGGTAGGATAAAACTTATGAATCAACTTAAAGGAAATCTCTTTAATTTTGTTTGTTAAGAAAAACCTTTGTGGTAAAGTCCAAACTTTTTTCCATTCAATATCTGTTACAAAATTGGCCCAATAAAATATGGCTGATGGAACAGAGACCATTGCATCCTGAAAGAGAGATCTTATTTTGGTATTTATAGATTTATGAGAAGAAAAGCAAACATTGCCAAGAGAAGAATGTAACACATCCGGGGGAGTGACCTGTAGTGGACCACTGTAGGAGCATCTGTGTAACATGGACAGACCAGATGGGATGGCATCGAACACTATTGAGAATTCTTTAGGCGTTATCGGTACATTGTATCTCCTGAGGAACTCAGAGTAATTATATAAGAGTCCATCTTCTCTATATAACTGACTAACCAAGATTATTCCATTATTAAACCAGTTATTTAAAAGTTTTATTTTTATAAATAATATTGCAGTTATTCCAAATAAAACAGTTTTGTGGAGAGAAATTGTGTTTGTAAATCAGCGCCCATGCCAAAAGAATTTCCACACTTCTCGTACTCATAGTACGCACCGTACGTAGTACGCGTAGTGCGCGTACTTCAAGCGTGCAGACCCTGAAATGGGACACAGCCACTGACTGCAACATCCGGACCTGGGAGAGGCAGACGTTACGCGCGAATTGTCAATCCTACCGAAAATAGATAAGGAGAAGAAGACGCAACCTCACCTTTGGACCCATGACAACCGCAGCGCCACCTTCGCCAGCTGACTGTATCGAGTTCACTCACTCCGCTCACAGGCTCCCTGCTTTTGTCTTTTTCCTACTCTGTTTTATGAAGCGGTGACATTTGTGAGAAATGAAGCCGAGTACGCGGCACATCCTGCTGCTGTGGATGCTGGTGTGCTCCGGCACGACGCAGGCGATAGAGCCCATTAGCACCACCATAGCTGTCGGGATGGCTGCGGCTCTCACCGGTATTTTAGCTAGGTATCAGAACATTTTTTACTATTTCCACGAGTGCTGCCGACCAGAGTGGATTTCTTTCAACAAGACAGGTAGCATACCCACCAAACACACCTGAACCTATTCTGAACTGCACACAAACAACACCCGAACTGTCGCTAACTGCCGCTTTAACGTTAGTTGAGCGGGGGATGTGCTACATGATAAGCTAGCGATACGACTAGTTTATTGGTATAAACATGTATAGTGCTTTTCTTTTTTGCTCGTCTCTTCTTTTCTTGTCTTTTTGCATCTTTAAACTTGATAAACATTGTTTTGCCTGATGAGCGTAGAGCGACGCATTTGTCACGTGTTCTTGACGAATAAGGAAGTTCCGCGTTGTAGAGCAAGAAGCTAGTTGGTTTACATGTTTAGCGCGGTATCATCGTGGTGCTATGACTATTTTGCCACAGAAAACGACTCATATCCGAAATTAGTTAGTTTTAACGATGAGAGCGAGACACGTATATGTTCTTTTGCATATTTTTTTGACTGTCGGCGTGCTAGTTAACGCATTTGATCCGATCACAACAACGGTGGTTATCGGTATAGGCGCGACTCTAGGGCGGACTATCTACAATTACTTTCGCGAAAGCTGCGATTCCAAATGGATCGCCTTCAATGCGACAGGTGAGCAGGTGCCCCGTGCAGTGTAAACATAATAGCTCTGTGCACATGGTTTGTTTGACCTCGATTAAAAGTGCAGGCAGCTGTAACGTTAATTATTTACGTTATCGTACGGCGCCGACGTTACAGTGCTATCGGTGTGGCTTATTTTAACCCTCGAAACTGAAAGCTAACTATCAGAGTAAAAGACTTTTAGATCACCTTTCAGCAGTGAACATTGTGTAGACCCATCGGGTAACCTGATCTAAGCCAAAGACCGCCACTGCTGCCTCTTTAAATGTGAAAGGACTGAAGGAGCTAACTGTAGATGTGTATAAATGTGCTGTGAATGTTTACATTAACTTTTTATCAGCCTGTAAAATTATGGAAATGTTTGCTTATGTTTGACACTACTGTTCGAGGTAGTCTTAACTGCTCACCTCGTCTGCGTGCAGTGTATGATTAAGAGGGTGTTCTAAATGAAGTTCTTCTAAAAGGCACGACGTTAGCCATTTTTTATCCTCCAAGCTGGTCAGCATGAGGATCTGGGAGCAGCTTAAAGTACTTTGGTCACATGAACCATAAACCTAGTTGCAGCTGGAGTTTGATTCAGATCTTTTATGGCCATAATACAAATTTAATTATCCATCCGTCTTCACAGCTTATCCAATGGAGGATTGGAGGTTACCCAAGCTGTCAGTGCACTTAATTAATTATTTTTTTTTAAGTATTTATTTAAATTTTTATCTCTTCTAATTTTTAACCATTTGATCAGTTACTCTTTCTTGCGCACAAAGTTTGTACTGTCCTGTCAGGTATTTGTTGATATATCTTTCCCCTAACTATATGAACCTATAAATGGTTTATGATAATGAAGAAGGTGAGACTTTTAGCCACCCTACTGCTGTGGCTAAGGAATACAAGAAAATTGTTTTAGACTCATACATTTAGCCGTTAATTCCTTTGACATTCTGCTGTGTAGGTCTCCGAAATGACCTGGATACTAAACTCTTTGGGCAGCACATCGCTTCACGCATCATCTTAAAAGCTGTGAGTGGATTCATGAGCAATGAGAACCCGAAGAAGCCCCTGGTGCTCTCCCTGCACGGATGGACGGGCACAGGGAAGAACTTTGTCAGTAAGCTGATTGCTGAAAACATTTACAAGGAGGGAATGGACAGCAGCTTCGTTCACGTGTTCACATCCACACTTCACTTTCCACATCAAAGTCAAAATGCAACCTATAAGGTATGGAGAGCCACACATTTAGCTTTTGATTGAAACCCAGTGGTCTTGCTCTGTTTGGTCCGAGTTATTCTGTTGCCTCTCTCTCCTCAGTCTCAGTTACAGCAGTGGATCAAAGGCAACGTCACAAACTGCGAACGCTCCATGTTCATTTTTGACGAGATGGACAAGATGCATCCGGGCTTGATCGACAGCATCAAGCCCTACCTGGACTACTATGTCAAGCTGGATGGGGTTTCTTACCGCAAATCAATCTTCATCTTTCTCAGGTGAAAAGCTGAAAGCATTTCCACAGGACTAAGTCACTTTAAGCAGGTTCCGTATCTGTGTGGGTGTTGCACAGTGCATGTGAACAGCAATGCTCCTACTCCTCAAAAACACATTTGGAAAGAAGTTTTTGAGATGGTAATGGCTAATGGGCTCTTATTGTCTTATTGTTGTTATTAAATCAACCGAATGTGAGCAGTGCTGTCCACAAAAAACAATTCCTAGCAGTATAAGGAGTGTGCTATACTTATTCTCAACAATGAAGTAAATAAAGGTATAAAGGCTGTGAGTGATAACAGACAGTTGAACGCTAAATCTTATGTTTCTAATCTTTTTCATAGCAATGCTGGAGGGGAGAGCATTATACAGACGGCGTTAGATTTCTGGAAACAAGGGCGAGATCGAGAAGAGATTGAGCTCAAAGACCTGGAAACATCGCTCTCTCTGTCAGTGTTCAACAACAACCAAAGTGAGTGTAAACGACACTAATATTTGTGCCATTATCCTTTATAAATGAGTAACTGCTCCACATGGAAATCTTTGTTCCAGGTGGCTTTTATCGTACGAATTTGATAGACAAGAACCTGGTGGACTTCTTCGTCCCTTTCTTGCCTCTGGAGTACCGACACGTCGTCCAGTGCGCCATGGCCGAGATGAAAGCCAGAGACATCAAGCCAGACCAGGACGTGGCAGACATGGTGGCCAGAGATTTAGTGTATTTTCCCAAATCTGAGAGGGTTTTCTCTGTGAAAGGCTGCAAGACGATAGAGAGCAAGTTGGACTACTACACATAATGTCAGCATCTGATGGATACCAGGCTTGGTCACTATGTGCACTTTTTTTCCCCCGAGGAAAACACTCAGCCAAAAGACTAAAGAGCTGACTGAAGAGGTCTTTGTGACGGTTTCTGTGTCTGGCCTTGTGGTCATGGAGATGATATCAGGAGGCCTTCTGTAGTGTTACATTTCACTCGCACTAAATGAAGGGCTGATGAAGAGCGCTGTGCCAGCTGAATGAAACATTAATAAGAATGAAATACTTTCCATTGCAACTGATCAAGGAGCTTGATGTCTGCTTTTATGTCGCAAGAATCTCAAAGAGAGTTTTTCCTGAGAGCTTCTTGGTTATTAAGGGTGTCCTTCAGTCAGTGAAACTGTCACTGTGGTGCATTTGTTTTTATGAATGTGCAATGCATCCATATAGATTACTGGAAAACACCTGCCTTACTACTTAATTTTAAATTCTTTTTAGTACTTTTAAAGTTAGGTTTTTTTTGTTTTTTTTACCCACTGGTCCACTGTACATGTAATTCAGTTAAGTCAAGGGAGGACTTTGTAGGTGAGATCATCACAGTGAAGCTGTTATAGAAAAGGATTACTGTGCAGTCCGAAAAGTAATGACGCAGAATAGTTTTACGTGTCATATTAAAATTAACATTTGCAAAACATGTGTGCTACTGTTAATGTCTTAAATTAGCTTCATGTGATTCATTGCAAATATATTATATATGATAATATATTATGAATATGTTTGTAATGCATGAATATAATCCTACTTGAAAGGACACCACAGACTTTTTTTTTTGCATCACTGGAGCTGCAATTGGGCCCTGCGTAAACTCTGGATTTTTATTATTATTGTTTTGGGTTTTTTTTTATCATTCAAATATGTGGTTGTATGTGACTGGTTATCTTATTTTGATTTAAAGAAAGTAAAAAATGATTCCCCTCATAGCACAATACTGTCTGGGAAAGATGAAAGGAAGAGCAGGGAGCATGAAAGCATACACTTGTGTTATCGTGGTACTTTCCACAGGAAGAAATGATCTGCTGGTTCCCCCAAATCTGACACTTTATTGGGTTTTGAAAGCATTTCAAGGATCTTTTTCATATTCTGCACAGCTGTTTATGGCTCCCTCTGACTCTGAGATAATTGGTGCTTATGGAAACTTACCTTACCAAGCTTCTTGGCTGTAAATGCCACCAGAGTAGCAATGCACAAATAAAATATCCAGTTTTCTTTGTGGGACTGTTTTTTTTTCTTCCACATTTGGTTAGAACATAGGCACATAGCAGGACACAGTGGTATACAGATTGTATAAGGAGTATCTGAAAGCCATGCAGAAACCAATTAAAATAGCTAAATGTTAATTGTCACAGTACTCATTAAAAAAGAAAAAACGTTAGTGGTTAAGCCGTCTACTTGCAAGGTCTTTATGAAGTCGTCATTCCTTAATGAAAGCAGTTTGACTTTTTAAAGCAGGGGGTCTAGGCCATGAGTTGCGTAATAATCAAACAACTTGCAAAACCTGACTGTGCAAAGTCTAAATGAGTGAACCTGAAATAAAGAGAAGCGCAACGTGATATACATTGCAGTAAGACCTTGCTCTTGTGCCAATATAAAGTCTAGTAAAATGTGAAGCTAAAAGCATATTACAGAGCAAAAATCATTGTTTTATTGAAAGAATTAAGCACAGCAAAAGTAAAGTATGATGTCAACAGTTTGAGGAATATTAACTAAGCTTTATGATGCATATGTGCAACTTTATATTGCAACAGACTTACAAAATTTCAGAGTTCAAAGTATATGTGTCCCATTTTGTGTACTAGAGACAGACTAATAGTGAGTTTTGAAATTAATCTTTATTTATGGGCATTGCTTTATTTCAGGATAAAACAGTATAGTTTGATTTATCTGAGAATAAAGTTGAAATGTGGAGATTAGCAGTGTTTTTTCAAGTCAAACAACTTTATTCTCAAAATACAATTTTGGGTTCTTATCTCAGTCTCTACACCACCACAACAGGTTTTAAATCAATCAATCAATGTGAAAACTGAAGTGCTGACCTTTAACTTGAATTCAAGGGATTTTACAGAAGTATTGCTGTTCTAGAATTTCAGCCATTTTTCTACAAGGTCTCGCATTTCCAGAGGCCCAAAAGCAACAGGACAACTGACTGACAGGCAGTTTATATATTCCGGTAAAGCCTGTCCCTTTGTTTTTCCATTACATTTATGGAATTGATTCTATACACTGAATTTGCATTTGGTATCTTCTAGCTGGAGCTCTCAATATGAGGTCCAAAGAGATGTTAATGCAAAAGAAGGACATCCTCATGTTTCTATGATGCTTTTCAACAGCAAAGGGATCCTGTTGCTAGTGCTTAATTATTATCTACCATACACTGCTGTAAACAAAGCAGTTTGTAAGACGTTAAAGCGTCATGAAAACATGGCACTCATATGTCTGATTATAGCTGTGATCTGGCTTTATGTAACAGTTTAGCCCGTCAGGATCCCACACAGTCCTCCTTTGTTAAACAGAGTATCCGAACCCTCAATATTATCAGCAACAACCAGTATTCACTGTTTGCGCAGTGGAAAACATCATGACTACTTTACTATTTTTCATGTGTGCACACAAGTATGCAAGAGTCAAAAAGGATCTGGTGTCATTTCAAGTTTATTTATTAAATTTAACACCGTAATTGCCACACTTTTTCCCCTCAGAGTGTCTTTTTTGTTACAAACAATGTTACCAAGCTCAGCACCAAAATCTTCACGAGTCTGCAGATTTCATTGCTTGTTGCATATTTAGGTGGATACACAACAGCTACCAGGCACGGTCAGAAGGCAGGTCCAAAGTCTTATACCAGCAGAACTGCATTAATGCAGCCGTCATTCTCTGGGTTATTTGTCACCTGAGCATATTTACCTAAGGAGTGAAATAGATGACATTTAAATATTTAGCCCTTTTCCACCATTTGTAGCCTGAAATACAGTAAATATACACACCGCTGCACTCATCCAAGAATATGTAACCATTTGTCAACACTGATATTTTGTCATCATTTACCAAGACTGGTGAGTGATGGGACTGTTGCAGCATATGTAAATGAGCTGAGTTTAAAGACTCACCCCAGATAACTTTTCCTCCTTGTGTTACCAGGCCCAGCTCACTGACATTCACTTCTATAACTGTTCCTTTTGTGATGACTCCTAGAGAGGTGTAGAGGGGTGAGGAAGGGTTCTTCTTCACTCCCAGGATTGGAAGACAGAACGTTGCTTTCAGCTCTGGGTGTGTGACGTGAGCCTTCTTAAATCGCAAACCCTGAAAGCAGAACAGAAAAATGGCAATAAACAATGAGCATGTGAAGGAAAGGTGTTTCCTTCAAGTGCAGAATATAATGTGTAACACGTGCAAACATTTTAGTCTGTCATCTGCTTCCATCTTACCGTCGGTCTGATGAAACGTTCATACTTTGGAGGTTTACGGGTAAAGCCGTCGCCCACAAAGCAAACTTTTGTGACCATCCTCTTCCAGGCTTTCTTTTGTCTCTTTCCGGTTCTGATAACTTTAAGCACCTCTGTCTCTCCTTGTGCGCGCACCTTGGGCAGAGGCACTTCCCATTTGCCCTACAGAAATTTATCAAGGTGGAGTTTACAAACAGTGACAATATTTCCACACATCACACATCGCAAAATGAAAGATGGCCCTGAAAAAACAAACTAGAAAAGCTGCAGCTGATGAGCAGATATTTGCCGACACTTACGGCCTTCTCTTTCCTCTTCTGTTTAATCATGTTGGAGAGAACTTTGGCACGAGACTGTCCCTCTCTGTCCAGCAGGTAGGCTGGCACTGCTCCCTCGGGGGTCTTATCATCGTTCTTCTGCTTTGTCTTTCTCTGTTCGTGCATTTTGATGCTGCAAAGACACATTAGATATTTGGATGTTTATGGAATTTGTATTTTTGTATTTGACTTTCTTTTTTTTTTTTTTTAAACTCACGTCTTCTTCATCTGGATCTTCTCTGCGTGTCTCTGTTTGTGGTATAATTTGGCCTTCAAACCTATCATCTTCTTGGCTTTGTGAGACCGCTCGTGGGCCTCACGGCTCTCCTTCTTCCTTTTCCTTTCATGGTGATCCAAACGGTATCCATGCCGCTTGCGGTGTAACTCAATGTGCTCGTTCTGGGGCTACAAGAGAAACAAAACAATCATGAAAATCAATTGAACCCAATTAAAACAAATAATAAGAGCATGGCTTCTCTTTGCAATTTCAAGTAAAATCTACTGCACAGGATTCAGTATACCGTAGCTCCAGCACTACTGATAACAGCCTGTTCAGCGATTTAACTCCACCAACCGTCTAATTCTAAAATAAATAAATAAATAAATAAATCTATAAAGAGTACTAGAGGCTGTGAAGCAGGCACATCTGAATTTACTGCTGAGCTGAGTTTCTCAATGAAAGCAGAGCAGTCTGCTGGTGTTTCTACAGCTCTCTGAACCACCCCACCAAAAATGAGATGTAGAAAGCACAAGGTTAGCAACAAAACAACAACAAAAATAAATAGGTTAGCACATATTGTCAAAATGAGTGTGTGTTTTCACAGATTCTGATTAAAGGGCAGCAGGCTGGAGATGTTGTCCCACACACCTCTGATCATGGAGGTCAACAATATTTTTCAAAATTAATGATTTAAATAAGTTGTAAACAGCTGACTCTGTGACAGCACTGGTTCAGATGGCAGAAACAGAAATGCCAACAAAAATTCAAACCTTAATGGTTTCATCACAGCACAAAAGTTTCATTTAACTTAAACCTCCAAAACACTACGTCGGGCTGTGAAGTTATTTAATTTACATTAAGAAGCTTAGATCTACTTGAAATTTAATTAAATATGTTCATCAAATATTAGATCAAAGAAAATGTAAGAAAAGGACGAGAAGGGTAATAAAAAAAACCCACTTTCGTAACTGATTGTTTACATGTAACGTTTACTTTTTCGGACCATCTCACTTGTGGAGATTTCTTTTACAAATTTGGCGTATTAAATGCTAAATTATGAATTTGTTTTACACATAACAGGCAGGTTTTTCCAGATGTAAAACAACAATGGGAGATTATTTCAACACAGAAACGCATAAGAGACAGTTCAGATTAATTTCAGTCAGCTTCACTGTCTAAAATACAAAAGCTCTACAAAAACAGAGCGAAATGGCCTTTAGCTTCACCTAACATAGCATAGCTCTTCCATAGCTAAATACCCGAAAATGTTCTTAACTTTAACATTAGAGGGAATATAACGCACTAGGTTAAGTAATATCAAAATGTTTTGACACAGTAAGAATCACAGTGCTGTTCAGAGCAGCGGAGCGCGTCCCTCAGCCACATGTAATCCAAAGCTGACGCTAGCACGACATGCTAACGCGTTAAACTCCCTGATAAAAGCTAATTAGTGTATTTTAAACGATTTGATTTCTTACCATTTTGTGTGCGCGGAGTTACGTGTTACGATGAACGTGTCGTAGATGCTAACAGTTGGTAAAGACGAAAAGTTTCGGTGTTTTTTGCTTCAGGCTGGGGTCCTTCTGATGTTGTTTTCCCCGGAGCCGATACTTAGAGGAAGGACGTCATCGTTCTGTAACCACTTGTCCGTTCGTTTCAACTGACCGGCCTCAGTTTAATGTAACACACGGACGGAAAAGGTTTACTATACAACCTGCGAATAGAAAAACTTACAAAAATGCTATTGTAAATTATGAGACTATATTAAATGAGCTACAGCCGCAAATATGGACGGAAATAGAATTGATTTGATATCCGGAACTATGTTATGATCTCTAAGGTGTCCCGGGGATGCATTTTGACGTGTACCAAGCGTGACTTTTTTTTGAGAGGTATATTTTTTCATCTATGTAGGGCTTCTTTCGGTTTTGGGTAAAGTTCAGTAATGTGCTGATTAGAACGACAGTCTTCCCGGCTCTCCTGTTTTAAATGTTGTGCTGCATCCGTAAAGAGTCGGCTGACATCGCTTCGTTCAGTCCTCTTCTGTCTAATGTTCCTCCAGTATCGCTCAAGTCTTCTCTGACTCTGAAGAAAAGGCAGCTCGGATAATAAGCAGATATTAAAAATGTCTCTCAGGGGATTGCAGACCTTTAGCAGGATGATTCGGGTGAGATATAATTTTTTCCCACCCCCCAAAATAATCAGTACTGCCAGTGATTAGATATATGAACTCTTATGATTTGATAACCTGGTTTTGGTCCACAGGGGAGGCGTTTATTCGCTGCGGGGCTGCAGTGCTGCAGATGTAGACTAAGCTGTCACGTAAAGAGACATTACAGCCTTCTTCCAGGTAAGTTCTCTTATTGGATTAATTGGTTAGGTGAAGATTTGTGATATATTTAAGATATATTTTCATATGAAGTACAAACACCTGTCATTGTGTGTGTTTTAGTTTTAGATTGTTAAACTTAATTACTGCTCTGAATTTAAAAATAGCTTGAGACCTTCTTTTTTTTTTTTTTTTTTTTTTTCCGCCTGTCCCATTTGGTTCTTTAGCCGTCAGAATTGTTGTCTGAAGACCAACAAGGATACCCAATGGATTTATTTTGCCAAATGGATCATCATGGCATTGCCGTATTGGTCCATTTGATCGACCTTTGTTTTTATTATTTATTTTATTTTCAGTTGTTACAGACGGGACAGACATGAGTGAGGGATAGGAAAGGGAGAAAGAAAGAGGAAGGAAAAGAAAAACAGAAGGGGAGAGGGACAGTGAGAAAGGGGGGAAGAAAAAATATCTCCGGGATCACCTGTTGAGAGAAAAAGAATAGAAAACAAGCAAAAAAAAAAAACAAAACAATGCAACATACTATACACAACACCATCGCATTAATCTAGCTAAGTGTAAACAGCAGTAAATACTAAATATTGAATGTTGTTGTGCAGCACGCAGGACAGACAGCGCACAATGTGCTTTGAAGTAGCAGCCAAGAAAGGTGTGATTTAAGTCTACGAATAGTGAACACCCATGTGCACACCTGTGTGGATCGGCGCGCTTGTATTCAAATGGTTTCCCCATGTAATGGTCTGCTAGAGGATGTAGAGAGTCATAGCCCCGTCCCCCAGGGCATGAAGCAGGCATGGAGGAGATCCAGGCCCCAGACATCCAGAGGCCCCAGAGTGCAAGAGCCCAAGGAGGACCACCGGAGGGGCATCCGTGCCACCTTCATGGGAAGGGCTGAGGATCCCCAGATGAGGGGTCACCCAGTAGCCACCGGGCAGAAGCTAGAGGGGGCTGCACCGGCGTGCCCGCCGGCTCTGCCGGCAGCCAGCTGTGCCAGAGTGAACCGAGCCGCAGGCACAGAGGCCGGAGGCCCGAGGGCCCCCCGCGCCCCGGAAGAGGCCTGACCGAGCAGCAGGCGCCAGGCCCCGCCAAGTAGTCACCGGGAGTGAGCTGGTACATACCTGAGCGCCCAGCCCCGGACACCAAGAACCACCAACGCACCGACCCCTGAGGGCATCAGTCACCGGCAGGGAGTGTGGTGAGGGGAGATAGGCCTCCACACTTTGGAGGGCCTTGGAGTTCCCAGAGAGGTGAAGTCTAAGACCCGACCTGACATATAGACACAGACAAACAGGCACACACAGACACAGACATGCATTCCCACCCTCATGCACACATATACAAACACTCAGCACTCACCCAACGTAGGAATAAACGTAAATGGACATGTACACACAATCACACTCCCCAAACATACTCTATATCCCGGGTCCAGGTATCCTCACCCCCAGAGATGGAAACGGCACCCAGACCCAAGAGATGTTACCCTTCCCTCCGGGGTGGAGGCAAGCAGACCGCCCCAGGCTCCGCAGCAGCAGGGAGGCCAATCGGACAGCCAGCATCTCTTCCCAGCCCCCCCGCCCCGATGGCTAGCAGAGAACAGGGGTGTGTTAAGACCCCATACCTCCCTCCTCCCGCTCAAGTGTAGTGTTGCTGCGTGTTGCTCTAAAGTGTATTTAAAACAAGGGAGAGCATGGTGCTGCTGCCAGAGAGCAGCAGGTGTTAGCACGGCCCCTCCCGAGAACCCTCAATGTCTACATGGATTTAAAATTGAGAGGTGGGCACCGGCACCAGAGGCAGGTTTGAATACACAGACCGTCTACTGGACGCCGTTAACGTGCCCACCCTCAAGGCCCTATATATATATATATATGTGTGTGTTATGAGAGTGTAAGTAATGTGGATGTCTAAGTTGTGAGATAAAATTGAGGCACAGGTGGCCAGAAGAGGACAGAGGGGGCGGGAATGTCTCCCCTGCACCCTGGTGACACACCCGCACCCCAAAGCCCTACCTGTGTGGGTGGGTGTGGTGGAGCGTGAAGAGGGAGGCAGCCGGGGATGGGGAGGAAAAGAAGGGAGGGGAGGGTGTCCCTCCCTAGGGCCAGCTCCCCCGCTGACCCCAATATGCACCCCCGTCCTCTGGTATCCACCAAGGCAAGGGAGCCCAGGCCCATCCAGACCGGGGCCTACGGCAGCAACACCGCCAAGCCCCACAGGACCCGGGGCAGCCCACTCTACCCCACCGCAGAGGAAACTGTACCCACCCCAACATTCAATCATCTCCCAGACTACACAAGACACAGACACCCAGGTTAAGTTTATTCTCCACCTCTCCTATGTCTCTCCCCCACCTGCAGAGTGGACTCCTGCAAAGATGGAACAACCTCCCTGCCAGTTCAAGAGCCCCCCGGTTAGGCCGATGCACAAGAGGCCCCCTGCGCCAGGGCTGAGCCCCCGTGCACCCACCCGCCCACAACCTCGGCGACACACCGACGAGGACCGAAGCCCCCAAGGCCCAGCCAGAGCCCCAGCACGGAGGCGAAGCACCCCCGAACCCCAAACCCCCACGCCCGCCCCGGATCCACTCAGGGGCAGCCAGGCCACCAGGCCAGTAACCTACGTCCGCCAGCACAGACCATCCTCCAGCCCCGCTGCACGCGGCCACGAGGAGAACAACCTCTGAGAGCGACCAGAGCCACTAACCAGGTTATGAACACAACCCCCGGGTTAAGCCCTCCAGGGATAACGTCTCTAGGGGTCCTCCAGGTGCCCTAAGCCCATCCCAACCTCCACATCAACCACAATAGCCAAGGCGGGACCAAACCACGACCCCCCACCCCCGCTAGGTGATGGAGCCGATCAAAGGAGCCCAGAGGGATTGATCTAATGTGGTGGCAGAGGCTATATCGAGACTAATGTGATCTATTAGATAGTTTCTGTATTGGCTAGAATTAAGATTATTTTTATTTTTCCAGTTCATGAGGACCGTTTTCTTGGCGATGCATAGGGCAATAAAAACCATGTGGACTGTATTAATTTCTGTAGTGACATCATCCAAATTTCCCAACAAGCATACTAAAGGGGAGGTTGGAATTTTACATTTCAGACACTTTGATAAGTCCTCACATATCTCGTGCCAAAACTTCTGCACTGGTGGACAGAACCAAAGAGCGTGGATGTAACTGTCTGGTGTATTGCCTTGACAGTGTGAGCAGTTGTTGGCGGATGTAAAGCCCATCTTAAACATTCGATGACCTGTATAGTGCACTCTATGCAGTATTTTGTATTGTATTAATTGCAGATTGGGATTTTTAATAAATTTAAAGGTTTTTAAGCAAATCTGAGACCAGACGTTTTGGTCTAAGCTGACTGATAAATCTGCTTCCCACTTTGCAATAGGAAGGGATATTGATTCATCTATTTTAGAAAGTGTTCTGTATATTTTAGATAATAGTTTGGGGGATTTAAGAGTAAGAAATTGAACCACACTTGGTGGTGTTTGTAATTCAACTTGACTGAGGTTAAATTTCTTTTTTACTATGGATTTAATTTGTTGATATTCTAAAAATCTTTTCTTGTTGATCCCATATTGTGTAACTAGTCTGTCAAATGGAATAAATTCTGTTCCCTCTAACATATGTTCTAAGTATTTAATTCCTTTACAACTCCATTCTGGGAAATTAATCATATTATTGTTTTGTAATATGTCAGGGTTATTCCAGATAGGTGTACGTTTGCATGGGATTAATGAAGACTCCGTTATTTTTAGAAACTCCCACCATGCTGACAGAGAAAAGCTGATGTTGATGCTTTTAAAGCATTCATGTCTTTTGATGTTTGAGCTAATAAATGGTAGGTCTGAAATCTCTAGATCATTGCATAGTGCCTGTTCAACATCTAGCCAGGGCTCATCTAAGAGGGTACATTTTAACCATTCTGAGATGAACTGAAGCCTGTTGGCTAAGAAGTATTGGTGAAAATTAGGCAGATCTAGTCCTCCTCTATCCTTGGTTCTTTGTAGCGTTTTTAAGCTGATGCGCGGGGGTTTATCTTTCCAAAGGAATTTAGAAATATGTGAATCCAGAGATCTGAACCAATCTTGTGATGGTTTGTTAGGGATCATTAAAAATAAGTAATTTATTTTTGGCAAGATCATCATTTTTATAGTGGCGACCCTTCCCATGAGTGATATGGGTAGAGATTTCCATCTAGTCAGATCGCCTTCTACTTTCTTTAGAAGTGGGATGTGGTTTAATTTAATTAAGTCTGAAAGCTTAGGAGAAACAATAATACCTAAATATTTAATATTTCCAGATTGTAGTGGGGCAGAAGATGAATTGTGGAAGGAGCAGTTAATGGGAAGAACTGTAGATTTTGGCCAGTTAATTGAATAGTCTGAAACTCTTGAAAACCAGTTTATTAGAGTAATTACCTCAGAGAGGTTGATTTGTGAGTTTTGCAGAAAAAGCAACACATCATCTGCATAGAGACTGATTTTATGTTCTACGTTATTACATTTTATGCCCTTAATTGTTGTAGCCTGTCTAAGTGCTGCTGCTAGAGGTTCGATAAAAATTGCAAAAAGTGAAGGGGAGAGTGGGCATCCCTGTCTGGTGCCCCTCAGGAGACAAAAGCTGGAGGATGTCTGGTCATTTGTTCTGATACGAGCTGTTGGGGAATTGTATAATATTCTTATCCAATTTATGAAAGAGTTTCCAAAACCAAATTTGTGTAAAGTTGCAAATAAAAATTTCCAGTTAACTCTGTCAAATGCTTTTTCTGCATCTAGAGATAATATTATGGTTTCAATGTTTTTATTGTATGAGTAGTCTATTAAATTAAGAAATCTACGAGTATTTGTTGAGGAGTGCCGACCTTTTATGAAACCAGTTTGGTCAGGATGAATTAAGAGGGGGGTTATTTTCTCTAATCTCTTTGAGAGAGCTTTGCAGATTATTTTAAGGTCTACATTTATAAGGGATATTGGACGATAACTTGAGGGAAATAAAGGGTCTTTGCCTGGTTTTAGCAGGAGACTAATGTTGGCAGAATTCATATTTGGTGGTAGTCTGCCATTTTTCTTGATTTCCTGCAACATTCCATGGAATACTGGTGCCAAAATTGTCCAGAATTCTTTGTAGAATTCTGCAGGAAAGCCGTCTGGACCTGGAGCTTTATTAATGGGCATACTTATCAGGGCTTCCTGGAGTTCACCTGGCGTCAGTGGCGAATCCAGTGCCATTGCTTGACTGTCTAGTAATTTTGGAAGAGTTACGTTGTCAAGAAACAAATCAATTTCATTTTTAGACGGGTTTATTTGTGGTGAATATAAAGTTTCATAGAAATCCCTAAAAATCTTGTTTATTCTTCCAGGGTCATATATTGTGTTCCCTGATAAATCTTTAGTGGCACATATAGTTGTTTTTTCTTTATTTATTTTTAACTGGTTTGCTAGAAATCGACCTGGTTTGTTACTGTGTTCAAAATTCTGCAAGCGAAGTCTTTGTACAAGGAATTGTGTTTTTCTATTAATAATTTCATTTAATTCTAGTTTTGTTTTGCATATTTTGTTCATTATTTCTTGATCTTGGTGGAACGCGTAGGCTTCTTCTAAGGATTTGATGGTTTTTTCTAATTCCTGAATATTTTTGTTTTCTTCTTTCTTTTTGTGTGATGAGAAAGAAATTATTTTACCTCTCATCACAGCTTTTCCTGCTTCCCATAGAACAGAAGCAGATGTTCCGGGAGTGTCATTAAAGTCTAAATATGAAGTCCATTCCTTTTTAAAATATTTAATAAAGTCTTCATCTTTAAGTAGTGATGTGTTAAATCTCCAGTTTTTACTTGGCGTAGTATTATTCTTGTGTATTTGTGTTAAAGATACAGGAGCATGATCGCTGACAGCTATAGGGTGAATCTCAGTGTCTGAAATGTCACTCAGCAGTGAGCTGCTGACCAAAAAATAATCCAGACGAGAGTAGGAGTGATGAACATGTGAGAAGAAAGTATATTCCTTACTGTTGGGGTGAAGGGAGCACCATGCATCGCAAAGGTCATAGTCGCTCATATACTGTTTGATTATATTTGTGGATTGCCAATTGCGCTGAGTTCCTGTTGTGTTGAGCCTATCCATTTCTTCATTTAGTCCAAGGTTGAGGTCGCCTCCAAGAATGAGTGTGCAATCAAGGTGTTCAGAGAGTGCACTAAAAAATCCGTGGAAGAATGAGGGTTCATCAACATTTGGACCATATATACTTACAATACATAGTTTTTTGTTCAATATTGATAGTTTAATAATTAGAAATCTACCCTCTGGATCCATAACTGTATCAAGTACTGTAAAATTAACATTTTTATGTATTAAAATTGCTACTCCTCTTTGTCTAGAATTATAACAAGCTGCAAACACATTAGGAAACTCAGGTGTTTTAAGTTCGTTTAAACCTGTAACAGGTCTGTGAGTTTCTTGTAATAAAACAACATCTGCCTGTAGTTTTTTAAGCTGGTTAAATACCAGCTTGAGACCTTCTTAAATAAATTAAATTATTTTGCAGAATGTGGAAAAAAAACAACTGGTTCAGAAATCTTGGGTGTACGTTTGTAAAAATATCAATAGAAAGCGAACTAGGCCTTTGCTGTTCTTTCCTGTAATACAACAGTCAAAAACAGTCAGTTGCAGATAAACTAGTCAGTGATAGACTTTAATGTGGCAGCAGTGAAATCCTCATAATTGTGCTTCCTGTTCCTGTCATAGATGATGTCAAATCATTACGGGCTCTCGTCAACCCTGAAGTATCCAGGTGAGTAATTTAATTGCATTCTGCATCTGCATTAAAAAGTACCCGGCAGATTCTGCTGTGTTCTTAGAGTCCCATCAATTCGTGTGTCTACAGAATCCGAAACATCGGCATCATGGCCCACATCGATGCAGGCAAGACGACAACCACAGAGAGGATGCTTTACTATGCCGGTTACACAAGGGCATTGGGAGGTGTGCAGGAAAACAGCATGCAGCAGTGATGCTAATTCTTAATTATCCAAACCTGACTCTGATTCTTTTTTTAAAATGTTTTTTTAACAATTTGATTTCATGTCACTGTTGTTTTTAGATGTTGACGATGGGGATACAGTGACAGATTTTATGGCCCAAGAGCGAGAGCGTGGCATCACCATACAGTCAGCAGCAGTAACGTTTGACTGGAAAAGTCATAGAATAAATCTCATAGACACACCAGGTAAGAATAAAGAAATAAGGCAACTTCTAGTAGAAATTAAAAAAATGACTGAATGACTGCGTCACTACAGGACACGTTGACTTCACGCTTGAGGTGGAGCGGGCACTTCGTGTGCTTGATGGGGCTGTGGCAGTGTTCGACGCGTCGGCTGGCGTTGAGGTTATTTCCCCTTTTCCAAACACCTTCCTTTTTTCATTAAAAATTGGCTTCAGGCTCTGATCATTGTGGGTTTTTTTCCTTTGAAAACGCCAACAGGCTCAGACTCTGACCGTGTGGAGACAAGCAGAGAAGCACCACATCCCCTGTGTTTGTTTCCTCAATAAGATGGACAAGCCTGCAGCGAAGTGAGTGACTCAGTTTAAGTTTTCCCACTTAATGCAAGTTTTGTTTTACTTTTCTGTTGCAGTGTTAAAATTGAGACTCTCTTTCATTTTATTTTCTTTCAGCTTGAGTTTCTGCATTGAGAGCATAAGGCAGAAATTGAAAGCCAATCCAGTCCTCTTGCAGGTAGGTCATCAGAAATTTTCAACAGCTCTTTACGTTCCTGAAAAGTTTTTCTGTTTTATTTTTCAGATTTTATTTACACATAGTTTTGAGTCTCCAGCCTCAACTGACATCTACACATCAGCAGCTTTATACATATATATATATTTTATATTTCACAGTTAAAACACCGCACCAGTGTGCATGTAAGCCTAGGATCTTAAATGTGATCCTAAACTTGGCTAGCACAAAAACAGGTTTAAAACAAAATGTACTTACTGGATGAACTGAACACAGTGTCTTTTAGTACAACAATACAACACACAAGTATTTAACAGCGATATTTCACAGTCTACAAACCCCTGTGTCATAGATTCCTGTTGGCAGTGGAAAGAACTTCACAGGTGTTGTTGACTTGTTAACCAGCCAGAAGCTGATGTGGAAGATGAAATCTATGAGAGATGATGGCAGAGTGTTTGAAGTCAAAGCTCTTGACCGGTCTGATGATCCAGACCTCCTGCAGGTGGTCAGCGATGCAAGGACAGCTTTAATTGAGCAGGTACACGATCAGATTGGAGTAACGTTTTCCAGCATTTCTAAAGGTACCTCCAATTTTTTTTCTTCCAGTTTACACGTCTTTTCTCAAATCACAGGTCGCTGATCTGGACGATGAGTTTGCAGAACTGTTGCTAACCGATTTTAGCGAGAATTTCGATGCCATTCCCTCTTATAAAGTAAGTCTTGCAAATTGTAGTGCCCCAATATGACCTTTTAAAGTACATCAGTGCTGCTGTTAGTTCTTGTGAATATAGACTTATCAGTGTCGAACACATCTCCAGCTTCAAGAAGCCGTGCGGCGAGTTACTCTGGCCCGTAAAGGTGTACCGGTCCTCTGTGGCAGCTCTTTGAGAAACAAAGGTGTTCAGCCTCTTTTAGATGCCATCACTGCCTACCTGCCTGCTCCTAATGAACGACACCATGATGTGGTGTAAGTGAACCTTTCAGCTTACTGCTAACTTAGACTAGACCTGTTATAACACCAAGTTAAGTCTTATCATTTTAGATCACATTGCTCTAGTTTCGATCAGATTAGGCTGGAAGGATTGTTTTGTTTTGTTGTTTTCAATTTGATATGATTAATTGTTACTGAAACGATTGTTTCTTCATCTGTTGACTAGATTACAACTAAACCTAACTACAGAGAATGCTTGGTGTTGATGCTGTGAATAGCACTGATTATCTCTTCGTCATGGCTTCTGTTAGCTGGTGGGACATATTAGGAAGCAAGTGAACATTGTGCTCTCAGAGTTGATGCGTTAGAAGCAGGAAAAATGGGAGAGCGTACGGATTTGAGCGAGTCTGACGAAGGCCAAATTGTGATGGCTAGACGACTGTGTCAGAGCATCTCCTAAACTGCAGCTCTTGTGGGGTGTTCCCGAGTTGCAGCGGTCAGTAGAAAGGTGAAAGAGAGGCGTCAAAATACACCGTGTGTCCCAGTTTGTTGCATATGGGGATCCGTAATCGCAGACCCGTCAGGGTTTCCATGCTCACCTCTGTCAACCTCTGAAAGGGCCAACAATGGTCATGTTAGCATCAGGAATGGTTGACTTGGCCTCCAAATTCTGAAAATTCAATCGAGCGGCTGTGGGATGTGCTGGACAAACAAGACTGATACACGGAGGCCCTTAAGCCCTGTTCATTATCATCTCACAGGCGGTGGTACAAAGACGACCTGTGTGCACTGGCCTTCAAGGTTCTCCACGACAAGCAGCGCGGCCCTCTGGTGTTTCTTAGGATCTACTCTGGTACTCTGAAACCACAGACGGCGCTCCACAACATCAATAGGAACAGCACGTATGCAGTTTCGAACCTCTGATCTCCACAGCAGCTGCAGTGTAACACACTTTCACAGACGTACTCCATCACAGAGTCATTATTACAACGCAGCATGTCCAATCTTGTATATTTGCAGTGAGCGGATGAGCAGGCTGCTGGTGCCATTTGCTGACCAGCATGTAGAAATCCCTTCCATGACAGTGGGAAATATTGCTCTTACTGTGGGACTCAAGCAGGTAGAGCTTCTCTAAATTTCCAATATTTGCTTAAATTAAGATTCCCCCCCACCCTCAAATGTTCCTTATGGTTTCTCCTTTCATTTAAGACAGTTACAGGAGACACTATTGTGTCATCGAAGGCGTCAGCAGCAGCCGCGGCCCGTCGAGCCCAAAATGACAGCGAGGCGGGAAAGAGGAGCAGAGAGTGTGCCAGCGTGATCCTGTCAGGAGTGGAGGTCCCTGATCCCGTCTTCTTCTGCACCATAGAACCGCCATCTATGTCCAAACAGGCCGGTCAGTTATTTGAGGCGATTATGTGCTAGTGTGCAGCTGTGCTTCACCAACTACGTGCTCACTCACTCACTCATTCATTTATTTGTTTTCACCATGAAAGATCTTGAACATGTGCTCAAGTGCCTCCAAAGAGAAGACCCCAGTCTCAAAGTCCGAGTTGATCCAGACTCTGGTCAGGTAATGCATCGGATTAGCCGGGACTTTCTTTGTCCAGTGCTAGAATGAGTCACTGAAACCACCTTCGCTCTCCGTTCTCAGACCATTTTATGCGGAATGGGAGAGCTGCACATCGAGATCATCCACGATCGAATCAGAAGAGAGTACGGCATTGAGACTCACCTCGGGCCGCTGCAGGTTGCTTACAGAGAGACAATTCTCCACGAGGCTTCGGCTTCAGGTACAAACACTTTTCACTTGTTACATTTGGAGGAACAGTTTTCGTCAGCTTGGCGCAGCAGCCATCAAATTCTTTTTATGAATTTGGTGCAGACACGCTGGACCGGACAGTAGGGGAGAGAAGACATGTCGTAACAGTGGAGCTGGCTGTCGGGCCTGTGGATATCGCCTCAGTGGGTGGTTCATGCGAACTGGCTTTCACGGAAGAATTAGAGGGACAGCTTTCAGCAGAAATGAAAGAGGCAGTGGAGAATGGAGTGCACAGCTCATTTCTTCAAGGTAAATGGACCAAACTCATTTTTTCTTTTGTGAAGTATCATTTTCATGACTTAAAACACACAAAGCACTGGAACGTCCCTTATTTTGGTTAAAATTTTTTTTAATTATATGCTGTATATTTATTACAATTTCATTTTAATCTGTTTTACTGAATTTCCCCCCTTAATTGCAATAACTCCTTCATTCAGGTCCACTGCTAGGTTACCCATTGCAGAGTGTGTCTACACTGATGCAGCGTGTTACCATAGAACCTGGGACATCACCTGCCATGGTGTCTGCCTGCGTGTCTCGCTGCATGCTGAAGGTAAAAGCGTTATTGATAAGCTCTAATTGGTTAGTGCTGGAACTATAAGGCTGAGCCGTGGTTGCATTTCTTTGGATGCAGGCCCTGCGGCTCGCGGGCGGACAGGTCCTCGAGCCAGTCATGTTGTTAGAAGTGACTGTTGACGATGACCACCTCAGCTCGGTGCTGGGAGACTTGGCTCAAAGACGAGGAACGGTCAGAGACATCCAGAGCCGTCATGACAACAAGGTGCTCTTAGCAACCGTTCCCCTGGCTGAGATGATGGTGAGAGGACACTCAAATGTTAACAGATTGCTTTTTTGGAGGGTTTAATTTGCCAGTGAGAATTATTTATGATTTAAAAACTTGTGTCCACGTAAAGGGTTATTCCACCGTTCTACGAACACTGACATCTGGCAACGCCACCTTCTCCCTGGAGCTGGATACCTACGAGGCCATGAACCCTCAGGAGCAGAACACACTCCTCAAAAGACTCTCTGGCCTGCTGTGATCCCAGTTCAGTAATGTGACCAGAAGCCTTCTCAAACAGAGAGATGATTTTTTTCCTTCCCCTCAGACAATAATAATTAGTCTGGATCAAATATTTATTCTGAGAATATCTACAGCTGGTTAACAGTGACAAGAATGTGTATGATGTTCTAAAATAAATGTGAAACCAGTCACTTTAAATCCTTGGTTTTTATTTTGTAAACAACCAGAAAAATCTTCTGAACTGTTAACTTTTTATTGACAATGAATTCTAGAAACATTCATAAAAAAAGTGCAATCATAACAGTAACACCCTCGACATTAAATGTGATTTAAAAGTTCTGTGGAGCAAATCTAAAAAAGGACGATGTGTTTCAGAGCTCATCAGTACAGTGATCTAGGCAATTCAGCATTTTAGTTTCATATAGTTGAAGAATAGCCAAAAGAATATGAATTTTTTCCCTTTCCATTTCATTTGCTGGGTCCGGTCTTTGTTTTCAGACACCCTTGTACTCACGTGGACAGTAGCTGGAAAACAGCGGCTCAGCTGGGATGCCGCGCCTAATGTAGGACACAATGATTTAGTAGTGGAACAACACCTTAATGCAAAATACCTAAATGACTCTCCTCTTAACAGAAAGAGCACCTGCTAACTGATAAAATTAGCAGGTAGATACAAATTAGTGGTACAAAGGCTCCTCTGATACTTACTCTACCATACGGCAGCGGTGCAGTGACAGTCTGTTGAAGGCATCGCCGATGTCGGTCACGCTTTTGGCGCTCCACAGCCGCTCTGCCACAGCACTGGCACGAGGCCTGGAAGTAATAACAAGAAGCAGAAGTTGGTTGTCTGGAGTATTCAGGTTAACTCAATGCCAAGGAGGAAAGCAATCAGCAGTGATCTTAGAGAAGCAATTGTTGCTGCCCATCAATTTGGGAGGGCTTATATGGACATTTTGAAAGTCTCAAATCAGAAAAAGACTGAACAAGTATGGGTTTGTTTGGAAGACTTGCCAGGAAAAAGCATCTCCTCTAAAACATGGCAGCACAGATTAGGTTTCGGGGATAATATCCTTTGAACAGATGAGACTAAAACAGAAGTCTTTGGCCAAATTGGTGGAAATCGAACACAGCATTGGCACAAACACCTATTAACAACTGCCAAGCACAGTGGTGGAGGGGTGATGATTTAGGTTGTACCGAGTCAACCATGAACTCTGAATACTAAAGTATTATAGAAGCAAATGTGAGATTTCAGATTCAGAAAATTCAGAAAACCTATAACAGAATGGCTGAAAGAGAAAAAAGTAATGCTGTGTTGGCACAGTCAAAGTCCAGACCATGCTCTCGACCTCAAACTTGATTGAAATACTCCACAGCATTAGATAAATACTTCAAGAGAGCTGTGTTCATGCAAATAGCTCTCAAAGGTTCCTGAAAACCTCAATAAACTGAACATTGTAAACCAGCGGTCCCCAACCTTTTTTGCGCCACAGACCGGTTTATGCCCGACCATATTTTCACGGACCGGCCTTTAAGGTGTCGCGGATAAATACAACAAAATAAAACTAGTACCGGTACCGAAAAATAATAAGATTTATTCATAACACACGTGAAAAGACCCAGGAAAACAGAGTTAACGATAACAAAATAACGCTGAAAACCGATAAAAACCATACATTTCACACCTGAGCCTCAACTCTTGCGGCCCGGTACCGGTCTGAGGCCCGGGGGTTGGGGACCGCTGTTGTAAACAATAGAGGGCCATAATTCCTCCACAATGTTGTGAGAGAAAACAATTACCGAATGATAAAGTGCACCTTGTTTTCCATACACTGCTTCTGCATTTTTGCTTAGTTATTGAATAAAAGAGTGTAATATGTCATGTGTTGTTGAGCTCAGGTAGCATTTACCTCATTTAGAACTGAATAATATGCATATTGTCTGTTAGTCACCTATTAAAATGCACCTATATCAGGCTTACCAAAGTCTGGGTGTGAGGTTTGTAGCGTCCACATACTCTCCCCACAAGCAGGCCTCTCCACCAATCACCAGCTTTTTCTGCTCATCAGTTCCTGTTTTAAAATTTAGCATTTGATCGGAAATTCAACAATGACACATTCGAAAAACTGAAAAGGGACAACAGTGATGAATAAAATAATTGAATTATCTAAATTATATATTCTCCCGAATGACAGTAAAATATTAATTTATTTTTCTGCTCGTTACTGAACAGGCTTACACCAATTTGCACAGGAGTGACATTCCTGAAACTTGAGATCTAGGCCAAAAGTTGACTACAGTGTGACCCTGACAACAACAAAGCAATAAAATATTATCACATGAACGGGGTCAAGTTCTGAAAGGTTGTAAATATGAATAGGAAATGATCTTAAAAAATATATATATATGAATCATTAATGCAGACACCAACCCTTAAAGTCCTGTGGGTCAGCCTTGTAAAAGCCCTGCCAGTCCTGCCCGTAGGAGATACGGTTCAGGTACCAGGGAGTGGACAGCAGGGTCTGGTACCCTGATGAAGTAACGTTTGCCATCTCATTCTGGTATTGTTCCTGGTTTCCCTTCCAAACGTGGATTAGTGTGTCTGCTTTCAGCTACACAGCACACACATACACAGACATCTCAGTAATGAGAACATAAGAGAAAAGTACGGAGAGGAACCAAGACAAAAGCTTTTTCCAGCTTTATAGAGAACCAAACCTTACACATTTCGACCAGTCATGCACAAATGTACCCAACATTGTTTACTCATGACTTCCTTCTTAGTTTTTTCAGTATCATTTCAAATATGCGATTGGTCCCCCATAGTGGTGAAAACAGCAGCACATTAAAAGGAACAACATCTGAAACCACCAACCACAATGCCCCATGTTCAGTCTGTTGGCCTTTTGTCACAACTGTGCAATTTTCAAGTGTACAAGTGTAAGCCTGTTGGAAGTAACAAAAAAACTGAGTTCATATCAATATATATTCAAAATATGACCAATTCTTGTTTAAAACTGACCTTCAAAGTTGAGTGGTTCAACTTTGTAGTACTTCTGCCAATCCTGCCCGTAGCTAATATAATCTAGGTACCATGGAGCAGAGAGGATGGTGGTGTAGCCTGCTGCCGTGACATTGCTCATCTCCTTATCACTTCCGCCACCAATCCACACATGCACTACCGTGTCAGGCTTTAGCTGGAATGGTTACAAATCAAACTTGTGCACTTGAGTTAAATCGTTACATGAAGGTTGACTGTGACTAAAGAAATGATTAGAGGACATGACTGGTGTAACATCGTTTTGCTTTGTTGCCAAGAGTTAGATGAGAATCTCAAGACTAATTTCATGTCTGTCTCTAAGTTAGCATTAAAACCTAGCAAGCTAAGCTTACTACAAAGTCTTGAAAGGGGTAAAATGCTGTTACGGCCTACATCATAAAATCCCAAAGTCTAATAAGCAGACTTTAAATCTTTTACGCCATTGACTCTCAAACTTTAGTAGCCAGGACCCCATACAGGCAAGACAAGCTTCTTAATGATGCAAATTGAGCTAGTTTGGTCTTAGCATTATTTCACAGTATTGATTATTTGAATATTTCTCTATGATTGCCAGCTAGCTAATATTAACAAGCTTCCTGAGAAAAGTGACTAATTTCATGACAGTTTAACACAATTATACAGTACTGTGCAGAAGTGTTGAAAGTCACCTTTCCTTTCAGAGAAATATATATATGTATCGTGGTAATTATAGCCCCAGTAACTGGCTACTAGTGCGAGACTATAATTTAGCATTTAGACAATTGAGTAACTTTCAGCAAGATAGTAAAAAAGCTTAATTTTTCCAATTAGTCCTTCACTAACTAAATGAAAAACTTCAAATTAAATCAAAGTTAAATTGATGATTAAGCATTCAACATTCAAATTGATTTAGCTAATGTTTCAAGACCTTACCTTAACACCATTGTCAAAGACCTCCTGCCAGATCAGGTAGCCCTTCTTGGTAGAGGTCACAATATCCAAGAGTCTGTTGGATCAAGAAAGCATCAAAGGAAACTTCTTTTTTTTCATTTCAACTACTAAATAGCAAACAGAGGTTTGGTGGGAAACACACTTTTGGATGTAGAATGATTCCAGTTTTCTGTAGTCGTCTCCAAAATGTTGCTGCTGCATGAACTTCTGAATGTCTGGGTTGGACTTCCTGCAGGACAAAGCCAGCAGCTAAAATCTGTTGCCTGACCTCTGAGGCTAAAAGTAATTTTTCTGACTATGCGTGCACAGTCTCACCAGCATGTGAAGTCCACCTCATCACCTCCCAGGTGAACGTAGCCATCGGGGAACACTGTGCTGATCTCCGTGAAGAACTGAGCCATGAAGTCGTACGTGGTGTTCAGGATGGGATTCACTGGCCCGAAAGAGCCAGAGGGTTTGGACCCAGAGTAACAGGGTGTGAGAAGATCTTTTTGGCCTGATGGGAAGTGATATAGAGTAAAGATCAAGACATCTTCAAATAAAAATAAAAAAATTGTTAAAAACTAAAAAGTTGTCTAAAAACCTCACCTTTGCCCCAAGACTGTGTGTGTCCTGGAGTGTCAAACTCCGGTATGACACGAATGCCTCTTAGACGAGCAAACTCGATTACCATCTTCACATCGGCTGGTGTATACACGTGGGTGTATGGGTGGTAAGCTCCCTGCGAACAGTGGATCACAGCACTCTTAATAAAAAGCACCCTGCTCCTCTCTGGTGAAGTTTAAAACTAACAAACTTTGTACCGACCTGCTCGCTGAGCTGTGGAAAGGTTCGGCTTAAGTAAGGGAAAGACTGATCGTCGACAATGTGCCAGTGGAAAACATTGAATTTGTTCATTGCCATTGTTTCCTGTATGAATGAACCAGGAGAGAAAGTAATTTAGAAAGTCTGTTAAATGATTGAAAGGTAAAAAATGTTTTAAAAAGTCATACCAAATTGGCCAAAATGACTTTAATGGGAAGGAAGTGCCGAGAGCTGTCCAGTAAGATGCCTCTGTGTTGAAACCTGGGGAAGTCATTGATTATTGTTGCATTGATACTTTTCTGAAAAAGATGCAAAGTTGGAAAAAAAGAACTTCAATTCAAATCTCGCTCACAAAAAGTTCTTTAAGGATTAACATGGTCGAAAACAAAAAACAGAAACAGCCAAATGTCTTTAACTTACAGCTCCATATTCATCTTCAAACACCAACTGGCTAAAGGTTTCCAGGCCTAGAAAAAATATAGCAATCCAAAATAAACACATGATACAGTTCTTGGAAAACATTACAACCCCATAAAACTAAATGTAATCTGAAAACAGCAAAGGATAATATGACCAAAGTTCAACAACAACAAGTCGTGTTGAGGTGTGTCCTATGTAAAAGCTCAGCTGATTCCAAACCTTCTTTGGCATTAACATCAGCACAAAAACTGCACTAGGAACTTCGTGGTCTGGGTTTCCAAGGCCGAGCAGCACCTGTAGGTGGCCCAGTACTTTTGCACTAAGAGTCTATGAAGCTACAACTATAGTTAGCTTAGCATTAAAGTTATAAACAGGAAGCTGTGGCTCGTCTTCCAACTGGAAGGTTGTGGTTTGATCCCGGCTCCTTCAGCCTACATGTTCCCAGTGTGTTCATAGGATTTTGAGTGTGTGTAGGATGTGTAGGACTTTGGGTGAGTGCAGTAAAAAGCACTTTGAGTGCTCAATTAGAGCAGAAAAGCACCATACAAGTATGAGTCCATTTAACATTTGCAAACACGGAAAACATGAGCAGACTATTACTGTACACAAATAAATGATGTGCAACATGATCATTGATAAGCCTGAGAGCTGCTGGAAGGCATTGTTCACCCCGTTTCTAGCTAATGAGGGCCTTGATTTGATAGCTATCATCTCGTCTCTCAGCCAGTAATCGAATAAGAAAATTTCTCAAAAAACAAACAAGATAAACAAAAACTATTCATACGAGCTATTTAATTTAAAAAAAAAAAAAAAAAGACAAAGAAATCTTGATAAAATTTCTTGTTTTCTTACTACTAAACAGAAAAGGGGAAATAAGAAATTATTTGACAAAGAAAATAAATGCTGTAAATCCTACCGTGCAGAGCTCCCCAGACCTTAGGTGCCTTCAGGACAGCAACTGGCTGATTCACTGTCAGTTCATCTGTAAGAAACCACCACCTGTTTACTGCATATTCAGCGTGTCAAAACTTGGCCAATTGTTGTAGAGGTGTTCAAGTCAGGGTACGGAAATGGTCAAGTCACGGCCTTAAGGAAGGATTTGAACATTTGGTGTAGATTAACTGGGTGAATTCTAGTATTTGCTCTCCAGGATCACTAATTCCACTGCAAAGTCTTCAGTGTGACCACAGAAACCAGCCAAAAATGCTCTGGTGCACTGAAATTACCCTGCATTTCCAATGTAAATAAATGTATCATCAATGAAATATTAGTCAGAGCATTCACAGAAAAATGAATGTTATAACTTTCTTTGAATGAAAACAATTTCATTTGTAAATCAAATAAAATGCAAGTTGGTGGTACTAAAGTCAATACTGACGTTTTGTAAGAAGTCACATGTCAAAAATGTAATTAAACTCTGTAATTTAATGAAATTTTAATCTCTTTAAAACGTCACAATATAAACCTGTTTTCTTTCTTCATTTCAGTCTGATTTCTAAATGTACTGTGTTAAAGTCTAAGAAAACAGGCGAGAAACCACAAGCAAGAGTAGATAAATATCATGCTCATCATGCAGAGGCAGATAACAGTTTGCAATATTCATTTCTGCATAATCACAGATGGACGAAGTATTAAGATCATTTATATACAGTTGTGAAAACGAACTTGTCTACAGGACTACGCAGTCCTGTTAAAAACTACGTACACCCCTTGATTCAGCAGCAGAATGCCTCGAACTATTGTTTGCTTATTGTAGTATTGTACTGTTGTAACGTTCTCTGTATGACTGGAATAGTCTCTCGTTGGTGTAGAGGCATTTTGGCCCAAAAGCCATGGCTGACAGTTGGCATGAGGTATTTGTGCTGATTAACTGCGTTCGAAATTTGGAGTTGTAAATTATGACCAAACATCACCCCTTGGGCATTGTTCCAGAAGGGTTGTGATTCATTCTTATGCACATTTAAAAACCTCTCCAGACAACCCATTAGGAGAGGCTGTTTGTAATTGTACTATCATGGGTTTTAACATTTAACATGCTAACCTGTAGTGTCTGAAATGCTTTTGCTCTGACCTTGGGGTGAATTTCCTGGGATGTTAAATGCCCAAACTTGTGCCTTTAGAGAGGTGCCCAGTGCCCACAGCATAGGATTCCCATAGGAATTAACCTTTTAATTCCTATGGGAGCTGTAAGGGTATACTTAGTTTTTCCACATGGTTGCATAGTATGAAAATTTGTTTTCTGGTGGCAATAGTTACAATAAAGTTAGGAACACTTCATACATAATCAATATAAAACAGCTGTACAAATTTGCTCCATATTTTCATTCATTCGGTTTCACTTTCATTGCACATCTTTTTCGTTTGGTTTGCTTTGTAAAATCATAAAGTGGGAAGTACCCTGAAAAGCTGGAACATACTTACATAGAGTAAAAAAGTACAGCATTTCACCTCTGTAACGCAAGGCAGTTTAGCAACAGTAGTTACAGCTAGTTACATGGAATAGCTGAGGAAGAGGCACCTGATTGGACACCGCCGTTAAACATGACATGAACGAGGAAGGGAAAGTACTCACATGACTCGTCAGAAGTCACACTGGGGTATCCGTCACATTCAGAGTCAGGTGATGTGATCCACACCTGCAGCTCGGACAGATCAGAGGGATCTGATCGCCTGTTGTTTTTGCTCCACCACTGCTTTTTAGCGCTGCCGAACATGTACTCATAATACCTGCAGAGAGAGACAGCACGAGGGTGGAAACTGGCCCCTGAACGCAACACGGGCTGCGGTGTTGAGATTTCGACACATATAGAAATAATGTGCAGCGATTTAAATAAATAAATATAAAAACAGCTTATAAACACAGCTGCTCACCTCCTGTATGCGCTCTGTAGGAGACTGCAGCTCGGTCCAGCGGACGACGCTTTGGCATCAACAATCCTGAAGCTGCTACCGGTTAACTTGAGTGAAACCTCTGAAATCTGCACTTTCTGCGGCAGAGGCCACAGGGAGCCGTAATTTGACGCCTCGAAAACGGGCTCGGCCTCAACATAGTCGTCGATGTTGTTGTGCTGCAGGCCCTGGCAGAAACTAAGGGCCAGCAACAGCGACACGAACTTCAGCATTACTGTTTTGTTGACAAGTTACAGTCAAGTCACAAGACCTTGCGACAGCAGCACTTTTATTTTGCGAGAGGGGGCGGGACTTCCATGCGGAAGTCAAATTTAACAGAAATTTAAAGAGAAACCACAAACCTGCCTACTCTCTTGAAAAGTACAATGTATCGTATATTTACTCAGCCAAATCATCGAGTCAGGTCCAGTATGGATGAAATGTTATTGAAGTAAGCTGATTTACAAATGCTAAACTATTACAAAGTACTCAGTTCAAAGTAAGAAAACGGTGACAAAAATGATGATATAGTATATGATGAAATTATTAAAACTTTTGCATTCATACTGATTGCTTCAATCGACGGTCTATTCAAATTTAAAGACCTTGTTGACCTTAAAACAGTCCACATTTGGCACAGATCAAGACAATCCACCGTGGGGTAACTATCTGATCCCCTTCTGAATTTATATTTTGCTTACTTGTAAAGAAATGAACAATCGCTAATTGTAATTGTAGTTTCACTTTATTGGCGACAGGCAGAATATCGACCACAAATCCAGAAATAATCCACACATTACATGAAGGTCATACGTTGATTTGTATTTCATTGAGTGAAATAAGTATTTGATACCCCACAAACTGGCTGTCTGCCCATGTGTAACACATATGACAATCAGTCAACCAATCAATCAGTTATAGATACTCGTGTGTATAGTGTGTGTATAAAGCACGTTATTCCAACCTCTCCACCACTATAGGCAAGACCAAAGATCTGTCTGGGACAAGACTGTAGACCTGCACAAGGCTGTAATGGGCTACAGAACAATCAGCATGAAGCTTGGTGAGAAAATGATAGCTGTTTGTGTGATTATTCAGAAATGGAAGACATACAAAATGACAATGAATCACCTTTGGTGTGGAGCTCCATGCAAGATTGCGTCGTGTGATGAAGATCATCATGAGAAAGGTGGGGGATCAGCCCAAAATTACAAGGGAGGAGTTTGTTAATTATCTGAATTCAGCTGGTACCACAATCACAGAGAACACCATTGGTAACTCAGTAAGGACTGAATGCGTGTAATGGATTGAAATCCTGCAGTGCTCATATGGTCCCTGTACATGAAGACAGGTGTACAGGCCCATCTTAAGTTTGCCAATGAACATTAAATGATTCAGTGAAGGATTGTGAGGAAATGCTGTGGTCACTCGACCCGCCATGTTTAGAGGAAGAGAAATGCTGAGTATAATCTAAAGAACACCCTCCCCACAGTCAAGCATGGAGGTAGAAGCATCATGCTTTTGGGTTGTTTTTCTAATAAGGATACAGGATGACTTCACCACTCAGCCAGAACACTGAAGCTGGATCACGGATATGTCTTCCAGCACGACGGTGACCCAAAACATTTCATAAAATCAACAAAGGATCAGCTAAAGAAGAAGCACATTGATGTTATCAGTTTAGTTTCCAGGAGATTCTAGTTTATTCTGCCAGAATAGGCAGGCCTTCATGGCAGCTGTGTTTTTAATGGTTTCTCTGCTTTTACTTTTGTATTGTGTAAGTCAAAAGCACACTACATTATTGTGACATCAGGTTACTGACTTGGCCTTTTAACAATATTCCATTTTTTTTCTTTCTTTGACTTAAAAAAGAAGGTTCTTTCACACTATGTTTTGGGATAGCACCTAAATGTACAGTATGCTTTGCATCACGAACCTACCTTTCTGTTTAAAAAGAAAGACACCAAACTTTGACCAGTATGTAAATTATACCTTATTATTCTATTATCTAGAGTATGTGAATGTGTTTACAGCCTAAAGTGAAGTGTGTGAATTTACATACAACTTGCCATTGGGTATATTTGCTTACTCATTTCTAACTGACGTGCTTGGCCGCTAAAGTTAGTGCTAAACAAGAACAACAGGTTTTACTGTGTACCTTTGACAGCCCACATGACAGGGTCATCTAAAAAAACGTAACATAACTAGCTCTTTGCATGCTTATTCGTCCATTAATTACTTTTAATCACAAGAACCCCAAACTGAAAGAATGATATGCAGATTGGAGCATTTATTTAACTCACAAATGATAAAAATATAGGCAGACACTTTGGGTAAAACAGAATTAGCTGATTACAGTCTAAGCGCTTCAAATAGCTAGCATGTATTTGCATTGTCATTTGGTCATTTTAACTCATCACTGATGCTGCCTTTCAACATCTACTAACCACAGTGTTATTCAGCTGTGTGAGGCCAATACAAATGTTTTTTTGTTTCTCATGTCATATAAAGTATTTTATGCCATTGGAGTGATGGCTTTGCTCCTAAATATGGCACATCATTTTGTTATCTATATATGAATTGACAAATAACTTAAAAGAAATTGGTGTATAGTATTCAGAATACCATTTTACTACAATTAGAATAGACAAATAAATCTACCAAACACCACATGGACTTGATCAATACACTATGTAGTTGAATATCTACCACTTGCAACCAGTTGTATAATGGCATACATCTAATTATTGGTATGCCATTATACAAGTGGTTACAAGTGGTAGATATAGCAACATAGCATACCACTTTATCTATCCATGAAGCCAGATAGGACACAACAATTAGTTAAACTGCAGTTGTCTTAAAGACATAAACACAATGGATGGCCTCTAATTGTCTGCTTCTAAATTCACATAAAACTGAGGTTATTGTACTCAGCCCTAAAAATTGTAGAAATATGGTGTTTAACCGGATACTTACTCTGGATGGCATTAGCTGATTACAGTCTAAGCGCTTCAAATAGCTAGCATGTATTTGCATTGTCATTTGGTCATTTTAACTCATCACTGATGCTGCCTTTCAACATCTACCAACCACAGTGTTATTCAGCTGTGTGAGGCCAATACAAATGTTTTTTTGTTTCTCATGTCATATAAAGGATTTTATGCCATTGGATTGATGGCTTTGCTCCTAAAATATGGCACATCATTTTGTTATCTATATATGAATTGACAAATAACAGTATAATCCCTGCTTAAAAGAAATTTGTGTATAGTATTGAGAATACCATTTTACTACAATTAGAATAGACAAATAAATCTACCAAACACCACATGGACTTGATCAATACACTATGTAGTTGAATATCTACCACTTGTAACCACTTGTATATGGCATACCAATAATTAGAGTTATGCCATTATACAACATAGCATACCACTTTATCTATCCATGAAGCCAGATAGGACACAACAATTAGTTAAACTCTAGTTGTCTTAAAGACATAAACACCATGGATGGCCTCTAATTGTCTGCTTCTAAATTCACATAAAACTGAGGTTATTGTACATGGTAGAAATATGGTATTTAACCGGATACTTACTCTGGATGGCATTACTGTGGCCTCCAGTAACACTGTGAAGAACCTTGGTGTCATTTTTGACCAGGATATGTCCTTTAATGGACATATTAAACAAATATGTGGTACTGCTTTTTTGTATTACTGTTATATCTTTGAAATTATGAATATCCCGTCTCAGGATGACGCTGAAAAACTAGTTCATGCATTTATTACTTCTAGGCTGGACTATTGTAATTCATTATTATCAGGATATCCGAAAAACTCCATGAAAAGCCTTCAGTTGATCCAAAATCAAGAGTACTGGCAGGGACTAGAAAGAGAAAGCACATTTTGCCTATATTGGCTTCTCTTCATTGGCTCCCTGTTAAATCCAGAATCAAATTCAAAATCCTGCTCCACATATAAAGTCTTGAATAATCAGGCCCCATCTTATCTGAATGACCTCATAGTGCTGTATCACCTCATTGGGGCACTTTGCTCTCAGACTGCAGGCTTGCTTGTGGTTCCTAGAGTATTTAAAAGTAGAATGGGAGTCAGAGCCTTCAGCTTTCAGGGCTCTCTTCTGTGGAACCAGCTTCCAATTTTGTATTTGGGAGACAGACAACCTCTCTACTTTGAAAATGTTAGGGCTGGATGAGGTGAGGCTGAATCCTCCCATAGTTACGCTGCAATAGCTGCTGGGGGATTCCCATGATGCACTGAGGATTTCTTCTTCAGTCACCTTTTCCACTCACCATGTCTTTATACACCTCTCTGCATTGAATCATTAGTTATTATTAATCTCTCACAGCAAGAGGATTCTGTGTTGGAATCCACTGGAGTACCAGGAGTTCTCTCCAGGTCCTCCACTTTCCACCCATGCTAGCATATGTGTCCAGGGTGTACCCACCTTTCACTCTATGGCATCTGGGACAGGCTCCACCTTGAAGCTTCATATAAAGTAGTATTACCTAATGGTGATTTGTTAGCGTATGTATTATCAACTTATAGAAAGTACAGTAAAGGGACATCACGTTAGCTTGGACCTCTGGCTTCTTCTTCAAAGTCATATAAGGTCAAATTTTCATAAAAGTGTTGAGAATGAGCTGCTTAGTTAGGAATATACTGTAATATAAAGTTATTCAGTTATCCATTATCTACTCCTATATAATGTTTGTATTGTGGCGGACCACCAGGTGGCTCCACTCACACCCAAGTTGAAGGGAAGTGAGGGGTGGAGATTTTGGCGCAAACTTTATGTGATGTTCTGAGAGTCTGTTAATAAAGTTGGAGTGACTGAGACACTGAGACCTCTCCTGTCGTTATTTTATACCTCCACATTGGTGACCCCTGTAGCGAACATGCTAAGGCTCGACGATATGTCATGCTACATTTACCTGATTTTTACTGCACTACAAACTTCTTACAAGTGAGCAAAGAAACAATACAAAAACCTGTTTGTCTGCTAGTCTGCTGTTGACAATAATTAATTATTTGACAATAATAATTATTGGAAAATATATTAAATTGTCATTATTTGGCAACAATTATGCTGCCAAATAAAGTAGCATCCTGCACATAACAGGGCTACTTGCATTACTTTGCCCACTAGGTGTCTCTGTTGCCATACACAAAGTCCATGTTAGAGCGCAAAGACGTTTCTCTTCAACACTTTTCAGAGTGTACTTCCCTGGTGAACGGTATGCGTTATCCTCAGCATAAACCGATTGTTCGGTTTTCATCAACAGTCGATGAGAAGGGGAACTGAGTGTGAGTTCTCAACAGCTCTGTGGCCACCACACTGCACATCAAAAACAAACAAACCAAACAGCAACATCACAGCCTCGAGGATCCTCTGAAGAGTTTAGTCACAGCCAACTGCACCGTCAACGAGCACCGCAGATGTGACTCACACAAGATGCTCACGGATAAAATTGGACTTCCCGTTCCCAGCTCTCCCCCCTTTTACTAAAAACCACAGAGACCTAAAACCACAGAGACCTTTGTAATCCTATAGGACCTGACACTGGCTCAATGTGACTCAGTCAGACTTTGTGGCATTTCCTATATGTTATTGTTTCAGAATGTCTTGGAGTGGCTGTTTAAAGTTTTGAGAACACAAAGCACAACACCGGAACAATACCTTTAATTTTCTCTTGGCTCTTCTGTCACAATGCTGGGTGGATCCTGTTTGGTCTTCTGAGGAACCACTAAACCATTACGTGGACTGCTGCGACGCAATCTACCATCAGATCCTGCACACTGTATCAGCATTTTACTAAAGCATTTGCATTTCAAACCAAGTAAAGCACCGCTCCTATTCACGCAGCCTGCTTAGTAGTTACTTTGTAGAAATATATATATATATATATATCCTTCAGATACGTTAATCATATGACTCATTTAATGCATACTTTATTAAGAGTCTATTAAGTGTTTATAAGTTTATTAAGAGTCTGGACAGTCAGAAAGAAAACTTTAACTGAACTCATCTTTAGGGATTACTTGGTAATTACTTGGTAATTATCTTACACAGTGGGATGGTATGGTACATGTTCTCTTTCCTTCACTCGGTTTCGTGCGCGAGGTTACGGTCCTCCCAGTTCCAACTGTGGACACACCCACTTGTTTCAGTGAGAGAGAAGTGGGAGCGCAGGAGAAGGAGGAGGACACATAGGATTCAGTCACACAGCAGCAGCAGCAGCTTTAGAGGAGCTCATCCAAACATCTCCGCTCATCCTTCACATCACAGCTACCATTTATTGATACCCGGCTGTCCAGAGGTCCATAGAAGCCTCGGTAAACTCCCTGTAACTCACAATCGGCGTGGATCTCGACTTAGTATTCCGTGACCTTTCGGATATAAATCCCACGGAGTTGCACTCCCCGAGCGTAAGGCTTGCATCGTGGCTCTTGTAGAAGTGGCATGTTCGAGGGAAACTCCGGGCACAATTGAACTCCTGCTTTCACCCAAAGAGGTAAAACAAAACAAAGCATAATAATAATATTGATTATAATAATGAGGATAATAATTATGCTAAACCACCTCACTGCATCATGTTAAAGCGTGTGGCTCGATTGTTAGATAGTAACTACGAATGCATCCCCCTTCTGCTCTCACGATGACGGAAAGCTCCAGGCTGGAGCCTTAGGAAGCGCAACAATGTTTACATTCGCTGATCACGTTCAGGTTCATTTTAGTGATTTATTGATTTATCGATAGCTGATCTCCCCTCTGTCGTCTGCGTTCATGTCCGCAGCTGTTTCCTTGCACATCCGTGCATGCTGGGGATGTTTTGTTTAAAATGCGACGTCAGGTGTGACACGCTCTTCTCGACGTTACAAAGCCATGATTTTAATTTATTTAATTAGTTGGTTTTTTTTGTTTGTTTGTTTGTTTTTCAATTGTACGGCGTTTGTTTGTGCATTTAGACTTGAGATCCTACATTTCGATTCCGACCAACACTGAAGAAGCAGGCGAACACATCTATAGCTCATTGCTCTTTCCTCTTGTTTTGCATCTTGCTTCAATTACCGCCCCCACTCACCGAGTGGCAGATGTACAGAACGAGGTCCACATAAGCTCCGGTGTTTACTTTTGAAGTGACTCCCCTCCCATCCCTCTTCCTGAGTCCATGGTTGACTGTGAACACCTGGCAATGATTTTTAAACAGGCTGTAGTCAGCCAGGCCCTGGCTCGTGTCCAGTGGTTGCATGTGCATGTCCTTTAACTGTGTGCTTTCTGAGTGAGGCGTGTAGTGTGGGCTTTCTGGGCTGTGTGCTCAGTGTTTGGATCTGATTTCTGTGAGGGGTGGGATGAGGAAGACATCTCTCTCTCTCTCCCTCTCTCTCAGCCACCCAGCCAACCACACATTTTGGCACTGCTGGCATTTCTTCCTGTCTGGACCCTTTGGTGTACTAACTGTGGTATTATAATAGAGGGTAATCAGGGAAGTCCTCCAGAGCAGCTTGGAAACCTCAATGCTGATAAGCTGTGACAAATTATTATTTTAGTCTAGTTGTTTGTATTAACTTGTGCAACAGAGATATTTGCTTTATTATACCACAAGCTGTCACATATTTTAATGGTCATCAAAGGGTTTGTGTTTGAAATTAGGCTGCATTATCTGCACATTTAAGGTAAAATGGGCACCACATTTGCAACTGTGAGTCTTTCTCTCCACTGTCCTTAAAAATAAACTATAAAAATGACCGCTTTGTAAAAGAAATAGAAATATTAATGGCACAGCAGAACTTCTCAGTACTCAGAGCAATGTCTTTTGTTTTTTCTGACCAACAGTACAAAACTTTCAGGAATTTTCTCACCAATTTGGTTTGAATGGAGGCAGGGTGGGGACTTAAACTACTTGAGGTTGAACCTCTTTGTAGGTTATGTTAATAAGGTTTCATTAACCTAAAATTCTTTGCTACTTTGCTTTGTCATGAAGCTATGAATAAGTAGGAGGAAGAATGTTGCGCAAAGAAAAAAGAGTCAGAAACATAAGATAATCAGATAAATTATGGTATGAAAAACTTGAGTCACCAAAGAAGGAAGTGCAGCTCTTGCTAATTTTTCCCCAACATGTTATGTAAATGTTATAATTTGCTTATTATTATTATTATTTTTACTTTGAAATTGATTATATTTTCCTATATTCTCATGGGAAATGCACAAAATCCACCTTGTGCAGATTACGTCTGCAGATGTGAAGATGTATCCAGGAGTTTGTTCTCATTTAGAGCAGGAGTAAGACAGCCTGCATTAGTTCATAGCCGAAAAGGGTTTACAAATCCTAGCTTTGAAATAGTTTTCCTTTTGCATTCCGCTTGTAACTTCCATGTAATTTACAGTTTCCAGACAGATGTCAAGAATTTTTACAGACTTGTCACACTCGTGATATTTGAATGCGCCCTGTGCCTGTGTCTTGTGGATGATGAGATTAAAGTAATGAAAGGTAAAGCAAATTTAAACAGTGATACAAGTTATCTAATTTCCTCTGTAATTAGTGCTTAAGATCAAAACAAGAGAAATGTGCTTATGTTTCAGAGGTTAGTCTAAGTTTAAGCTTATAATCAAGAAGCAAATCCAACACTTTTAAGCGTAAGTGCAGTCTTCAATTATTCTTTCTTGTTGCATTGTCTAAGATTTGTATAAAACTTTTTTTTGTTTTATTTTATTTATTTCTATTTTGAATCTAGCCGTGCTTGTATATGTCACAGACGGGTTTCGGGACCAGCTGCTTGAGCTGGTAATCCAGGCTTTACCCTTTAATATGCAAATAGTTGAGGCATGTGGTTTACTGATCTTTTCATTGTTCACCTTTCCCGCACTCCCCAGTATGCGGGCGTGAGTGAGCACTTTCGTTTGACAACAGGGAAAATGAAGATTGTGCAAACAGATCACCTTTGGTAATTGTGCTGGCCAGCAGTGTTGTTTGGAGGAATGAGTGCGTTGCAGTGAGATTAAAATGGAAAAGCTGTGTTGTGCTTTGCTATTTTATTGCCACTAAATGATTTGTTTGGCAAAAGAACAGAGACGGTTAGCAGCTCAGCTAAGTGTCTATCATTTACTGGTAGACTATAATTAGCTTGTAATCATTTTGCTAGCTAGTATGAAGCTAAATTATTGGACTAACTGAAGTGTTTATCTGCCAGCTCCAGTGCCTGAGAGCACCAATGGTTCTATTTATTAATATGCCAATGATTAACAAGTGTGAAACCTGTTCATTTTAGCGCCTGACTTATAAGGATCACATATTTAAATCGAGTCACTTACAGCCTCCAGTTAGAAACCCTGAGCTGCAATGTGTCCGTGTGTGTGTGTGTGTGTGTGTAGCATGTGACGTGTGCAAGGAGATTAGGTGAGGATGTTCTCCTTACAGATGAGCCAGAGGCCAGGAGTTGACAGGTTGCCAGTTTTGTCACTGCAGGAATGCAGTAAATCCTGTTCAACCGGTGGCGGTTGGTTTTGGGTTTCATTAACTTGTAATAAATAAGATTCTTCCTCTTTATACAAAGACGCGGAATGGCTGTGCACAGGCATCGCTGTCCTTTGAGCTGTGCGCTGACATTCCTGTGCGAACATGTTCAAAGGGACAAAGCCCAGAATCATTAGGATTCATCCTCTGAGCACCCTGAATGCCAAAAAAATAAAATCAAAATTCATAGCTGTTCATTCAGTATGCATTGAGATATTAAGCCCAAGGTATGAGTGCCATTGCTCACCAGAAATCCCCACTGGACTTGCATTCATACCTGCAGGGATTGGGCTTGATTTCCTATTCATGAGACTGCATTCTGAGGATTTTGGAACAGATGATGCAACTTAGGGAAAATGGAAACTGTCCTTAGCTCTCTGTTTTTTGAAGAGGAGTCATTTATGACAGCAAGGAACTTTTGAACTCTTTCACTCTTGAAGTGAAAATCCTATCATTCGAACATCAAATGCTCACCACCTGTAGGTTTGTAAAACATTTGCTTGCTGACAGAGCTTGACCCCTTTCAGCTACAATAGATTTCACTTTAGGAGAGCCTTTGAAATGCGGAAAAGTGTAAATATTTATATATATATATATATATATATATATATATATATATATATATATATATATATATATATATATATATATATATATATATATATATATATCCTTTAAGCGTTGAACCTCCATAGAAATTCAGTTTTTATTAAACGTCTACATCTGTTTTATACCTAGCATATATGGAGGTCTGTTTCTTTTTCTGAAGCATTTTATTGATGTTTTTTTTTCTTATTGAGCCATCAGAACTTTTTAATCATTATAATTCACAGCAGCTGTCAGGTTGTGGAGCTATTTGCAGTCAAGAATGAAATTACAAAACCATTAGAAACAAGCCCAGTCCTGTTTTTGTACTAAAACCTACCCTTTCTACTAAGATTAACCAGCCTTCTATCAAATTCTATCAAGACCGATAGACTTAGGGGCAGGCTGACAACTTAAAATGTCTGTCAGCTGTGGATTTACTGGGTCAGACAGAGACTTGGTCTCTCTGTAAATAGAGTGCAGAAGGCACTTGACATGTCTAGAAATTGGTTGGAATAAAAGCGAGCTGTGAGCGAGCACAGGGCGAAGACAGTGAAGATGGGAGCTGTGATTTTCTGGGAGGAGAGTGTGCATTTCTCAGAGGCTTAAAAGAGCCCCACTGTCTTTTTTTTTTCTTTTTCCCTTTTCATGAAGAATCCTCTGCAAAGGGAAACTTCATTGTTAATCGTGGCATCTCTGAAAGAGGAGGATTAGCATTGCTCAGAGCTGCAAGGCCTTGCAGTCTCTGCAAGAAGACAATTGTTATCTACTCGACCTTCAGAACCCTCAGATTTATGCTGTTTTGTAATTTGTAATCACTTGATCTCTTTCTGAATATCTTGATCTCTTGGGAAGGATTGAGATTCCTCCTCCAAAAATACATTTTACGTCTTTTTTTAAATCTCATTGTGGATATCAGTGCCCAACAATGTAATATATCAGCATCAACATCACCACATAGTGCATCCACTGTATTCACTTCACTAAACCTACATTTTTATGACTGATTGTACAGGACAAACAGTTTGTTTGCACTGTAAAGCTCCTGATTAATAGCTACTACATGCCACATTTTCCAACATAAATTGAATCTAGCTTTAAATTTTAGTGGATGTGTTTAACAGGTTAAGATACACCATATTACAGACTATTTGAAGACGGAAGATACACGTTGTGGGAAATGTTGAATTAGTGAATAATAATTATGTGTAGTGGGCTTCAAATGTGCAGTGCATTGATGAGAGATTTTTCTTTTTCTCTTTCATTTTAGGATTCAATGAAAATGTCCGTGTGCGTCCATGAGAACCGAAAATCGCGAGCCAGCACCGGCTCCATGAACATCTACCTTTTTCACAAGTCCTCCTATGCCGACAGCGTCCTTATGCACCTCAACTCGCTGCGGCAGCAAAGGCTTTTCACCGACGTCTTGCTCCATGCTGGCAGCCGCTCCTTTCCCTGCCACCGCGCAGTGCTGGCTGCCTGCAGTCGCTACTTTGAGGCCATGTTCAGCGGTGGCCTCAGGGAGAGTCAGGCCAGTGAGGTTGACTTCCGTGATTCGATCCACCCGGAGGTTTTGGAGCTCCTGCTGGATTACGCTTATTCATCACGGGTGGTCATCAATGAGGAGAATGCAGAGTCGTTGTTGGAGGCTGGGGACATGTTGGAGTTTCAGGACATCCGGGATGCCTGCGCAGAATTCTTAGAGAGAAACCTTCACCCATCCAACTGCCTTGGTATGCTTCTGTTGTCAGACGCCCATCAGTGTACCAAGCTGTCAGAGCTCTCCTGGGGCATGTGCCTCAGCAACTTTCCTGCTATTTGCAAGACGGAGGACTTCCTCCAACTGCCCAAAGATATGGTGGTGCAGCTTTTATCGCATGAGGAGCTAGAGACAGAAGACGAGAGACTGGTTTACGAAGCTGCTCTTAACTGGATCAACTACGACTTGGAAAGGAGGCACTGCCATCTCCCGGAGCTCCTGAGAACGGTTCGCCTTGCGCTATTGCCTGCCATCTTTTTAATGGAGAACGTCTCTACTGAAGAGCTAATTAACTCCCAGGCCAAGAGCAAGGAGCTGGTGGATGAAGCTATTCGCTGTAAGCTGAAAATCCTGCAGAATGATGGCGTTGTTAACAGCCCATGTGCTCGACCCAGAAAAACCAGCCATGCCCTGTTTCTTCTGGGTGGCCAGACTTTCATGTGTGACAAGTTGTACCTTGTGGACCAGAAAGCCAAAGAGATCATCCCAAAGGCTGACATCCCCAGTCCACGGAAGGAGTTTAGTGCCTGTGCAATTGGATGTAAGGTGTACATCACTGGTGGCAGAGGCTCAGAAAATGGCGTGTCCAAAGATGTTTGGGTCTATGACACTGTCCACGAGGAATGGTCAAAGGCGGCACCCATGCTGATTGCCAGGTTCGGCCACGGGTCTGCAGAGCTGAAACACTGTCTCTACGTCGTAGGTGGTCACACCGCAGCGACAGGCTGCCTTCCAGCTTCCCCATCAGTGTCTCTCAAACAGGTGGAGCAGTTTGACCCCGTGGCAAACAAGTGGACAATGGTAGCTCCTCTGAGAGAGGGTGTGAGCAACGCAGCAGTAGTTAGCGTCAAACTCAAACTCTTTGCTTTCGGAGGAACCAGCGTCACCCACGACAAGCTGCCCAAGGTGCAGTGCTACGATCCGCAGGAGAACCGATGGACCGTGCCTGCATCCTGCCCTCAGCCATGGCGCTACACAGCCGCCGCTGTCCTGGGAAACCAGATCTTCGTCATGGGCGGAGACACAGAGTTCTCAGCATGCTCGGCATACAAGTTCAGCAGCGAGAGCTACCAGTGGACAAAAGTGGGTGATGTGACTGCCAAGAGGATGAGCTGCCAGGCTGTGGCATCAGGGAACAAACTCTATGTGGTGGGTGGGTACTTTGGCACACAGAGGTGTAAAACTCTGGACTGCTATGACCCCACACTGGATGCGTGGAACAGCATAACTACAGTGCCATACTCACTCATTCCTACTGCTTTCGTCAGCACCTGGAAACATCTACCTGCTTGAGTTCAGAACCCTCTACATGCACCCTTTCCATTAGGTAAGATTGTGCTCCTGACACCTTTGATTTTACGTGCCTTGTGGACTACTGGTATTATGCGATATATGAGAACAGTTGTATGAAGCAGGTTTTTTTTTGTTTCAGTTGGAGCTGTAAAAAAATCCAATAAATTGCCTGAAGTAACTGGAAATGTAACTAGAAATACAAAAAAACCCCAACAAAACACCTCAGCAGTGCACTTCCCTTCTGTTTGAGACTAGCATCTCGAGGCTATGTTAGCCACTGCTATAACACACCTGACTCTTTGACAGCTCTGTCAGCATTCGTGTTTGATCTAGGGCAGTCCAAGGGTCGGGTTTTCCCAAGGGAAATCATACAATTTGATCCTTTTTTAAGAACCCTCCATCACAAATCTGACAGTGCTAGACTAGAGCGATTCTTTGAAGCACCCTTGGAAGGGTTTGACAGTTTTTGGTAGTATAAACACTGAGTATTGAATTGCATTATTAATGTTTTACTCCTGTATAGATGTATGTCTATGTGAATTGCATTTAGAGTTTGAAGTATCATGATTTTAAAATTAAAAAGAATTCAGGCCTGTAACGTGATGCAATTTTTCACTCTGTTAGGCTTTTAGATTTTCACAAAAAGAGTTACACTGGCAAGATAAGTGGAGTGGAGGGCAGACCAGTGGGGGATTGATAGGGCTTGTGTGCTTTAGTTAAGTGAGTTATGCGGCTGCGGGGATGGGCCGAAGGACAGAGAGGGTAATTGAAAGAGAATAGGATACTTTTATTGCTCCTGTGGGGGAAATCTCTCTAAGAGGGAAAAGGGGGTCTGCCAATTAGACAAGCTCCACACCAGCAGGCTGCAACACCCCAGCGCGGATAATCCACTCTCAGTTGCCTTCCTTTGATGAGGTTATGGTCTTTACACTGGGTGAGAGGGAGGTGGCTGGCGACTCACGCAGTGTCGGAAACCATTCATCATCAGCTACAAGATGAGGCGACTGCGAGAAGTGGCAGCGAGGGACATGAGGAGGCGTTGTAAAGCTAGACGGCGTGAGACCTACCCCTCAGCCCACTCAAACACACACCATCCTTCATAGTAGTGGCCTCGCTCTGAAAATTTACGGTCTCTTCCGGTTCCGTCTGTGCCTTCCTGGTCTTATTTTTAACTACGGTCTCCAGCTCTGATGGTAAATAGGCTGGACGTATGTGGAGCATGGGTAGTGAGCTGGCAAACCTGATCTTTCTGCGCACTGCAGGCTGGAGGGTCATGATCACATCACATCAGACAATCACTGCAACCTACTCCGATGCCCACGCACACATAGCCTTGCAGACAGTCTTTCATTTTTCTCTATTTTTTTTCTGAAATGGCTAGCAGGTATGAATGCAAAGTACTGACATACACAAACGGTGTCCCACTTGATAATCCCAGGAAACTGCTCGGAGTGGCATCACTGCTATAAGGCTGTGATGTTCCTCTTCTTTACTGGATGGAATATTTTGCATTGTTTTGTTTTTTTTGTGACTTGTCTCTGAAAGAGAGACTGAAGGCCTGAACTATCTGTAAGCCAGTGCAATAAAATGCTCAGTGAAGTGAATAATCCTGCCACTAATTTAATAGAGAATTTGTTTTTTTTCTGTGTCTGCCTGTCATGGCAACTGACAGTCTACTCAATGAACGCGGTGAAAAGATGAAATGTGGAGGAATGGAAAAGAAGGCTGACTGTTTAGGAATAAAAGGAGAATGAAGGATGTTAGACCTCACAGGAGGAGATTGTAGCTGTGAGGGGGAAAAAACAAAGTTTGCAGTCTTTTTCTCCCAGGGGAAAATTCCTAACTCTTCTATGAGTTCTCCTTTTTTATTTTCTCAGAAAGCTGTTAGCAAGGAAAATGGTTGAAGAATTACCACCAAAATGCCTAATGTGAGGCATAACAGAATCATTTTAGACCTCAGTCTTTGTATGGGTGAATGGTAATGGTAAATGGCCTGTATTTATATAGCGCTTTACTAGTCCCTAAGGACCCCAAAGCGCTTTACATATCCAGTCATCCACCCATTCACACACCGGTGATGGCAACCCTGGGGCGCACTGACAGAGGCGAGGCTGCCGAACGCTGGCGCCACCGGGCCCTCTGACCACCACCAGTAGGCAACGGGTGAAGTGTCTTGCCCAAGGACACAAAGACCAAGACTGTCTGAGCCGGGGCTCGAACCGGCAACCTTCCGATTACAAGGCAAACTCCCAACTCTTGAGCCACGATCGCCACGATCGGCGCGAATATAATGGTTGGTGGGTTGGTGGGTTTTGTTAGCATCAGATGAACCACGCTAGCGTTTTCTCAATTTTCCAGTTAGCTGCTAAGCTAAACTAAGATAAACTAAGATAAGCTACTAATCCCATCTTTTAGAACATGTCAGAGTAATCAGGCTTCAAACAACAAACTATTGACATAAAAGTAAACAAATGGAGATCACACAGTATCCACTGCTTTAAATACTCTAGCAAATCTGTGTTAATCTCTGGACTAAAACAAAACTCAAGACTCCAGTTTTCAGACTACTAATAATTTTGAACAGGAATCCAGTACTTAAATAGGTTTCTGGATCTGAAGGTACACAACAGCACTACCCATACAGGGAGAGTGTAACACAGACATATACTCATATGCACTTCACTCACCTCTTTTCACTCTCTATGTGTTTATGCACTACTTTGCATTTAATCATGAGTTATTATTATTAGTTTCTTCCTGTTAAAAAGGGAGTTTTTCCTTCCCACTGTTGCCAAGTGCTTGCTCACAGAGGGTTGTCTGACTGTTGTGGTTTTCTCTGTATTATTGTAGTGTCTTTACCTTACAGTATATAGCACCTCGAGGCGACTATTGTTGTGGTTTGGCGCAATGTATAAACAAAATGGAATTTAATTAAACTGAATATACTGCTAACAGAAAGCAACTTGTAACCATCATGTGAGGCACGCTCACCCAAATGACACCAAACACTACACTTTTCTCACTGTGGTTCCCAGCAATACATTCGCTGAGTTTGAATTAGATTCACCGATTCTGCAGTAAAATACAACCTGTGGACTGTTCATACTCCTAAATTGTTGTTTAGATCATGTGCATCACTCATGTCTGTCGTGATTATTAAGTGAATTAAACACAATCCAATACTGCTCATGTAAACACAAATACACGTCTCCAAAAAGCTGACTCAACAGCAGGGATACAGTCCACTAGACAGGAGTTTGGTTTTATTTTGTGCACCCTGACTCTTTAGATAGAAAAAAAAATCTTTTATTCCTAATCCATCTTCTGTACTGTTTTGAATAATTAAAAAGTCACCTTTAAACTGTTTAGCACTGTTTGCTTTCAGGCATTTTCAGCTTATTAGCCTGCCTAATGAGTCTTTCTTTTCTCTCTCCCTTAGATTTCCCCGTTTTGCATCATCTACTGGTCTCCCAACTGTGAAGAAGCACACATTCTTTTTCTCCAAAAGAGACACTGAGCAGTGATGTACAGACGCCCGCATTCATTTTGATGTTGCAAAGAGGCAAAAAAAGAAAGAAGAAAAAAAATCAGAGGCATGGACAGATGGACGCTTTCACTAGAACGATGCCATCTCTCGTTTTGTGAGATGGAAGCTGAGGCGTACAGTAAAAAGAAGTTCACGCAAACAAACCAAACAAACTGCTGCTTGGCACAAACTCCCACTCTGCGTGGGGCATTTTACACTTGTGCTTTCATGCTGCCACTGGCGTGCTGAAAACATATCACACTACATGCATTTCTTTCCCCCCATTCAGTCATGAAATGCTTGTGAAGACTTTATTGTTGTTTTTAAATATTAAGACAAAAAGAAGAAAAAATGTATAGCATGACAGATGCCCTGTTTAGATTGCTGGAGGTGGAACACGATGATAGGTTAAAGTTTGACTGAACATAGATGATTTATAAAAGGCAGAATGAAGGAGCAAACACCCCCTCAGTCCTCTAATAAGCTCTTCGGTTTGTATCTTCTTTTGTGTCGTTTCAAGCTTGTGCGTCTAACAGCTGTGACACAGAAACAAACCAGGCAGTGACAGGGCACTGCCTGGTTTGTGAGGTTTTGATGGCCAACACCAGCTGAGTTGGAAGAGGTTGGAGGGGTAGATCTGTGCATGGCCAAGGAGTGGGATGGGGTGAAGGTGCCTTGAGGTCATGACCTTACATGTTTGCATGTGACGCTCGCTGAACCAACCCACTGTACACAGGGCTGGGCGGATTTCGGCAGGCTCGGAAGGAACGCCGTAACACTTCATGCTGTAAAAGACTGGCTTTGCTTCTGACAAAAGCAGCGGCTCGCTCGCCTGAGTCGTAGCTGAACCCTTTTTTGAGCATGTTCGTGGTGATTCGCTAAGAAAACAAACAAAAGATAACAAAAAAACTGGCATGGACTCTCGTCACCTTAAACGCAAACTGAGAAGTTATCAGTTTCTTCTTAAACTTGCTGCAATGTAGTCTTAATTTATATGACAATGAATACTCTTGTTATGTTAAGATGTTTTAATCGTATTTATTTTCTTCTCTGCCTGTGTTCATTATGTGAATGTATGTTTGGGTTATGTTGTGCATGGCCGGTTGTTGTGTTTTAATTTCATCGCAGTTGGGGCGGGCGGCTGTATTTTGGACAGTCCAGTTTTTTGCGTGAGGTACTTGGTTCTTTTAAGAGAAACCTCTCCCAGGGTTTCATGGGTGCAAGAGGCAGAATGACTCACACTACGGATGATGTAAAACAGTCATTAGCAAGACTATAGAGTCCCTTACACTTTAGAAGACTGAACGGCTTTGAAAGAAATGTTGTTTTAATTCTCTTTAAGCTCTAATCTGGGTCCAAACTTGCCTTAAATCAGCCTAAATAGGAGACCAAATGAAGTGGGTTAGATGAACCATAAAACAGAAAAGGCTGGGAGATCGGTGCAGTATATGACCCAGTACCAACAAGGGAGAGTAACCCTGACATGGCTAAGATTGTGACAGGTGGACGACTGTCACATGTGCTAACTTGGCTTCTCATGAGTCTTTGTAATCATTAGGAACTCCAGTAAGCTGTGCATTGTTAAGGGCAGACACCACAGTGCTTTTCACCATAGTGTCATTCATACACATTAAAAAAAAGAGAAAAAAAAAGAGGTATCCGAAGACCAAAACATGTGTCATTAAACACTTTCATATGAAACACTTGGCAACATTAATCAGTGTTTTTCGTCTGTGTGTCTGTCTGTGTGACCTGAACATTGGCGTTTTACATTTGAATATTAATGGTATCATTGAATTTCAATGTAAGAGGTAATGTTTTGGTGGAATATGTATGTAATTCTTTTTTTAAACTTCTATGTGCAGTCAAATTAAATCAACAGGGGATTAACAGCCCAGTAAATTCTGCTTCAGCGCCCCAAGCCACCCAAAAGTTCCCTTTTATTGGCAGTTTCAGGACAAACCATTGTGGCTCCATAAGTTTGACCTCATCCAACCACTGAACACGGAGCCTCCGGCCCCGCCAATCAGACGGGAGTACTTCTTTCCCTGTAGAACACAAGTTTCCCTGGCAACAAGAGAGTAATGAATGCCCCTTCAATTTGCACCTAATTGCCGAGTGGCATTTCCCATTTCAGCTCTTTGCCCTCCTTCTTTATCCTCTTGTTTTATCTGGAAATCCAGCCGGCTCAGAATCGGGCGCAGTATCTTGCTTTCATGTGTTGATGTAAATTAAGCCACCGTCGGTGTGCATCGGTTCCTTTCGTCATGTAAGAGTTTTAATTTCTATTTTTATGGCATTATTTTGTACATGTGATTTTTTTCACAATGTGAAATTCATGGCTAAATAAACATGAGAGTTTTTTCCTCTTGACTGTAAAGTGTTGTGTCTTTCTTCTCAGTGCCAAAAACCATTTGTCCATTGGCTTGTTTTAACGCGGTTGTGGTGGTGTGTATTTTAAAGGGCGCAAGGCAGCTTCAGCACAGCATAGGAGACTTTCTGCACTGCTGCATGTTTCACATATTTCGGCAGCTTTGGGGTGAACGCAGCAGCCAGAGCGTCCTGAGGTATTTAAGGCGTACGGCTTTTGTTCTGTGGAGGAGGGACTGAAATCATCTTATCTGTGCCCCTGGCTTCTGAGCTTCCTGCACAAGAACAGCCAGATACTCTCCCTTTCTCTGTCAAGTCACCTTGGCAACAGCAACCTTTTTTTTTCCTGCCAACTGTGGGGGCTGGAAGACATCATGAAATCTTAAAAAGCACCTCCCCAGCCCTGACTCCCCCTGTCCCTCCTCTATCTTCCAATGAAATGCATTGCAAAGCAGCACGCTAGTAGTGAAGTCCTTGCTGCTTTAGGACGTCCCCAGGTTTTAACAAGTAACAAGTTTTAACATCCCATCAGCCCGCGACCGCAGAGCGCACCGCCACCGGCTGAGTTCTTCCAGCTCCAGCTCTGCTGACTCTGTTTACATTCTTTGCCCTCACACAACTCCTGACCGGTGACATGTGGTTGAGAAACACCAGTTCTACTGGATCCCCGACCCTCATGCAAGTAAAAACACGCTGGAGGGGAGGGGGAAGGGATGGTGGCTTGAGAAATAAACAAGTGTTTTTTCTGACTGTGTCAGCATGTGCTCAGATGTTGTGAAAAAACTAAAAAAGCTGTGACAAATCGTACCGGCACCATTTTCACTTTTCTTACAAGAATGTTTTTCACAAGCACTCTGAGGGGAAAAAAACAACATCAAGCTGACACTGAAGGTTAAATGCGGGGGCTTTGTGTGTGGGAGGCCCCTCTGTGCCTCAACAGTCCCTTCATTAATCAAGACAGGAAGTTGGGCTTCCTGTCCGCCAGGATGTCGGCCTTACCCCCCACCTCCCTGCGCCTCCCAGACCATACCGAGGGTGGCTCGACCCTTTAACACTGTGAATCCTTTGGGTGCTGTAAGCTTATGCAGAACTTGGCTTGAACAGACTAAAAGTCTAGGATTTTGTGTGGGCAGTCTGTATGTGTGGCCGAGTGTGATAAAAACAATGTACCTACATGTTACCGTCGCCTGGCAACGCAGGCATTAGGCTTGACTCAGTAATGTGCACACACTCACACACTCACACACGCACACACAGACAAAAACATTTCAGATGTTTTTCCAGTAAAATATAAAAACTGCACATTTGTTGTGTCTTTACCACCACTCTGTGTTTTGTAAATGTCAGCAGATGATCTGGAACATGAATGAAAGATGAATGAAAAAGTATCAAAGGTCTTATTGATTTATTTATACAAATTTTGAGATGGGGCACAAAAATGTTCCTGAACAATTAAATATAATTACGTGGCTATATGGTATCATTGTATTTCATTCATTTTGCATTAGAAGGCCAAAACAAACAGTGCATAAGTCTCACAGTACTGGTTTGTCTGGGGTACTCAACTCCACGATCTTTGGTTCCTATAGAAAATACAAATATATATACAGATATTTAGTTTCATTTTATTTTTGGATTCTTCCATTTCTCAAAACTGATGGGCACTGTAGTTTTTAACTTTACTGCTACTCAAGCATGAGTCAGAGTGCATTTTATGTCGGTGACTTTTTTCAGTTGTTTACGAGTACACATGTGATGCACTGATGAGTATTTCCAGCAGTGGCACTGTGTATGTGAGATGGCCCCAGAATGAGGGCGAACATTTGGCAAATGATTTTTTTAATTGCCTTTGGAAACAATAAAGCTCCATGGTACAAAGAAATTACAGCATACAATATCAGATTAGTACTATGCTCACAGTAGGGGGAAGGCTTCTGAGAGTTAAATGGGCATATTCTCTTGAACCTAAAGCTATAAATACAATATCAGGATGACATGCCACAGAGCGGCAGTGTCAGACATAAGGCCTAGGGGGCCAGTATCGACCCGGCAAAGACTCAATTAGCCCAGTGGATGGCTTTGGAAAATAGGAAGGATTTCTATACTACGTGAAAGCAATAAATTGATCTAAAATTTATTACTAGCACAGAGGAAGCATACTAAAAAAGAGGATGTTTTCTGTAAATTAACGAAATCCTAATATTTTTTTGATTTTATAACTACAGGACACTCTGTGCTACCAGAAATTTGTGTGCAATTTTACACACATTATCATGTCATTTCACTGGTCAAGCCCACAGTACATTTGCATAATGACTGAAATCAGCCCACTGAAGGAACAATGGGCTGGGAGGTCAGTTCCTTAATCTTAATTATGCAAATTCTCATGACCATTGATCAACACCACTGACCAAAATCCACTGATCAAAGGATCGGGTCCCCCGATACAAACAGAGTAACATAGTGCACGCTGTCAAGTGCCAGGAGGATTGCCAGGATTTATACATCGGGGAAACCAAACAACCTCTGGCGAAGTGGATGGCACAACACAGAAGAGCTACCTCTACAGGCCAGGACTCTGCAGTCTATTCACACCTACAGGCCAGTGGACACTCTTTCAAGGATGAGGATGTACACATCTTGGACAGGGAGGAACGCTGGTTTGAGCGCAGAGTCAAGGAGGCCATTTATGTGAAAAAGGAAAGACCATCTCTGAATCAAGGAGGGGGCCTAAGGGTACATCTTTCGCCATCTTACAATGCTGTGATTGCAGCCATTCCCCAACTTTCTGTGAATGGTACTCATGGCCATTGATCAGTTGATCAGTGGGTTTTAGTCAGTGGTGTTGATCCATGGTCATGAGAATCTGCATAATTAAGATTAAGGAACTGACCTCCCAGCCCATTGTTCCTTCAGTGGTGCTAGCTTCAGTCATTATGCAAATGTACTGTTTATGAGATTTGGGGAAACCTGCAGTCAGCTGAGACTGAAGAAGTCACTTGGATGAGTGACGAAACGTTTCTCCCACAAAACGCTACGTCCAGATGAACAGAATCAACTTTTGGAGACAGCTGTGCGGAGGTTCAGGTACATGGACACAAAGCTGGAAGCTTCTTTGGTTTTGCCCACCCACGAAATTTTCATGCCATTCGGGGTGGAGCTGGTTCAAACCACCCCAGACAGACACTGTGATCATGCCATGAATGTTTTCGAAATGAGAGAGCCTTCCACTGGGCTGTGCTCGCTCTGACCTATGAGTTACATCAGCATTCAGGTAGGCAGCTGAAGACCAATCTGCCTCAGGCAAGGGTACTGTGTCAGGGGCCAGTGTGCCACTGTCACATGTCCCAAAATGAAGCTTATAGCAGAAAAAAATCCACATGATGAAGTTAATCTTTCACTTAAAAATTTAAAAAGTTTTCAAAGTACCCTCTAAAATAACTTCATAGCACAAGTACACCAGGTTTCCTTTTGAAATGTTATATTACATTTTCTAGATTGCTTGAAAATGCAATGGTGACATTGAAATGTTTTGGTATTTCTTTTGAACCTTGTTTTCTGTGTCCTTCAGTGAAGTTTAATTTGCTCTCAAAAGCCCTTCAGCAGATGCTGCTTATCTAGACCACAAAGCAGACTTCGGAGATAACATAACGGGCAGGAAAAAAAGAAAAATGATAAACTGCTAAAGAAAAGGCCATGCAAGGCTCAGATCACAGAAGACTTTCAAAACCTTCCTCTAACCTTTATCAAGGCTTCCTTTTAACTGCAGACATGAATGTCTGCAGAGATGTTCTATGGTTTTGGCTTATTGCTGTTTGTCTCTAGTAATTTAAATTTCCATTACACGTTTGTTCTTTCTTCTTCTTCTTTTTAAACGAGTTTATTCCAGTTCATTTAAAACACCTTTGTTCGTTTTATTTATCCTCCACAGCATGGCTCTTGCATTGCTGTGAGAAAGCTGAATGAAAATGGATGGGCAGAAAATAAGTCTGAGGAAGTCTCTCCTAATCCTCTGTTTCTTATTCTTTTATTTATCTTTGCCCTGTGCTTTTGTCTCTTGCTTGTGTCATTAATGTAGCCTCCCCCAAGGATAATCCCACTGACCCCGTCCTTCAAATTTTGTGGGTATCCCTGGAAAGACATCCTGCTGATTATGGTGCTTTGCAGCCACAAGCTAATTTACTGCTTTACATCACCTGAAGTGAGATGAGGACATTAAGAAAAGTGCTTTAATTAAAAGAACACAAGGGAGCTACTAATGCATGACTGACCTTGGTTTTGTTCACCTCTCAGTCCAAGTGCAAATTTAGACAGCAAACTTAGTTTGTTAAAGTTTTGCTTCACAAAAAAAGAAGGGAAGGTGCCTGTTGTTGTTGTGCCTGTCGATAAACACGTGAGGCGAGCACCATGACTCACAGGAAGAAGAAGTTGTTGTTAATGACTTGTTCAATAAAGTAGTGTTCAGCAAGAGCTTTCCTGCTCCTGGTTTTGTTTGATTTTCGAAGACTTTAGAACTAGGTTACTATTAAATGTGTTAATTAGTGAGCATCAGAGGTGCTGTCTGTGTTTTTATTTTATTTTATTTTATGGACAGAGGCAGGCTAGCATTTTCATCTTGTTTTCTATCTTTTTGCTAAGTTCAGTTACTGACTACCAGCTAGCTTATCTTATCTTATCTTATCTTAACACAGCACAGCACTGCACAGCACAGCACAGCACACCACATCCATTCATCCATCCATTGTCTTAGCCCCAGAAATGGTTAATGGATTGTCACTTATATATATGAGGACTCAAAGCATGTTCTTCATATAAGTGTGCACCTTGACTAGTAGTCACACTTACACTCTGATGGCTGCATCTGGGGAAACTCGCCCCAAACTGGTTGAGGATGAAACCACTGAACATCTGATTGGTAGAGACAGTGAGCCCCACCTTCATATAGTGTCTCTCTGTGTAAAAACTGACACAGACAGCCACTCGCCCACCACATTTGCGCCTGTAGCCATTTCAGAATCAACAATTAGTTCCGATCTCTGACTTGAAGGATGCCCCATTTATACACTGATTTATACACAATACACACAATTATTAATCAGGTTTATGGTTATGCCTGGTTTATAGTTTTGCCTACACATTCATATGACTTTCAGTGGTTTTAAGTCCCTACTGTTGGCTGCTTAGTGAAAATGAACATAACTTACACCGAGTCTTTAATCAAATTGTTACGGCTGGTACGTTGAGTGACAATGTTAACATATAGCAGGTTTAATATTTCCAGTCATTTGAACATAAATCACTGGACAAAAAATAAGAATTCACCTGGAGGGGGCATACACTCAATAACATAAATGTCAACCTCGTGGTGCTGCAAAAGGAAAGGTCAGGGGATCCATCCATCCATTTTTTTAACCGCTTATCCAATTTCGGGGTCATGAGGTGTCAGTTGCCGGAGCTTATTTGAGTGCAAAAGGCTGGACATGAAAGGGCCAGCACAGAGAGAACAACGACCGCACGTTCACCCATCCACACCTACAGCCTATTAGAATCACCTATTAACTTAACATGCACATCTTTGAACTATGGAGGGGATGGCCAAACCTTTTATTCTGTGACACGACAATGCTAAGCAGTCCTTTTGGATCCCTGAATGGCACATATACATTTTGATTCAGGAGTTGCTAGGATTTTTTGGTGTGGACACACCACCTAATCAATATTTGGCACGGTCTTAACAGGACCTATCCTCCGTACAATATCATTTTCCAGTCCAAGACTTCCACCAGCTGACATTCCTGCACGTGATGAAATAAAATCACCTTTTCTAGACTTTCCAAATGTTATTGGATCGAGTGGTTTGTGATGCTACACAATATTCATCATTTCACAGCTGCTGCTGTGTGTATGGGAGAAAATGCCTTCTGGGAAAGAGCACATGTATCATGTGTAATGACACACTCACTTGCATCTCCCATAGGAGCTTGAGAACAACTGAGCAACCGGAATCTTATCTGAATTGTCACTGAGACACCATACCTCTTGACAGAAGCACCCGTGACCCTTCTTAAATCCTCCTCTGCTGGATCTTAAACACATCACGCTGCTTCAAAGCTGCGAGACAGAAGCAATTTAGATGGCGTAGATGGTGAAAGCACAAGGCTCTTTAGTTATGGTTTAATGGTTTTGAAAAGGACACAATAAGGAGATGAAGTTGTACTTAGGTGAGGCCGTAGATAAGACTGTGTTTCTACCACAGCTCAATAACTGCATGTTGCAAGTGTCATGAATACCTACACTCCTTTTTTTCTGACAGCTGCAGATTTACGAGCCTACGAATCAAAACACCACTTCACCCTCTGGGTATGCTGGCGCTTTATCAGGCCTTTTTATGTTGATAAGATGTGTTTGGGAGTCATTAGTACATACTTATTAACCGCTCAGGGATGCTTTTAAGGCCACTTAGCTTACCTCAGCTTTCTCAGGCTTATCTCAGTGCTGAAAACCACAGAAAGATGAAATGCCAAACTACTTCATAAGATGTAATAACAGTGGGGTGAGTTACTGCAGGCAGCGTGCTCCTAACATTGTTTATGTCGTCTTTGAAATGGGGTTGGTGGGTCTTTTAATCAGTGTGGCTCAAAGGCATTTGCCCTGCAATTTCTGCTGTTATATGGATTTTCACTCGGGTGTGGTTTGAGGTTGGGAAAGGAAGGGGTGGGGGGTGGGTGGGGGGAGGAGTAGTTGAAGAAGGGCCTGGTGGTTTAGGTGGGTTGATGGGGTAAAAGCACTTAACTTTAAAGTAGCATAGCTCAGGCAGCAGTCTGTAAACGTTATTCCCTTGTGACGTGAATGAGAAGCCAAAACAATCAATTAACTCTTGCCTTCTAATTAAGGGAGGGAACAGGGGCGGTGGGGTCTAAATGTGCCCTGTTTGCATCTTCCACTCCTCGTCAGCTGCCCTTTTCAAACAGACAACATTAGGAACTAGTATGGTGGCATGTCACTGTTGACCTATATCAATCTGACAAGATGTATATCTGCAGAAATCATTCAGAATAATCAGTTATGGGGGCGCTTCATGGCTTAATGGTAAAGAGCACATGTCACAAAACCACTAGCTTGACCTTTGCTGTATGTCTCTATCCTTTCCTACAGTTCCTGTCTGTACCTCCAGTATCACTGTCAATACAGGGACAAGTTAAAAAAAGCTACTTTGAAAGCAGACTTTGAATGTGGCATGGTTGTTGGTGCAGGAAGGGTTCATCTGAGTGTTTCAGGAACTGTTTAGTGTAGTGACAGGAAAGCTACAGTAACTCAATTAACCACTCTTTACTACGAAAGTATGCAGAATACCATCTCTGAATGCTCTTCAGTAGCAGAAGACCCACAGGTGCCACTCCTGTCAGCTTACAACAAGGCTGTGTGGTGCCAGGCGAATGGCACCATTAGACAAAGTTACACCAAATGAATGTCACATCCACTGTCGCAAGATGCCATTTGTGCCGGTCGTGCATCTCTCAACCATGTCAATTTTAAACACAGTTTCAATGGCACAGAGATTCACAGATTATACAGAGGGAGATGATGTGGAGGAATTTTTTAACTTGCAACACCTACTGTTCAGGAGAATATTGCAGTGGCTAGTTAACTCCGAGCATGAATGCATGTTACTGTGTTGACATTACTGGCATGCAAAGTGACTACTGTGGTATACTGCGGCCTTAAAACTATTGCATGATGCTATCACAAGGAATTATTTCAAGACCTTGCTGAATCTGTCCACCTGGTACCAGCAGTGTTGGGGAGTAACGGAATACATGTACCGCCGTTACGTATTTAAAATACAAAATATGAGTAACTGTATTCCGTTACAGTTACCGTTTAAAAAGGTGGTATTTAGAATACAGTTACTTTGTTGAAATAAATGGATTACACGGCGGTACTTTCCTGTTTCATATTGTGGCGGGTCAGGACTGTTTGGGTTTTGTTTGACAGCTACTTTCTGTTGTTCCAGGTGGCAGCGTTACGGTTGCCATGGTTACAGGGTGACGCTCTCTCTCTGCGTGTTTCCTGGGTGAGAGAGCGCCTGTTGTTGTTGTGCTAAGCTAATAGGCAGAATGCTAGCTCTAAAGAATGTAGCATCATAGGCAGTGTAGTCCGTGCTGCTGGGAGAATGGACTGCCATACACGTTATGTGTCTGTGAGCGAGGGAGGGAGAAATAGGAAAAGTAAGAGCTGTCATCGAGCAAAAACAGGAGCTGGAAGCATGTAAATATAATAATAACCACTGTAGCCAAGAAGAGTGCCTGACTAGCCCAGTTGTAAGTAAGCTATTAAGACTCGACTGTACACTGTGTTCGTGTTTTCCTCCAAAAACAATAAGTTCCGTTGGAGCAGCCTTTCAACGCCTCTCTCTGTCTCTCGCTAGCAAAGTTGACCCAGACAACAAAGTAAAGCTAGTTTTCGGCTACGAGCCCGACACAGAACCCACGTATTAGCCAGAGGTCCCTTTACTACGGTTCGGAGCCACGGACCTTCAGTAACAGTAATAAATCACAGCAATAGTACATTCATGTAGTTGTAAACAGCATGATAATATATTAAGTAATCCAAAGTATTCACAATACGTTACTCTCATTGAGTAACGTAACGGAATACGTTACAGAATACATTTTGGGACATGTATTCTGTATTCTGTAATGGAATACATTTTAAAAGTAACCTTCCCAACACTGGGTACCAGCAAGATGTATGTTGCAAAGTAGCTGGTGAGTGAACGTCATACTTTTAATAAATCACTTGCATCCTCTTTTAGGGACAAAAGCAACACCCCATGACATAATTGATTACATTTTAGTATGAAGACTGAGTATAAGGTAATATATGGTTAGGTTTGGGTTAAGAGGTTAGGGTACAATGGCATGTTTAGAGGTAAAATTAATTAACTCTTTAATTTAGGCTTCTCAATCCAAAATGGTGCAAATCCCTCGTTTCACTTTTAAGAATATTTTGAATTTTCTGTTTACCTCTGCAATTAAAGTGAAGTAAGATTGGCATAACATTGAAAAGCAGCTCAAAACTGTTTACTCTCAGGCACTTAAAACAGTGCACCTCTAGCTTTCCTGATTAACCAAACGACTGGAATTCTGCAATCTTCAAGGACGGACATGATGTGAACTCATTATTACCCACCGTTCTCTGGGGACAGACTTTCCCTGATCCTTTGAAACTACCTGTCAGATAAAGGTCAGCGCTGCTTTTACTCTGACAGACATGTCTGTACAAACAACTCCGGGCTAAGACCTTAATCTGCAAACCAAAACAACCTGACTAAGAGGGAAAAATACATATATATCAAGACAACAATGAAAAGAAAACATAGCTGAAGGAAAAGAAAGCAGTGTTTACTGAGGTTTGCTCACAAGGAGCTTGATAAATGAATGTTTGCTGATGTAAGGTAGCCTAGGCTGAGCTAATGAATGAGCGTGAGCGGTGTGCAGAGCTGCAATTTCTCAGGCATTTTTATAAGCACTTGAAGTCAGACTGCAGGTTTGAAGCATTTCTCATTAATTAGGAAAGTCTCCTTAATTAAATGCCACGCTTACAGATGGAGCAGAGGTGAGGCTGGGACAGCCAAGGGTGTTGGAGGTGGTCGCAGGGGGGGGATCTGGAAACCCACAGAGTTTGTAATTAGCAGAGTAATGCAGGACGTCTGACAGCTGGTTAGGATTTTGCCTGTTTTATCCGTTGCTTGGCTTCCATCATGGCAGGTTGTTATCTGAGCCTTAGAGGGATTTCATTGGCTTCCACTGGCCCCCCTGATGAGGCTATGAAGCTTTATCTCAGGGCCTCAACAGTGGGGGACACCTAAACTTTTAGTCTTAATCGCACAAAAGGATTCCTCGCTTGACTCGGGCATGTGGTCCCCATTGGGGTATCAACAAGCACGCGTGAAGATGAAAGCCTGCCTCTCTTTCCCGTTCCAAATGGGCTCTGCGCACGCCAACCCCGCCGATGAGTGTCCACTTTTGTTCTGCACCGGACCACACACGCACACATGAACATAAACACTGCAAACCGCACATGCGCCCAAGCACACTTCCAAACACCCACAGACACACTCTGCTGGCCACAGTCGCTCACACACCCAGTCCCCAATGCCCCAATGTGCAGTGAAAACTTTTCGAAACACCCAAAGCTCTGCGTCAGAAACGATGAAAAGCGTCTGGCATTTCGGAGGAGCTTTATCACGTGGCTTTACTGACAGCTTTAGTGGCCACATCAAACTTTGCTTCGGGTCGGCTCCTTAAACATGTTTCCCTCTCCAGCATTTTGCTTGATTTTGTCTAAGCAAAGGAGATAAAGACGGGCAGAAAAGGACCAACATGAAATAGCCATCTTTTTTCAACGACATAAACTTAAAGCACTGGATTGATCTTTAGAGGACTAAGTGTCCCATTTTCATCACATTTTTTTTAAATCCCACTTTTAAACGTGCACACTGGATGTATTTGACAATATATGTGTGATCGGGCTTAATCACATTGGCCGAGCAGAATGTGTATTTCAGCAAAGTAGATCAACATATGGAATATGTTAGGAAAAATTACTGGCTTAAGCAGGGTAAGCTGCTCTTTGCCAGCAACCTGTTTATAGTCTGGAAGTGTGGCCACAACAATGCACGACGGCAAACAGAACCACAAGGCTGAAAGGAGCAAGATGAAACATTTAGTTAGCATAACCTTGGAGAAAATGTCACACTCTGAATACAACCCATCTCGAATCCTTTCACAGGATTTAATCGCTGCACCTTTATGAATAATGAGGCTGTGCTGTTTTTAGAAGATTTCGGCGGTTGGGAGAGACATGGACAGCGGTGCTGTGGTCCATGTGGAGCTTTTAAGGTACAGTTGCTGGCAAAATTATGAGCTAAATAACAATTTTGGAGCAGAGCAGATCCATACACGAGCCCTCCATGGATTAGCCACAGTCCACTTTTTGTTCGAACAGTAATTATAATTGGCCTATGCCAGCTACCACTCAATCGTCAGACCTTGTCATCTTAATCTCCACTAATCCTCCTTTGTGTTTGCAGAAATTAGTTCTTGAAGTGGCCTCAATCTAGGTCAATCCTTTGGGCACTTTGGAAAGAGTCTGACGGGGGTTTTATAGATGTGTGTGTGTGTGTGTGTGTGTGTGTGTGTGTGTGTGTGTGTGTGTGTGTGTGTGTGTGTGTGTGTGTGTGTGTGTGTCCCTGTGACAGATTTGATGTGAGGTTGGAAGAAGGGAGGATGGAGCTGGGGTGCAGTGGTGAGCACTGAGTTGGGCAAACACCTATTATCGCCATTTTAATTGGAGATTAGTGTGAGGATTTAGCTGTAGTCTGTAGGGAGGCAGACAGCAACGGGTGCTGGCAGCACTCTCTGTGGGCATGACTTTGCGCTCTCTACATAAGCCTGGAAATCTGTTTATGCTCAATGTGGAGGGAAATGTCTCTTTGGGGAATAGTGAGAAGACTCTTCCTCGCTTTTTTGTCTTCCCTCGTTCTTTCCTCTGAGAAGAAAAATAACTTAAATGTGATGGAGTGAAGTGACAATTTCAATTATAGTGCCAAATGAGTTTGCCCTTCGACAACGAGAGAAGCAATATTCTTTCCGTGGATTCCCGAGACAGTGATGGAAATGGGTCATGCTGTATCATGAGCAGAAAAATAACACTGAATATAAAATGGACGACACAATGAGGTTAGAATAGTTTGTAAGTGGCAACACATGATAGGAGTACAACCTAATATATTCTGGCTTTTGATTGATAATTTAAGATATAAATTATTGTCTCCAACACCTCACCCCAATCTGTCGCGACAGACAGAGGTTTCTTCCTGTTAAAACTGAGTTTTTCTTTCCCACTGTTTCCAAGTGCTTGCTCACGGGGGGTCATCTGATTGTTGGAGTTTTCTCTATATCATTGTAGGGTCTTTACCTTACAGTATAAAGTACCTTGAAGCAACTTTTGTTGCGGTTTGGAGTGGCTGTAGCTCAGGCGGTAGAGCAGGTCATCACCTATCGGAAGGTTGGTGGTTCGATTCCTGGCTTCCCCTAGTCTGCGTGCCAAATATCCTTGGGCAAGATACTTAACCCCAAATTGCTCTCCAATGCATCCATCGGAGTATGAATGTTAGTTAGAAAGCACTAAGAAAATGTGCTTCTGTGAATGGGTGAAAGCACAAGTTGTGTAAAGCGCTTTGAGTGCTCAGAAGAGTAGAAAAGCTCTATATAAGAACCAGTCCATTTACCCTTTACTATAAAACTGAACTGAATTGAATGTGTATCATCAATAGATAGATAGGCATCAATTGGTGTGCTTATCCATCATTCCAACATCCATTGGATTCTAGTCAATGGATGTTGACCTATGGATATGGATAGATGGAGGATATCCATACTCATTAATAGATTCTTGATTGAGCCACATTTGAAATCTGCATAAATGTTGGAAGAAGACTGTGTATCAAACATTAAAAAAAAAGTTGTGTTTGTGCGATGTGTTATGTATGACGGTTGTTCTGTGGAGAGCTCTTTTGGCCAACACTATTTTATGGTTTCAGGTTTCAAAACTATGCTATGATTAAAGCAACAAGAAAGATCTAAAGATTACTATAAGGCTAGATTTGGTGTGCAATGGTGGACACATGGTACCATCGTTGTGTTGGGTTGTTTGTATTTGGCTATGCGGAGTGAAGAATTATGGAATGCAACCTAAGCAGATGTGGTTGTGTGTAGTCCCCCCAAAAAGCCACAGTGCGTAGCCTGACAGGGATGACACAACCTGAATGCTGACTGGTTAAAAACAGGGCCTCAAAAGGAAAGGGAGCATCAGCGGAGTTCACTACAGCATGAAAAGTGCAGATAATGCAAAGGGTAGTTTGCATTGTTTGAAACAACCTGTGCCACTTTAGCTCTTTGTATGTTATAACTTACCTTCTCTTCTGACTGATGAACCAACACAGACCTTTTGTTCCACATATTTCTGACACTGCAACTTGCTTGTAGACAACAGTGCAAAGAATGCATGCATAGGCTCTTTGTAAGAGCAACAGGTCCATAACTGTAAAACAGGCTTTATAAAGAATGTTATTTTCATTCTGCATAGATACTATTATATGAAATCCAAACATATTGAAAGTCTCAAGAAAGTAATAGTACATCATCTCCTGTTGGAGCATTCACTGATTGACTCTGTGTGACTACATAAAAGCTTTACCTTACATTTAACTCCGTGTTAGAAGCAGCCCTGCAAACCCCTACTGAAGTTATTTACTGACCTGTCGACCAGCCCAGTGAGAGGAGCTAAGCCTTAATTATGCTCTTTTAAACCTTGATCATACTCTGTTGCGGACACGGACAGCTGGAGACACCATGGTCGAGTAATCATTCCTGTTATACTTCTTTTAAGTTGGTTTGAAGTCAGCCGCCTGAGGTGCATGCATAGTTGGTGTTTAATTACATGAAATTTCCATGGACAAGTCTGCACGGTAGCGAAAAACTAGCAGATGAAAAAAACTAGACAGATGCTCACACTCTGAAATGAAATCTGTGTCACTTGGACCTAAGTAAACTTGGAGATACGGAAAGGCAAGGCCTCAGGAAAGGTTCACATGTAGGTGTTGCTTCAGTGACAGGTGTGCTTGACATTTGAAGATATTATCACAGCGATAACAGTCACTGTAATGTTGAAATCATCATTCAGCAGTGATATTGTGCTGGGAGTCCATGGGCAGCCCATCTACTTGAGAGCATCTGTTATCGATGGTACAAAGTGTGCAGTACAATCGGTGTATGATCTACTCTTGCTTACACTGCTGCCAGCTGTGAACCGTTATAACATACAAGTGTTATAAACAATGAACACTGCAATCAGTCACTTGTTTTCATGCTATATCCTTTGATTTTTGATGTTGGTTCATTCGATCTCAAATCAACATGGGCCTTTTGCTCGAGCCTTTTGCTTCATACCTTAAAGTATGAAAAAAAAGTCCAGTACTCCTGCAAAGTCCTATATTTGAGTGTAAACTAATAAGAAACTGCATGCTATTACTACATAATTGTATTGCAAATAGCTGTCTTTTACAATGTGAAGTTTCTCATTAGTGTAAAATACTGGATTCTGTAGGACAGCATGAATTATTTTTTGATCTGTTCAAAATTACAGATTGTGGTTTATTTTGATGACGAGAACCACCAGTGAAAAATTTAGGCTTTCATCTTTTAATAGTTTTTGAGACATTCCTGTTAAAACATTACCTCATCCACATCTAGTAACGTGCACCTACTGCAAACGTCTGCTGTCTGTATGGAAATCTGCATGCAAATGTACACACATCAGTTTGCATGTTCAGGTAACACAGAATAATTACTCAACATAGTGATCAACTTCTCCTTTATTTGATGTCAGATGACGGGCTGAAATAATAATATGATTAGACTGACTAGTGGCAGCAGTGGATCACTTAAATAAATGTGGTTTTATTGACTGGTCCTTCCAAATATAAGCGTTTCTCAGCTCTTCAGCACAAACAAACTGAAGGAGCAGATATATCCAATACAACAACACATGACGTCACCTTTTTTTCAAGGTAAACAGGATGGAAGATCACTGAAGCCTGAAATGTGTGCCTGTGAATGTGGTGTTGCCGAAATAGTAAGTACAACACACTTCACACTGAAATCAGGTACATTAGGTCAAAAAAGCCGAGGGGCAAATAAGCAAATTTTCCTTTTTGAAAAAATAAACATTTCAAACAATAATGCCGTAGTAAAACCCCAACTGTTCAAGAGTTTAAAAGCAAAGGGTGCAAAAGCACAGCCTCTTTTAAAGTCAAGTCAGCATATTCAGATTAGTGAAAGGACACGACAGATCGGAAATGTCCTCAGGGGTTTCCCTGTGCTGAGCCTGATGAGTAATAACCACAATTTTAGATTTAATTCTAAATTCTGCTGGCAGCCAGAGCTAGAATAATGGCTTCCTGTGCTTTATTATTTGTGTCTTGTCATGTTTCAAAAGCATGGCATAATTGCCCTCAATTTTTTCATGCCAATAGAGAAATCCAGAGACGAGTCAAATGTGACAAAGTGCAAGGAGCGGATTTGTTTTGTGACTCAAAACAAATGGTAAATGGTAAATGGACTGATTCTTATATAGCGCTTTTCTACTCTATCGGAGTACTCAAAGCGCTCTATACAACATGCCACATTCACCCAAACACAATGTCAAGGATACTTGACATGCAAACTGGAGGAGCCAAGGATCGAACCACCAACCTTCCGATCAGTAGGTGACCTGCTCTACCTCCTGAGCTGCAGCCACCAAAAATCCATTTGCACAGCAAATGATTAATATATTCGGTGATAAAACATGAGCGTGAATAGCCTTTGCACAAGAAAGGCTTTTCTTGTGCAAAGAACTATCACTATCAAGGTGAGTTTTAGAAACAAGAATGCCATCGCTATTAAGATTACAATGCTGAGAGAAACTGCAGTGTATTTCTACTTACATTTCATTTAAGGCACAATTGAATTTTACTACCTCTTGGATTCACACCTTCAGATTTATCACCAAGTTCTATATCTATACAACAAACAAGCTATAGGTTGTAGTCAAGTTACTTTTAGTCAGCATCAGATTAAACTGTCATTCAGAAGACTGAATCACACATTCGTAAACCATAAACTCTTCAATATTTAAAAAACCACACCTCCAACAAACAAAGGATCAAGATTTAAGTAGCTCTAAACGGTCAATAGTGCTGAGACTGAGCACAAACAGGCTGAATCAGCAGCCATAGTGCAGGTGCTCATTGATAAGAGTTTTACGATTACGGTTATCTCATACAGCACAGCACCTTCAGGTGTTACCTTCTGACTACTGTCATATGTCTCCACAGAAAAGTGGACTGTGTTTAATCTTGGGTGTTTAAACTGCAGGAAAGTGTGCTGCCATAAAATATGCAGGGGTATAACCTTGGCCAGAGTGTGTTGGAGTGTGATAACACATATGGCCCTCAGCGCTAATAGGCAGAAGAGCTGAGGGGGATCTAACATGATATACTGCAGCTTAACACAGTTAATGTGCTTGAAAGAATGTCTTGTTATCTTGCTTATTTTGCTTGTTTCCCACAAATTTATCTTCTCCGGCGCTATATCCGCCACTCTGCCTCTCATTTCTCACTGTCCACCCAACCATTTCTTCCTCAGCTGTAATTTTCCTCATGTGCGATATATTTAAGCTGGTTGAAGATCACAGAATGAGAAAACCCTTCACTCTACCTTCACACCCGACTTTAGCGGGCCAAATTAAAAACGATTGTAAATTTGTTTAATTAATAACACTCTTGTATGTGTGCTATAAAAATGTAGCTACAGCTAGCTTAGCTAATTAGCTTAGTTAGCATCAAGGGAATAACGTGAGGGGTACAGCTAGCTTGCTGGATAAGCTATTGGAGATAAAACAGAGAGTTAAAAACTTCAAATTTCTCCCAGGATACAAAGCTGCTTAAAAATGTTCTTTACATGAAAAGGCCATGAGCTGCCACTTGCTGCCCTCTTGTAAAGGACAATATCTTGACAGTATTTGAGGTAATTCAGTATTTGAGGCTGGAAGATGAAGACATCTCTGGTAGAACACTTCCCTTTATTTCTCATCATTTTTGAAAAACAAAACAAAACATATCAATTCAGGTGGGGATGGGAGGCAAAGATTTTGTAAACTCATGTGAAAATCTCCTTAGCTGTTTCATGCAGTCACTGTTTAGCAGTTCACAGTGAGACTAAATATGGGTAAATGATGAGCAAATATCTGTATTTTACACTGTCCTCCTCAGATTCAGATGTGATCCCTATTTCTTTCTGCATTTAAATCTCAAGAGACACTGGCCCACTTTTCAACTTTAAACTCATCTCGACTTTCAGCAGGAAATCTCCATCTATTACATTACATGCAGGGAGCACAACCCCCCTACTCCCTCATGACTAATCAGCTGGAACAATTCTTCCCAAAGCACTGCATACCATCCTCTCCCACACAGACTGTAAACTCTTGACCTCACCTCACACCGTTTGCAAATCACCAGTTTTACCCTGAAAAAAATACATGAAAAAAACAAGCAAACAAAAAAACTATCATGCTGAAATAATTACTGGGCTAATTAAATACCTCAATCTTTCAGAAAAAGAAATGAAGTGTTAACTGAATGTATTTTCAAACTGATAGAAACCGACATGAATAATAAAAAGTATTGCAAGGTTGTTTTTTCAGGTATAAGGTCAATTAGAAGGAAAAATTAATATTAGAAAAAGTAGACAAAACACCTGTTTTTAATCCCATTATATTTTGCTAGGATGATGGGAAATAAGTGCAAAGATTTATTGTAACATGTGCAAACATACTTGGTTGTATGTTTCGCACACCTCAGCCTGTTCTTCCTGTTACCCTTCCATAAGAATACCTTCTTGACAGCTACCCTTCCACTAAGACCATTTCTGATGAGCTTCAGTGAGTAGATGTATCAGCTGCAGGGCCAGATGCATCTCTCAGGTCCTGTGTCACGCCTTTGATGGATATTTTCCTGTTTCTTAAGGACACGTCTTTCAGATACTGCTCATCTGCTGTAGATGGGTAGCCTATAACACATGGGAAAAACATGACAGCGAGGATGACAAAATACCTTATTACTGTAATCATAATAGCCAGTCATAATCTAAGCTCTCCTCTCCTCTCGTGTCCTCTCCTCTCCTCTCGTCTCGTCTCGTCTCCTCTCCTCTCGTCTCCTCTCCTCTCCTCTCCATTAGCAAGCTCTAAGTAATGCTGACCTGCTAATAAGTCACCACTCTGGTCCTCTTTGGCACTGGCTATGCAGTGGACCATTAGTGATAGAGCTGCTTCACTGTCTTCCAAATCACTCAAGGTCACTGTTCAATACTTATATGGCTGTTCCCTCAGGCAGCTCATTTACTGTGAGGTTTTTCCTTTCCTGTATCTGAGCACAGAGAGAAATTATTATTTTTTTGTGTCATCGGATGTCCTGGAGCCAAAACCTGAAGGCTGTAATCCTCATAGGTTTTTATCATCAGGTTGTGAAACCATTTTAAAACACCATGGCTGGTATGTTACACCAAAATGAAAGCCACTTCCTGTGAAGTCACACTGGAATTTTAATTGACCTTGAAATCGGAGCCTTTCCTATTTTGCTTCTGCTGCAGAAATGAACACTTTACGCTGTACACAGTACATTTCATCTGACTAGCTTGCCTTTATTCAGATATGAGCACTGACTGAACTAAAAAAGAAGCTCATGGAAGTGAATATAAACTAAAATACTGCTTCACTTAGAATCAACACTTTTCATCACAAATATGTTGAATGTAATGCATTTAGGCACATAACAATAAATACATTTAGGTGCTGTCATAAATGCTGAAACCTGAAAAAATATTTAGCAGTATTTTAAGTATTAACATATCGATGGTTGCATTAAAAACCACAAATATCTTTGTTAAAGCCCTTTTCCTAGAGTGTCAAAAAGCAGGTCACATTTCAAGATTTAACGCTCCTTTTTTGGCATCATGCAAGCATAACAAGATTAAGGTTGCTGAAAGAGGCCACAGCCATCAGGGAGTAAAGTTTCCAAGGTTTTCAACAGTGCTTAGGTAGGTGATGGGTGGTCAAAGTAGCATCCACATGGATGGCAGGACCCAGTGTTTCCCAGCAGACTGCCTCCTCCAGCTTGCCTTCTTCCCATGGTTCATCCTGGTGCCTGCTGTTCCCTAGGTAAGAAACGCACACGTACCCGCTATCCATGTGATGTGAAAGCAAATACGATTAATCAGACCAGGCCACCTTCTTCCATTGCTATGGTCGAGTTCTGATGCTCATGGGCCCATTGTTGGCACCTTTGGTGATTGACAGAGGCCAGCGTGACACCCTGACTTGTCTGCAGCTATTCAGCGCCATACGCAACATACTGCAATGCTCTGAGTATTCTGACCTTTACCTTTACCTCACTATGTTATCAGAGTAAAATTTATACAGTTAAAATGATTCTGAATTATTTATAATTACATAGTAACTATCCTTGCTGCAGATGGCTCTTGTACTGGCTGATAGTATAAGCAGTTGTTTCTACTTTCCAGGCTCTTAAGCTGGATCTAGCATGGCACACTTTCTCTACCACACTTCGATTACACTCATTTTGTTGTTTGAGCTACCATCTAACTGGCCTGACGGATTTAAATATGCATCACATTCAGGATAGTTTCCTGAACAAATCACAGGAATAATGGTACACAACTGACCCAAATATAAATCAGTGTTTATCTGTTACACACAGTCACCTGCCAATGTGCCTCAGGCTGCTGGCTTGTCCAGTCTTGGAAATACCAGCAGTCACGTCTAATGCAAATCAGCTTGTGTAGTTGCATCTGAAAGGGCCACGTAAGACCACAGGTTACAGTTTAACCCTGCTTGTTAAAGCAGTCAGGTAGCGGCACAACTGTTTGCCAACCTATTTCTCCTCCCACCCCACCCCCGCGCTAGATTTCCACACTAAAATCCTAACAAGCCTATTGCGATTCAGGAGAAGGCGTTTAATTTGCCCCGGAGCCAACATTTTTTCCAGCATGTGTACACTGTAATGAGATTTCCACTGCATTTCCCTGAGCTTTGAAACCATTCTCACCACATTTGAATACAGAGAAACTACTGCAATTCTCCCTAGAAATAAAAACTCAATGGTGAATAACAATAAGCACGGTTGGTTTTTGCATCACTCTGCTGTGCCTGGGACTCAAGCCTCTGAGAAAAGACCCAGTAACATAATGCCTTGTTTACTCATTACTGGAAGTCTTCTGCTGAGAAGAAATAATGGTCTAAAATGACTCATCCTGCAGCACTGTGGGCTGAGCAGCTTATTGTCATTTGTTTTTAATTCGTTGTTTGGTGTTGAAATTATTACTAATTTCTGCTCGCAATTACAAAAAATACAGGATATCAAGTGAAATTAAAGTGTACTGCAGTGCACGAGTACGAGAGGATCATTTATAACACAAATTAAATGGTATTACTATGAAAAGTTTGCAAATATATATGAAGATAATATCACATCAACAGCGTCGTACAGCATCTGGTTATTTATCAAACTGACTGCAAAAGGAAAAGTGCCGCTGCTAGGCAGACAATCAATACTGGAACAAAGAGAGCCACAAATTGGCATTGTATACAAATTCATACGCGTCAACAGTTTATGAGTTATAATAGAATACAATGTTTATTCAGTTTAGAAAGAAAAACTTGTCATGCCACGAGTCTACTCAGAGACAAATGTGCGATTTGCATTCCCCCCCCCTGCAAAATGTTGGCCAAGTTGTCAAAAGTTTTGATGTAAGATGAGCCTGAACTCATCATCGTTTCTGTGAAAAATTCAAATTGATGACATTTTTTTTTGTCTGTGGGAGGTTAAAAAAACAAACAAACCCATTAGGTGTAAATCAAGAGGAAAGAATGCAGACATTAAATCAAACACAGGAACATTTTTGTGGTGGTGGTGGAGGGGTGGGTGGTGTGTGTGAATAAAATCACGAGAAATCCATCCATACATAAACAGTGAGAAAATACCGAAATTCAGACGTGGAGATGTGATCTTATGCTAAGCTAACCATCAGAAGACTGCCAGCTGTTCTTTTTCCTGTTGGCTAAGAGTAAAAAAAAACAAATCTCTTGGCTGCAGCCAATTCATATTACAGAACCAGATATCTCATTTACACTCTCAGCTAATAAATGTATTTTCATACATTACTGCGCTTCTCATTTAAAGTAGTAATACTGTCACTGTCACAGTGAGGAAGATTCTGTTGTGATATTTGAATCAGATAATCACAAAAAACAAAAAAAACCTTGAGAATTACAGATAACAACGGTTCTGAACACAGTGTTTCAGCAGGAATGTGTTTACTTGTAAAGACTCATAGATCACTGATTTTAAAAAACAAACAAACATCTGTGTCTCGCAGAAACGCCCATAAGTAGGACTGTAAAGCATAACAAAGATAGCATGGGGGCGACTAAGAGAGAAATACACTGTAAGAGCCGATCTGTTATCAACAAAATAGACTCCCAGAACTGAATTAGTCACACCAATACATCAGCTACAAAACATTATGAATCATATTTGAACCAGCTTCTCTACAACCTGACTTCACTGCACTACATCATTTTTCTCCAATCCCCATGCGGGGCCCCGTCTGACAAAATCAGTTACATATGTCTGAAAGGCTTTAGGGCTGTCTTCCAAAAGGCACCAAAACATACGTAACCTCTTCAGATAAGCCGCCATTCAAGAGACACAAGAGGCCTACCATGATGCATCATGGCTTAAAGAAACAGAGCTTGAAGGGACAAAGGGTGCATCTGACTGTGAAGGGACAGACTGATGACTTGTGTTTGAGGAATTTACTGATTAGTTACCTGGTGACCAACTACCTATCAATCAAGCTTGGCCCACCCATAACAATGCATAATCAATTTAACTGGGTGAATTCTAAAAATTAAAAAAATGATCCCACGCAGAGCCAGGTCATCAGAGTCATCAGAGGTCACACAGCAAGAGAGCCAAGGGTTGTTTTTCCATGGACTTCTATGCAATCATAAGTCTATTGCAACCAGAGGAGTTGGCTTTAACAAGAATGCAGATTTAAGACAGAAGGTAGTATGTCCTTGGGCAAGACACTCCACCCGTTGCCTACTGGTGGTGGTCAGAGGGCCCGGTGGCGCCAGTGTCTGGCAGCCTCGCCTCTGTCCATGCGCCCCAGGGTGGCTGTGGCTACAATGTAGCTTGCCATCACCAGTGTGTGAATGTGTGCGTGAATGGGTGGATGACTGGATGTGTAAAGCGTTTTGGGGTCCTTATAGGGACTAGTAAAGCGCTATACAAATACAGGCCATGTCCATCTCTTTTATTGTCTTTGGGACTGATTTAATTTTGGGACCAAACCATAGTGGATATTTGGGAACTGAGATTTTTGCTTTTCTTTACTCAAAACTTTCCATTTGCCTCAAAATATGTCTTATTCATAAAAATGGAAGAGGTCAAGAAGTATGTATATAGAGAAAGATCAATTTCACATTTCAGCTTTGTGTATGCACAGTTTTCCAGGTTCTTGGAGTATTATTTTATATTATCCAATGCGATGCACGAAGACTAAGCTGAACTGAAACGGAAAAAAAGAAGATGAAAAAAACCTGCTGACTTTATATTTGTATGAAACAACCAGCTACTTCAGAGAGGCCCCTGGCAACTGCTGCCACTTAATTGGAAGCAGTTGAGTGTTTTGTTTGCGGTGCTCACACCCTAGCTCTCTCCCACCTCTTCTCTCCCTGATATATCTCTCCCCTTAACTTCTGCACCCATTCGCCTTTGTTACTGCTGGTGTCACCTGCTGGGACAGAGTGTCATCTACTTGTTAGCTCCTCACCGGGTTGCCCATTTGGAGGAGTAAAGAAAAAAAAAACAAAACCCTAAAGTGTGGGGGGATGGTACGCTGAGGTAGCTTTTTCCAATTTAGAAAGCTCTTCAAGGGGTTGGATGAGTGTGATTTGAGGTGAGAACCTAACGTCTCTGTCTTTGTCTGTAGTGAGGCGAAATACCACACCCATAGAGACCACTGTTTTCCTTTATGTCTGTGTCCTGTGAATTTCTATAGCAGAATTATTTGGGATGTGGAGAGTAGTTCCACACACACACGTATCTGCACATATCTACACAGATATGTCCTACAGTTTAACATGGGTGCAAAGAGTTTACTGCTTGGCACTTTGTTTAATTAGCATTCAGCCCAGTAACAGGTAGACTGTACTTTTGTCCTGGCTCCCTCTCCTCAACCCTAACCAGTCATGGCAGATGGTTGCCCCTCTGTAAGTCTTGTTTGTGCCAGATGTTTCTTCCTGTTAAAAGGGAGTTTTTCCTTCCCGCTTTCGGCAAGTGCTCATAGTGGGTCGTCTGATTATTTGGTTCTCTGTATTATTGTACAGTTTTTACTTTACTGTTATGATTTAGCGCTATATAAATACAACTGAACTGAACAGCTTTTGGCGAGATCTTTGAATGACTGGAGAGAGTCAAGGCACAACGGTGACCCTGGGATCAGATTAGAGATTTCAAGGTGCACACATCTTCCTTGCTTTTGTTGAGCATAAGCCAAAACTGGTAACAGAGATAGACGTGCTAGGAAAGAGAAAAGAAATAAAATGCTAATGCTATTTGAATATCTCACCCACCATTAGAAAACACTGTCAAAATGAATGCCTGATAACACATACGTCAGAGTAAACAGACAGCGAGGGAAGTTTAATTAGTCTATTCAAACCTATTTAAAGTCACATAGTATAAAATGAGCATTCACATTAAAGACAATAGGCTCTGCTCATACAGTGCAATTGATCGTGCCATCTGTTGACATCTAATTAATGTGCTGACTAGAATTAATTGTCATAGTTAACAGCAACTTGCCAAAATTATGCTATGGTTTTATTAAACAAATAAACAAATAGGAGAACGGTATGTTTTGCAGTAAGCTATGGTAAGAGATGATTGTTTCTATTCCTGTTTGTAGGGTATCAGCATAGATATACACACGTTGGCCTGCTGATGTTACAGTTGCTACATTAATCACATTAAATCCTCAAACTTGACAACATTTTGCTGTATCGTGTCCACTGTGCTCTACAAATACTGTTCTTTGTTACTGAGGTTTGGCAGGTGGTGTTTTGAAAAACTAGGCTAGCAGAACCATTGTCCTGAAAATATGGTTTCCAGTACTGTAAGAATCACTCTAAAAGTCCAAACTGTGATAGAACTGGTTAAGAAATGAATGTATTAAGATACTCCTCCTCCCTTTCTGGCAATCCCCTCTACTCCTTTCAGAGGAACAGCAATATATTCCCATGCTTGTCAAAAGACACAACATCTCCAGCATGATTTCCTCCAGCTTCACTTGTATATTCAGCTCTCTCTTCACTCCAGCAGACCGGTACAGTTACTGAGTCGTGTCTTCAATCTTGGAAGAGGAGACTCACTCTCTTCTTCAGCACACTGACTCAGACCCAGCAGACAGAGTGGCGACTGCAGCTATATCTACTCCGTATCTTTCAACCTAAAGAGCTAGCCGCGGCTCCTTCCATGTTCCAGGAACTCATCCTCTGACCACTGTTTGATCCACACCAGACCCCATAGCTCTTTTGTCATGGATCTGGATCTAGTGGCTTGGCCATCACAGTAGTCATTTTATCCATTTGCAGGCTTGACTCCAGTGTGAGTCCCCAGTAACCCAGTCCTGAGACAAGTCATGGTCACAGTCATTTTTTTTTCATGGTGATCTTTTAATCAGACTTTTTTTGGGGGTTTTTTGCCACTTTTTCTCAGGGACAGTTAAATGCCCATGGAACTAGTATTCTTCTGGTACAATGATGCAGTTATGTCTGACTTCAGTAAAGCGTATGTGAGTGCAGACAGTATCATCACAAATGTCTATCACCCGCTGTAAGTGTGCATCACTGGTTTTAAATGTATAACTGCTGAAGAGCTTCAATAATTCACTGCACTGTATGTGTCAAAGTTCTGTTGTGTGCAGGGAGGACTTGTGGGCGTTAATATTTGATGTCCTCCTTTCTAACGGTGAGCTGGTGCAGAACTGATGGATGACCCCTGATGTTTGCGTGTGTCAGTGTTATTCATCAAAATAATGTGGGAGAAGGAAAGAAAGAGATGGAGACTCATCCAGGCCGTCTCAGGTCACAAGTTTTTCTTACATTTTTTTTCCCTTTAGCAGCTAGAGTATTCAATTCTTAACAGACCCATCCTACAGATAGATCATGAATAATTTATTGCAAATCTTTCTCTCACCTCTACAAAAACTATGTGTCACTCAAGCCAAGCTTTCAATTTACAAATGAAAAACAATGAAAGAAAAACAACAAATAATACACAAGATGAAACTCAAGTGCTGCCAGTGTGAGGCTGAGCACATAAACAATGTCAGACAACCTTAAAGCAAAAAACCAGAACCTCTTAGTTCTGGATGGGGATTAATCTTTGTCCAAGCTTGTATATGCGGCTTGTAGTCTATGCATTTAAATGATCCATGGTGAGTACTTTCTGTGAGGTGTTAGTACTGTGATTGGTCTATAAAGTCAGTAGTATCAAATTATATTAAAGTTGTATTTTGTCCTGATTGGCACGCACTCCTGATTTTTTTCTGGTGTGACCCAGTACAGCTTTCAGCTGCTAACCCAGTTACGGTTCCCTCACAGAATTAGATCAAACAGGAGGGAAATCTTTCTTGGGACTTCGGTGGGAAACATGTTCTTGCTAAAGACAATAATAGAGTTGAATAAATTCTAGTCAAAATTGAGATATTTAAAGTTATGGCGAAGCTTCTGACATCAGATTTGAAAGGAACCCTTAAAAATGTCCACTTTGAAATAATAAGAGAAATGAGCTACCAAACATAAAGTTTGAGGTCAGGTCAAGTGGTATCAAACTAATCGGGGCAGGAATGAGGACACGTTCTTTTTCAGTGCTACAAACCTAAGATATGAGGAAAGGAAAACAAGGTGAATCTTGTGCGAGACAGACACAAGTAGAGGACTTTTTACAACCTTCACCACTGTAGGGTAGCTGATCACCTTTACACTTTTCCACTTGCTAACGCTCTACCTGATATGTAAAAAAATCCTTCTCATGTGTACTTTTATTTTACACAGTATTTGGACAATTACACATTTTTAAAATCATTTTACCAGTAATGCAGCAGTCAGTATGTGATTAAAGTGCAGTCTTTCAGCTATCATTCCAGGGGTTCAACACAATTATTGCATTAACTGTTTTTGAATTAAAGGCCTTTTCAGAAGCTCAAAAGTAACTGGACAAACTATCATAAAAACGTTTTTTTTTTTGTTTGTATTGTTTTTTACAGTCAATGCTGCCTGAGCTCATGGATATCAGCAAGTGCAATTTACTCCTTTGAGATGCGTCAGGCATTTACTGCAGCGTCTCTCAGTTGCTGTTTGTTTGTGGGTCTCACTGCCTTCAGTTTTGGCTTCAGTAACCAAAAACCATGCAATACTAAACAGAGATCGAGTGACTGTCTTGGCCTTTGAAGAATATCCAATTTCTTTGCTTTGAGAAACTATTGGGTTGCTTTTGCAGTATGCTTTGGGTTATTCATTTGCTCTGTGATGTGCTGTTTGAGCAGTTTTGCATCATTTAGCTAAATGTGTACACTATTCATCCTCTTATGTTCGATCAACCGTCACTAAAGTCATTAAACCCCAGTTTTATTGGGGCCTTACATGCCAGTGCCATAACACTTTCTCCACCATGTTAGACAGATGATGATATATTTTATTCTAGCAAAATATAATCAGGTTTTCCTTTCCTTGAGTGTAATCCATGGCGTACACCTCGTTATAGCCACCTGTCTTCACATTCACACATACACACATCCTGTTAATTCCTTCCTTTCAAAAATGTAGCAGATTTATGTTAGCCAACATGGCCTCATTCACTCACACCAACATTTCTTTGACTCTGATATTGAGAACTCAGTTAACAGATACCAAACACGAGCCATTTAACATTTGCGTCAACTCGAGAGATCTTATCATCTTCATTTGTAACAACTTGTTTGAAAATACGGGACTATGCATAAATATGGTTTCAATTCCAGCTGCAGAGACCAAAAACAATTCACAAGAATCACTAGACCTCCTGGAGTACTGGTTGTAGCCTACTTGTTTCACAAAATGATCAGTTGTGTCCTACGGATGCTGCGTGCTAACCAAGAATGCTAATGTTAGCAGCAAGCTGTGTCTTGCAGCTATATCTAGTAATCTATTAGTCCATTCAATACAATCAGGCTAAACATGCTTAATTATTCTGTCTATTAATATTCGAAATGTTGCACCATAATTTATGTTTTCAAGCAGCTTGAGATTGTGGATTGTTAGTGGTTAAGCAGGTAAGCACATGTAACAGCCCGAGTTCATTTCTAACCCAAGGCCCTTTGCTGTATGCCTACTTCTCTCTCTTTGTCCCTGTCTGCTTCCTGTCTCCTCTTTATTAAAAATCTATTTCTTAAAGGTGAGAAAAGTCCTAATTGATATTTAAAAAAAAGGTTCAGTTATGATTACTGTGCTCCCAAAATTTTAGAAAAATGTTGCCAAGAAAAAAAAAATGGTATTACCAAATGTACTGAAATAAAACCACAAGTTTATTGTACCTAGAATTTCAAGGCTCCTTTGTTTTCAAAACAGCTTACTGAAACTCACTGCTGGCTTGTCAAATGTAATTTATTACTGCAAATGAGACTGTTGAGAAGTTGCTGTTGACTAACTTCCTGGCAAGATCCAGAGTTAACACACAGTGAGAAAACACCTAAAAAATTTCCATGAATTGTTTTATTTAAAACGACCAATCAGTTGTCTCAGCATAGTAATCTTTTCAGCTTTTTTCTAAAGGTAGCTAAAGCTCCGCAGCAACTGTATCTTAATTGTGTTTACTTCGTGTTGGTATGTGTGATTATTTTCACCTGTAGAAGTAAAGCCATGGAGAGAAAACATTTTCAAGTCTAATAAATTGAGAGAAAGGGCAGCTGGAGTTACAGTGAAATATTTTATGGGGAAGTGAACAAGGCAGCATTTATTAGGCATTTAAAGCTTCGTATTTTCAGCCTTGTGTTTGCTCTTAACACCTTCACAACAAGCAAATACAAATGTGAACAAAATGCCAAAAAGTGTAAAGCACTGTGTTATTTTGTGAGAACTGCAATACTAAAAAAAAGAAAAAGTAGAACCCTTAATTCAATATGTGCCTGCTTGTAAGTGAGCCTGTGTTTTGTAAGAGCGAGACAATTCTCGCTTCTTGGCACTCCATTAAGTTTTAACTTGTGTTTACTCATTTTGTGTAGCCAATCTGAGATAACAAGCTCTAATTAGGCATTGCTAATTCATCATTTGAGCCAAAAGACTCCCAGCACAAACAGTAGGATTCATTCTGTAATATCCCACATACCTGGCAGTTGTATTGCATCAAATCATTTCTTCTTTGCAGTTGTTGTTGTTTTGGTCTTGTGGCTCTTTGCTACAGAAGAAAAAAATGTTCAGATTGTGCCTGGCTTTTGCCCATAACGGCAGACTGAGAAATGCAATCAGACTTTATTATGTACTTCGCAATTTTTAAATACGCAACTAAAAAAACATAATCCAACCCGAATAAAGTTCAACATAACGAGGAAATAATTTTCTTCCTTTTATGCTGTCTCGACAAGCTAGCACTGACAATTCTCTGGACTTGTGATAAAAATGTAAACCGTCTTATGCTACAGTCACACTAGGGAAAACAGTTGTTGGACACTGTGGCACAAATTACTGTGAACGTACACAATGAACTTGTAATCTGGTTACATTTGTTGCTTTGAAGAACAGTTGCCTCATGGTGATTTTAATTGTAAGGTAAAGGACCCTACAATGATACAGAGAATACAGAGAAAAGTCCAACAATCATATGAACTCCTATGAGCAAGCAATCTGGCAACACTGGGAAGGAAAATCTCCCTTTTAAAAAGAAGAAACCTCCTGTGGATCCAGGCTGAAAAGTAACATAATTAATATTATATAAGTAAAGTAATGCAATGCATTACTAATCAGAGAGACTTCATTAATCCCAGAGCAGCAATCCCTGCAAATATACCACAAACATTAAGCACGCATATAAAAATGAGTGTAGAAACAGAGATATTGGTAGATAAATATTAAGATAAATAGATAAATATAGAGATATAGGTATAAATATACATATAAATATGAAAGGACAACAATGTGTGCAAATATATGTCATGGAGTACAAGTAATGTGTAATGAATTTCCTTTTTGAGTAATGACGAGGGAATTAATTGCCAGTCTGCCTCATGCTAGCCTAAATCTAATGTCTCAGACACTTTACTAAAAGACAGCTTTGTGTAATTTGTAGATTTCAGCAGCTCTAAAAAATTGTAGTATTTGATAGTTGTAGTTAGTATTTGATGGTCTGGGAGTATCCACAGGCTGGGTAGACTGAAGGTTATTGGATCAGGTTGAGCATGAGAAGCTGATTATGCTAGCTAGCTAGCATCCCATTTCCAAAGCCATAACTAAAAAACTAAAAAGCAGCTGAGAGTAGGTACCAGTTTTTATGATACAAACAATTAAACAAGTGTTGTAACTTTGTATGAAAGACAAAGTTACAACACTGAAAACAATTAATTTCAAGAGTTTTTTCTGTATGCTAGTTTTGCTAGTTATGTCTTGTCTTGTCCATGAAATTAATGAGGAAGGCCTATGTGTAAGTAGTTTTTGCTTAATGTGTCATTACTCAGCCCAAATGCCAACTGTCCAGCTGGCTCAAACACTGTGACTTATATTTAGTTCTGTACCTAAATTTACTCATGCACATGACAGGATGACATGTTAAGCGTGTAGGAAAAAAATAGACATGCATCTCTGACACTCATTTCTTTTGCGTGAAAACTGACTTAGAATAGATGAGAATGTTTGAATGCCACAATACATGATCATAATTTAGAGTTTCAGCTTCTTTACAATTATTTTGTTGAATGATGAAACCTGAGACCACTGGAACTGTATCAGGAAACTGTGGCGATACAGTGCAAATCAAGTCAATTTGCAAAGAGAAATTATTATTTTTGTGCTCAGGCTTACATATATTTAGTTCTTGTAGAAGGCAGTGTTGAACCTGTGTCAGGGGTCTCATTCTGATTGCCTTAAATGTTAAAAAAAAACAAAACCTAGACACGTCTCCCACCCAGAGCGAAACTTCTCTCAGGAACAAGGACTCCAGATGTTTCTCACTGTTTGATCAACCTGCACCATTCATATATCTTCCAAGGCTATGTAGGTCAGCTCTTTGTTGTAATTGGCCTTAGAGTGAGTATAACAGCAGCACACAGCACTATAAGGTTGACATAATGAGAGCAGACCGCTCCAAGTTTCAGTCCCTTCAGTACCCGCCACCCCCATTATGTTTCCAGCGCAGCAATGAGCTTCAGGTTTCCAAGAGTTCATCATTAAGTCCATGGGATGTAAATCGTAAGCATACTTTTTGGTGAACCGCTGTGGAATATGAAATATGGCAGGTATGTGAACGCCTCTGCCGTGATAGTTTATATACTACGTCAACCAGAGTCACTTGACATAGGATCACATATGTGCTGGTTTAGACTCTTCTTGTAGCTTAAAGGATGATAAAAGGGTGATACATGGATGTTACACCATGCAAGAACAGAAAAAGAGTTTATGGCAAACTGTAAGAATGGGTGAATCTAAGTTACACCTCTTAACACACTGATAATGTTATATAAGCTGTCCATTTTCAGTACATCGTTGTGGGTGTCTATAATCCAAGTTTCACAAGATGTAATCAGCCAGAGTAGGTTTTATTAGTAGCAGACAATATAGAAGGTGTTATGTCTCAGCGTTAACACATCTCAACAATGTGAATGGAGAGAAAGAGGAGGAAGAGCACGTGACTTGTTATCCACAAAGGAATCCTTTACTGCTTCTGTTACTGTGCACACAATAAAACACATCCAGTGCAGCAAATTTCACGGTAAAAGAAGATATTGAAAGAGGACGTTGTCAGGAGGCAGGATGACAAAGCAAAGCCTGAGCAGGGGAAGGGGTGTTCATTTCATAGCCAAACAGAGAAACAGAATCCCTACAGAACTTAGATTCATTCCACAAATTACTTTCCATCACGTTGTTTGAAGTGAAAGTATAATTCTATAACACGCATTACATGAAATAGATGAAAACTGGGCTGCTCCACAATGATGGGGCATAAGGGGAAAATCTTTTTATGTAGTCAGTTATTATCTAACTATGCCCTTTTTCTGCCTTTCCCCATCATGCTAGTAACATTACGTTGGTATTTTGAATAGATGTGGATATTTCCCTACCTATTCTAGTTGTTTATGCATAGTGTCCATGATATAACATTTGTGGCAGATGTTAAGAACACTGGAGACAGTCTGTCTGTGAAGGTTCTCAGTCATCCAGGTCATCGTAGTCTAAGGAGCTTGGAAAGAAAAGCGTCTGGACTTCTTTAAGTTGCTTGAAGACGTCTCACCTCTCATCCGAGAAGCTTCTTCAGTTCTAAGTTAAATTCTTCTTCAGTTCAGTTCTAAGCAAACACTGGAGACAGTCAGAGTTAACTGTGTAATTATCTCTGAAAGGCTCACAAACACACACCTCCTGTTTTGAAAATGAAATCATAGAGCTATTAAACAGTAGTGAAGCCAGTACCCCGTTAAACCTGTTTTATTTAGAGCATTTAGAGCATAAATCAATACACACACACACACACACACACACACACACACACACACACACACACACACACACACACACACACACACACACACACAAACAAACAAAAAAACAATGTGAAAACCTAAAACAAGGTGTTTCATTAACTTGTGTCACTTGTATGATAAGACACAAGGCAAGCGGTAAGTGTTAGTAAGTGTTTTTGTTTTCTTGGGAAAATACATAAGAACAAGCAGCAGACCAAAGACTGTTTAACTGACCGTTCCCTTACTCATAGTGAAACCATAGCAACATGCAAAATGCATAAGCAGGTTAGAAAGTCTTTAGACTTCACCAGCATCTTCCCAAAACCAGAAACACCAAAGTAAAAAATGTGTGGAACAGTCAGAACACATTTACATTCAACATTTTTGTGACAAAGACCTTTTTTTGTGTGATTTTGCCTGTGTACACTTCCAGCTGAGTTTAAATTGGACTAATAGGCTGTGATAGATATGCTAACTTCAGCTTCAAATCGAGGGATTTACCAAAGTATCATATTAACTGTTTAAGAATTACAAGCAAAAACTAATTGAGTAACTAACTGACAAGCAGTTTAAAGGCATAGTGAGGCCTCCTCTGTATGCTGTAGTGCTGAACTTTGCTCTAAAGGTTTAGACCTCACATAAGGCTTAGGCTGAAAAACTGAAATGAACCTATCTGAGAAATAGCAAAAACCTTAGGAGTGGCTAAATGAACAATGTGGTATATTTTTAAACAGCAACGCACTGATGAGCTCAGCAACACCAAAAGGCCAGAGAAGACTACTAAAACCTCTGTATGAAGACATCTGATTGATTATAAATAAATACCTTGCAAAGTGCAAACCACTGGTTACACGCAAGAACAAGAAGACAGATTACATGTTGGCAGAAATCATTTAAAAGAGATAACAGATCTTTAAAAAAACAAAAACAACTTTGGATGAATGAAACCAAGATTATTTTGTACCAGAATGATTGGAAGCAAAAAGTGTAGAGAAAGAAATTATTCAGATTCAGCCAAATGAAGCAGAAATGATCAGACAGTGCTCTGCGATGCAAATGAATAATAACTCAAAGCCTATTGTAAAACCAATACAAGTGTTTCTCAAGACAAACAGATGGGATGTTTTTAAATGGGCAAGTCATTCATCTGATCTGGTTTCTAGTTATTAAATATAAAACTGTTTGTACAATTACTTTTGAGCATGTAAAAACTTGAAACATTGTAGACTGTAATTCCTAAACAATGCATTTCAATCAAATCTGAAAATTTGCACTTCAGTCACATTGTTTGATTGTTTTTTTTTCCACTGCCGTGGTGCACATAGGCAGAATTACAAACTAATGTGCCACTGTCCACAGACTTACAGACCTAACTAAAGCATCTTGATTGTTTAAAATTCATTTGCTAAACAAACTGGTCAGTTATCATTCATATCAAGGTGTAAATCTAAATCTAAAATACCGTATTTCACATCTAACAGGATGTTGCTTCCTGAGATTGCTATTGAAATGTAGTCCTTCCCACTGCGTCCCTGCTCCTTCTGTCAGCGCGAGTGAGTGACACAGATTAAAGAATGAGCTGAATCGAAGCTGCCAGAGAAAAAAGGTGAGAGGGAGCAGAGAGGGAAATCAGAGGTGAGAGTGAGAGAAACGCAAAGAAAGTGATGCTATGCAATTCCTCAGCTTGGTGGTTGCCGAGTTGAATTCTCCTTTGGGAGATCCAGTGGCATCCAAGAAGGATCGTGCCATAAAAATGACACAGCGTCAGGAGTGTGGTCATGGCCAGGGGAATATACATTACATTGTACATATCCCTGCTTTCATTAGGCCTCAGCCTGCACACAGCTCAGTCTCCTTTTCTCATCTGCATCCCCTTTATTGCCTCCATTCCTCACACAGAGAATTCATTAGAAACTGACCGCGTGACAAGTGTGCAGAGCTTAATAAACCGCTTAACGGATGCAGAAGATAATGGATACTGGCCTTTGTGTGTGGAAGCGTGAGAGAGACAGCTGAGAGGGTGTGTATGTGTCTGCAAACAGTGTTGCCTCTCCAGTGGAACAGTGATGTTTTTTTTTTCCATTAATGTATATCACTTCCTTGTGTGAGGTTTACTTTCTTAGCAATCTGAAGGTGCAGAGTCTGAGACGCACCTGCTTGTAATGAAATATGGACTGATAAGAACTTTTTCTCCCCCTGCGCACAAACACACTCACCTTATCGTAGGGCTGCCAGGCAACTGTGTGTGTTTACCTGTCACACCAAATGCATGTCAAAAGCAGATCATGAAGTTTGGCACTGGGGAGGTGGTGGATGGGGGGCATCGGTGACTGCAGTTTGCAAGCTCTATTTGCTTTCATACTTGCAGGTTTGAAGGGAATGACTGTTGTATGAAAGGAAACCTTGCCCGCTTGCTCACGCACTGGTTGGCATTAAAGGTCCGGTGGCATGAAAACATGATTAAAACAGGAAATGAGGCAATGTGTAAAGAAAGGCTACGACTGAATGCTCCTTGGAGGTAAATAGGGGTTGTCTCTAAAGCATTTTTTAGAAATTATAAGCAAACTGCTGGAAGTCAAGCATACAGATGACAATCAGGTATCAGATGCTCATAGGGATTGGTGAAATCTGCTTATTTTTGCTATAAAAAGCTCAAGATGAATATCTCCTCACTTCAACAATGCCATAGTCTTGGAGATAAAATGTAAGCGGGTCCCTCGCTTCAGATGAACAATGTAACTAGATAAAATTCCCAGGAGCATGATTCACTCTGCTGCAATCTGATTTCTTCAATAACTTGAACTTGCATAATTTCTTTGGGTGTGAGGTATCTTAAATAAAGCACTATATTGTCATGATGCATACTTATATTGTTTCATCGTTGTGCACTGTAATCAAATTGTCTCAAGCTGGCAGATATATTGCTTTTAAACAGTCAAGCTCTGATATGTTAGCTGTGTTATTTGAGTGATGCTTACAGGGATAAAATAATCAGATGTTGGCCTTCTCCATTCTGTCATGATTCTCCATCATGACAAAGTCAAAAAAAGGACAGTATTTGGCAAGCTCTCCTGCAATCTTCAATGTGAAATTACTCTGGTGAGTATAAGTTTACAGCAGTGCACTCGGACTCAGGCCTGAGTGAAGCTGTGAGAACAATGAATCGTTTGGAGGGTGAGATCATTTCTTAAGGACAGGGTGGAGTCAGCGATAGTGATGGCAGATGGATTTAACCCAGACTGACATGGTTATAACAGCTTGGATAGACTCTGGTAGGTCATAATTCACTCGCATACATATGAGACAGTGAAAGCGTATCTAGCGTATACATGCACACACATACATAAAAGTGTTTAACCAATCCGTCTGGAATTGAGTGGGGCCTCAGACAGAGATGCTTATCTCTGAAAATGCCACACACGAGTTAAACACACTATACTTTCCCCTGCAGTGCTCATCCTTGCTAAAGAAAGCGGGAGGAGAGACTTGTGTTTGCATAAGCGGGCCACCCAGCCTGACCTCTTCTGGCATGCAGCCAGGGTGGAGACATTTGACTTAATCCAACATGATGAAGTGGTGAGGCTATTCAGTCACACTGAACCCCAGCACAGAGGCATTCAACATGAGACAATGAAACTAAATCATGGACAGTAATAACGGATCACCTAGGGTTGCGGACTCTTATTGGACAGTACAGAGATGGGAGGGCATGTCAGGTATTCATGAACTTGTCCCACAAAGGAACAGCCAGAGAAGTCTAAAAAGAACTAGGAGTTAAATTGAGAGATTCTCCATCATGATGCTATTTTTCTGATTCAAGCACAGCATGTGGAAGATGCAAATGTGATTCATAATAGTGCATCAGAGATCCAGAATGTTATAAAGTTTAATAAAAGAAACTTTAGAGCAGATTTTATAAGATATTGCTGAGGGCAAAGACACGAATACTAACAACACATTCATTACGTAGGACAGAATGGGTATATTTGCACGAGTGGATGAAACCTCTTCTCTCTATTCCAATTAACACGTTATGGTATATATAGAAAATTAGTCACAGAGTTTTGACAGGCAGCCATACACAGTTTGACTTATTTGTCCTCTTATGGTAGAGGATAACAACTTTCCACCCCAAACTCTTGCACCAAGCTAGCACCAGCTGGAAGGAAAGCAGAGACCGAACTGATTAACCCTCCGTCAAAGTAGCATTACTGCAGCAGACAAGCTAAGCCCAAAATGTCAAAGGATTGTTACTGAGATCAGTTAGCATAAGTGTTACAATGTGCTACTTACCAGCGGCGCATGAAAGTCAATCCAAGAAACTGAGAGATCACACTAAAGGTTATAAATAAAAGGAAATAACCTAATCCTCGAGTCTAAGAGGCACGCCATAATTTCAGAGTCCGTGAATATGCTAGGGTGCCACTTGGGTCCGAGTAAACTTTGTCACCAGATGGTGAGCGCAAGGCTACGTGCAGATGTTTGCGTGCGCTCAATTATTTTGTAACTCTTGGAACTTATCCACCAAAACATTTCACCAACTACGTATGTGCCCTGCAGACAGACTTTAGTGGGACTTCAAAGAAATATAACAGGAAAGACTACTCATCAGTGGTGTGTTCGACTGTCTGCAGTATTATCCCTCTGTTATTATGCTGTGAGGGATGTATTTATGAGAGTGGAAGTGGTCTCTTCTTGGATGAGGGCATAAAGCTTCACTCAGTGCTTTAATGAGCATGAAAATATGGTGAGTCACATGCAAAGACCTTTAGAGACACCAGATCTTAACCCAACTAATTACCTACATTTTGGACAAAAGCAACACTCTTTATCATCCTCATTAAAACATCAAATGAGAGAAAAACCTTTAGGAAAAATGGTATTCCATCCTTCAAACAGTATTCCTGCGAGTGAAAAATCAATCAGCACTGAAGCTATTCTACCAGACGTACACTCAGGAACACTTTTAATCAGAGAATAGCATCAAGGGAACTAAACTACTGAGATATTGATTTGGTCAGGTAAGTCGCAGAGAGGGTTGTTAATCAGTTTCAGCTGCTTTGGTGTTAATGAAATTAACAGGTGCGCGAGGGGAACAACAAAAAGACAACCCCCAGCACAAGAATGGTTTTACAGGTGGAGACAACTTGCAATTCTTTCCTCCAAATCTTTTCTGTCTGTTTTTTAAAAAAAAATGTTTTACTCGTTTTGCATTTGGCTAGGGTCAGTGTCCCTACTGGCACCACAAGGAGATTCCTGGACCCTACAGAGGTTGTGCAGGTAGTCCAACTCCTTCAGAATGGCACAATGTCATGGCCCATTGCCAGAAGGTTTGCTGTGAATCCCAGCACAGTGTCAAAAGAATGGAGGAGATTCTAGTTCCTGCAGAGCTGGACAGGGCTGTAGAAGGTCCTGTAGGACTGCTACTTCGTGCATGGGGGAATAGGATGAGCACTGCCAGAGCTACAAAATGACCAGGTCACTGAGACCAGATAATCAGAAACAGACTTCATGAAGGTGGCCTGAAGGCCTGATGCCGTCTAGTGGGTCCTGTGCACTGTACTGCTCAACTGGAATTTGCCATAGAATACCAGAATTGTTATGCCCGGTATTGCCTCCATGTGCTTTTCACAGATGAGACCCTGTTCCCCCTGAGCACATGCAACAGATGTAAAGGGTATTAAGAAGCTGTGGAAAACGTTATGCTGCCTGTAACATTGTTCAGCACGATCAGTTTGGTGGTGGGTTAGTGATGGTCTGGGGAGGCATATCCATGGAGGGACACACAGACTCTACAGGCTAGGCCAGGGGACCCTGGTGCAATCTGTTCTCGGTACCTCCTGGTGCACGACAAGCTTCATGTGGTAAGGCAGTTCCTTGAGGATGAAGGAATTGATACCACTGACTGGACCGCACACTCGCCTCACCTAAATCCAGTAGAACACCTCTGGAACATTATGTTTGTGTCTATTTTGCAAAAATGAGATTTCTGCAAAATGTACTGTACAAGCCAACATCATTTTTTCGCTTAGGTTTTTAGGGTGTCTTTGAATTCAGCCCCCTGTTGATAAGTCATTTTTATTTCCATGAAACAATGTAGCATCTTTTCATTCCTAACACATCACCCAGTCCATATCAGTACAGATAACCAGCATTTCCTTTCTCCTGTTGAGATATGATCCATTTTCAAAGTGTTCCTTTCATTTTTTTGAGCAGCCTGCATGTATACTATTAAGACATTTTATGTTGGTTTTTCCTGAAATTTGTCACTGCTGTAGTCTTTCTCTGTGACACGAAAAGCGCTTTATGATATTTTATTCTTCCATTCCCATTCCATTTTTCTGTTGCTCTGGTATATCATGCAACAGTTTATTCTGTAGTCAAACTGGCATCTTGCTCTACAAATCTTGAGTGAAAGATAGAGATCATGCTTGTCAGGTCCCCGTGTGCAAGTCAGCTCATTTCTATTCAGGCCACACGTTCAGCCATGTCAACAGTGTTTTCCTTTGTCTCCTATGGATTCCATGCCTCCGTTGGCCTCATAAATAGTTTCTCAGTAAAACCCTGTGATGATAGATGGTGACTACATGTAAGAGTTGAGTTTTGCTTTAATTCTTAGCCCTCATCCCGACAATTGCATTCAGTCTTTGCAATGTGAAACAAATCACAAGAAAGTTTTGTGGAAAAAAAATCAGCTACCTTCATTGCGGTATATCATCGGGCATATGAAAGGATTTGTATGTTGTAATCACACCAGTACATACAAACACACAACTCGGCACTCAAGTACAACTACGATGTGATTTATGAGGCCAATGTCAGCTGCAGCTTTGCAGGGTAATCCATTAAAGCTCTTATCTGCCTCTCCAGTAGAAGGCAGCCCTCATATCATTTAGGAGAGGAGAACAGCCCAATAAACCATTGCCACAAGAGATCCATACACCCACAGAGCTACACAGAGAGAGAAGGAGCACAACAAAAATATTTTCTTATTGATGTAAAGCCGGTTTGGCTGAGAGCAGTAGGTGGGAGCAGTGTTTGAAGTGTTTGAAACGCAGAGTTAAGTCAGAGAACAGAGGCTGAGCTGTTAAAAAATTGCATACATGTGTTCTGGAAGGAAATGTGATATGAAGGGTTACTGAAAAATTCAAACGCTACAAACTGCCTTATCTGTACTGCAGAATCTTTGAGGGTGGTTTGTGTTTTCAAAGACAGCTGCAAAACACAGCCTGTCTGATTTGGTCTAATAAGCTCTTCCATCATCCTTGCACGCTGGTCTTCTCAGAGTGAGGTGTTGGTTGAATAGTAAAAAAAAAGCACAGAGGCAGCTGAAAGGAAACACAATCAGGTTCACTGGAACATTTTACTATCAGTAAAGCTGATCCGATGTTTGTGTGCAGGCGTCAGGGCTATAGAGTACAAAGAAAAGACTGGAGCTTCTAGAACAAGATACCAAAAGCTGCTTGGAGGAGACAGTTTTCTGTGAGTTATGCCTTGATCCGATCACTGCAACAAATCCAAATAAAGGAGAGATTTATATTGTGTTTAAGTCTTCCTGAGTCTTTTAAAGCTGCTGTAACTGAGCTTTTTATAACAGTATATCAAGTGACAGTGAGAACGGCGTTGTTTTTTTTATTTTTATGTGAAACCTCTGCTTCCCCCCAGCTTTATGAAGCTTTATAAAAGCTGACAGTTCAGCGATCCAACTTGCAACTTTACTGTCAGGGGCTCATGTTTTCTACAAAAACCTGAAACTGTAATCGAGACAATGTGGAGTTTGAATTCTGGGAGTAAACACTGTGAATATCACCGTTTCAACCACATGTGGACTGGAGGGTTAGAGCTGTGGAGTCATCAGCTAATGCTTAAACTGACTACCTGTCTTGGTTAGACTGAACACTGAACATGAAACAATTATGGGCTCACACCTCTAATAATGACATCCAATCCAATAACTTTAAAGTTATTTTACTATAAAGTACTTTAACAGATTTGTTGTGCAGTGAAAATAAGTGCAAAGGGAAGGTTATACGCCTTTGTGAAACCCATTTAAAAATATTTCACATCATTTTAAATATAATAATTTTTTTCTTTTTTTTTTTTTTTTTTTTTTTTTTTTTTTTTTTTTTTTTTTTCCGCCTGTCCCATTTGGTTCTTTAGCCGTCAGAATTGTTGTCTGAAGACCAACAAGGATACCCAATGGATTTATTTTGCCAAATGGATCATCATGGCATTGCCGTATTGGTCCATTTGATCGACCTTTGTTTTTATTATTTATTTTATTTTCAGTTGTTACAGACGGGACAGACATGAGTGAGGGATAGGAAAGGGAGAAAGAAAGAGGAAGGAAAAGAAAAACAGAAGGGGAGAGGGACAGTGAGAAAGGGGGGAAGAAAAAACATCTCCGGGATCACCTGTTGAGAGAAAAAGAATAGAAAACAAGCAAAAAAAAATAAAAAACAATGCAACACACAACACCATCGCATTAATCTAGCTAAGTGTAAACAGCAGTAAATACTAAATATTGAATGTTGTTGTGCAGCACGCAGGACAGACAGCGCACAATGTGCTTTGAAGTAGCAGCCAAGAAAGGTGTGATTTAAGTCTACGAACAGTGAACACCCGTGTGCACACCTGTGTGGATCGGCGCGCTTGTATTCAAATGGTTTCCCCATGTAATGGTCTGCTAGAGGATGTAGAGAGCCATAGCCCCGTCCCCCAGGGCATGAAGCAGGCATGGAGGAGATCCAGGCCCCAGACATCCAGAGGCCCCAGAGTGCAAGAGCCCAAGGAGGACCACCGGAGGGGCATCCGTGCCACCTTCATGGGAAGGGCTGAGGATCCCCAGATGAGGGGTCACCCAGTAGCCACCGGGCAGAAGCTAGAGGGGGCTGCACCGGCGTGCCCGCCGGCTCTGCCGGCAGCCAGCTGTGCCAGAGTGAACCGAGCCGCAGGCACAGAGGCCGGAGGCCCGAGGGCCCCCCGCGCCCCGGAAGAGGCCTGACCGAGCAGCAGGCGCCAGGCCCCGCCAAGTAGTCACCGGGAGTGAGCTGGTACATACCTGAGCGCCCAGCCCCGGACACCAAGAACCACCAACGCACCGACCCCTGAGGGCATCAGTCACCGGCAGGGAGTGTGGTGAGGGGAGATAGGCCTCCACACTTTGGAGGGCCTTGGAGTTCCCAGAGAGGTGAAGTCTAAGACCCGACCTGACATATAGACACAGACAAACAGGCACACACAGACACAGACATGCATTCCCACCCTCATGCACACATATACAAACACTCAGCACTCACCCAACGCAGGAATAAACGTAAATGGACATGTACACACAATCACACTCCCCAAACATACTCTATATCCCGGGTCCAGGTATCCTCACCCCCAGAGATGGAAACGGCACCCAGACCCAAGAGATGTTACCCTTCCCTCCGGGGTGGAGGCAAGCAGACCGCCCCAGGCTCCGCAGCAGCAGGGAGGCCAATCGGACAGCCAGCATCTCTTCCCAGCCCCCCCGCCCCGATGGCTAGCAGAGAACAGGGGTGTGTTAAGACCCCATACCTCCCTCCTCCCGCTCAAGTGTAGTGTTGCTGCGTGTTGCTCTAAAGTGTATTTAAAACAAGGGAGAGCATGGTGCTGCTGCCAGAGAGCAGCAGGTGTTAGCACGGCCCCTCCCGAGAACCCTCAATGTCTACATGGATTTAAAATTGAGAGGTGGGCACCGGCGCCAGAGGCAGGTTTGAATACACAGACCGTCTACTGGACGCCGTTAACGTGCCCACCCTCAAGGCCCTATATATATATATATGTGTGTGTTATGAGAGTGTAAGTAATGTGGATGTCTAAGTTGTGAGATAAAATTGAGGCACAGGTGGCCAGAAGAGGACAGAGGGGGGGGGAATGTCTCCCCTGCACCCTGGTGACACACCCGCACCCCAAAGCCCTACCTGTGTGGGTGGGTGTGGTGGAGCGTGAAGAGGGAGGCAGCCGGGGATGGGGAGGAAAAGAAGGGAGGGGAGGGTGTCCCTCCCTAGGGCCAGCTCCCCCGCTGACCCCAATATGCACCCCCGTCCTCTGGTATCCACCAAGGCAAGGGAGCCCAGGCCCATCCAGACCGGGGCCTACGGCAGCAACACCGCCAAGCCCCACAGGACCTGGGGCAGCCCACTCCACCCCACCGCAGAGGAAACTGTACCCACCCCAACATTCAATCATCTCCCAGACTACACAAGACACAGACACCCAGGTTAAGTTTATTCTCCACCTCTCCTATGTCTCTCCCCCACCTGCAGAGTGGACTCCTGCAAAGATGGAACAACCTCCCTGCCAGTTCAAGAGCCCCCCGGTTAGGCCGATGCACAAGAGGCCCCCTGCGCCAGGGCTGAGCCCCCGTGCACCCACCCGCCCACAACCTCGGCGACACACCGACGAGGACCGAAGCCCCCAAGGCCCAGCCAGAGCCCCAGCACGGAGGCGAAGCACCCCCGAACCCCAAACCCCCACGCCCGCCCCGGATCCACTCAGGGGCAGCCAGGCCACCAGGCCAGTAACCTACGTCCGCCAGCACAGACCATCCTCCAGCCCCGCTGCACGCGGCCACGAGGAGAACAACCTCTGAGAGCGACCAGAGCCACTAACCAGGTTATGAACACAACCCCCGGGTTAAGCCCTCCAGGGATAACGTCTCTAGGGGTCCTCCAGGTGCCCTAAGCCCATCCCAACCTCCACATCAACCACAATAGCCAAGGCGGGACCAAACCACGACCCCCCACCCCCGCTAGGTGATGGAGCCGATCAAAGGAGCCCAGAGGGATTGATCTAATGTGGTGGCAGAGGCTATATCGAGACTAATGTGATCTATTAGATAGTTTCTGTATTGGCTAGAATTAAGATTATTTTTATTTTTCCAGTTCATGAGGACCGTTTTCTTGGCGATGCATAGGGCAATAAAAACCATGTGGACTGTATTAATTTCTGTAGTGACATCATCCAAATTTCCCAACAAGCATACTAAAGGGGAGGTTGGAATTTTACATTTCAGACACTTTGATAAGTCCTCACATATCTCGTGCCAAAACTTCTGCACTGGTGGACAGAACCAAAGAGCGTGGATGTAACTGTCTGGTGTATTGCCTTGACAGTGTGAGCAGTTGTTGGCGGATGTAAAGCCCATCTTAAACATTCGATGACCTGTATAGTGCACTCTATGCAGTATTTTGTATTGTATTAATTGCAGATTGGGATTTTTAATAAATTTAAAGGTTTTTAAGCAAATCTGAGACCAGACGTTTTGGTCTAAGCTGACTGATAAATCTGCTTCCCACTTTGCAATAGGAAGGGATATTGATTCATCTATTTTAGAAAGTGTTCTGTATATTTTAGATAATAGTTTGGGGGATTTAAGAGTAAGAAATTGAACCACACTTGGTGGTGTTTGTAATTCAACTTGACTGAGGTTAAATTTCTTTTTTACTATGGATTTAATTTGTTGATATTCTAAAAATCTTTTCTTGTTGATCCCATATTGTGTAACTAGTCTGTCAAATGGAATAAATTCTGTTCCCTCTAATATATGTTCTAAGTATTTAATTCCTTTACAACTCCATTCTGGGAAATTAATCATATTTTTGTTTTGTAATATGTCAGGGTTATTCCAGATAGGTGTACGTTTGCATGGGATTAATGAAGACTCCGTTATTTTTAGAAACTCCCACCATGCTGACAGAGAAAAGCTGATGTTGATGCTTTTAAAGCATTCATGTCTTTTGATGTTTGAGCTAATAAATGGTAGGTCTGAAATCTCTAGATCATTGCATAGTGCCTGTTCAACATCTAGCCAGGGCTCATCTAAGAGGGTACATTTTAACCATTCTGAGATGAACTGAAGCCTGTTGGCTAAGAAGTATTGGTGAAAATTAGGCAGATCTAGTCCTCCTCTATCCTTGGTTCTTTGTAGCGTTTTTAAGCTGATGCGCGGGGGTTTATCTTTCCAAAGGAATTTAGAAATATGTGAATCCAGAGATCTGAACCAATCTTGTGATGGTTTGTTAGGGATCATTAAAAATAAGTAATTTATTTTTGGCAAGATCATCATTTTTATAGTGGCGACCCTTCCCATGAGTGATATGGGTAGAGATTTCCATCTAGTCAGATCGCCTTCTACTTTCTTTAGAAGTGGGATGTGGTTTAATTTAATTAAGTCTGAAAGCTTAGGAGAAACAATAATACCTAAATATTTAATATTTCCAGATTGTAGTGGGGCAGAAGATGAATTGTGGAAGGAGCAGTTAATGGGAAGAACTGTAGATTTTGGCCAGTTAATTGAATAGTCTGAAACTCTTGAAAACCAGTTTATTAGAGTAATTACCTCAGAGAGGTTGATTTGTGAGTTTTGCAGAAAAAGCAACACATCATCTGCATAGAGACTGATTTTATGTTCTACGTTATTACATTTTATGCCCTTAATTGTTGTAGCCTGTCTAAGTGCTGCTGCTAGAGGTTCGATAAAAATTGCAAAAAGTGAAGGGGAGAGTGGGCATCCCTGTCTGGTGCCCCTCAGGAGACAAAAGCTGGAGGATGTCTGGTCATTTGTTCTGATACGAGCTGTTGGGGAATTGTATAATATTCTTATCCAATTTATGAAAGAGTTTCCAAAACCAAATTTGTGTAAAGTTGCAAATAAAAATTTCCAGTTAACTCTGTCAAATGCTTTTTCTGCATCTAGAGATAATATTATGGTTTCAATGTTTTTATTGTATGAGTAGTCTATTAAATTAAGAAATCTACGAGTATTTGTTGAGGAGTGCCGACCTTTTATGAAACCAGTTTGGTCAGGATGAATTAAGAGGGGGGTTATTTTCTCTAATCTCTTTGAGAGAGCTTTGCAGATTATTTTAAGGTCTACATTTATAAGGGATATTGGACGATAACTTGAGGGAAATAAAGGGTCTTTTCCTGGTTTTAGCAGGAGACTAATGTTAGCAGAATTCATATTTGGTGGTAGTCTGCCATTTTTCTTGATTTCCTGCAACATTCCATGGAATACTGGTGCCAAAATTGTCCAGAATTCTTTGTAGAATTCTGCAGGAAAGCCGTCTGGACCTGGAGCTTTATTAATGGGCATACTTATCAGGGCTTCCTGGAGTTCACCTGGCGTCAGTGGCGAATCCAGTGCCATTGCTTGACTGTCTAGTAATTTTGGAAGAGTTACGTTGTCAAGAAACAAATCAATTTCATTTTTAGACGGGTTTATTTGTGGTGAATATAAAGTTTCATAGAAATCCCTAAAATAATAATAATTTTTTTCAATAATTTTTATTTATGCTAATATAGTACACATGAATCATTTATTTCATTATTTAGTAAAAATAGTTTAAATGTCTATTTTATTTTTTTGTTATTCAGAAACACTGTAAAAATTGTTCAAACTCAAATTGTTATATATGAACGGTTACATCCTGTTGCTATGACGTACATAACAAAGTCATAATTTTCCCCAATATAGACAAAGGCAGTAGGACATAGTTTTAAAGATTACAGATGTTTTATGAACGTTTGGCCTTATTTGATCTTGAAGAAGCGGTCCAAAGTAATCGGATATGTAAAACACAAACAATGGCAGCAAGAAACATTTTTATGTAACTCTATATAGACCAGAGATCAGACGTTAATTTTTGAATCTGTATATGGTCATTTCTATATGTTGGCAATAAACGCCACCCTTGTAAGAATCATGGTTTCTAAGTTATAGGGATTTTGGTCAGTTTTTAACCAATGAATCATTAAGTTGTAATAATAATAATAATAATAATAATAGTCAAAGGAGCTTGCAAAGAAAAGCGTCTGGACTTCTTTAAGTTACTTGAAGACGTTTCACCTCTCATCCGAGAGGCTTCTTCAGTTCTAAGGTCAAATGGTGGAGAGTCCCAGATATAACCCTAGTGGGAGTGTCCCCCCACAGAGGGACAAAAGGACCCCCTGATGATCCTCTAATCGCCTGAGCCAAGGTGTGGAACTGGGTGTGGGTCCCAATCAGCCAGAGTTTCGGGTGGGTTCATTGTGAAACCTGGCCCCACCTTATCATGCGAATTCCTGAGGTGAGATGGCCCAGGGTGTGAGTGGGCATTAAGGCGTCTGGGAAGGGATCTCAAAACTGGATTATAGATGGCAGAGAGTTGGTGTCGTAAACCACCGCCTCTGTTCAAAGATGGTCGCTCACAGTGGACATAGATGGCTTCTTTCACTCCTCTTTCAAACCATCTGTCCTCTCTGTCCAAAATGTGAACATTGGCATCCTCGAAAGAGTGTCCTTTATCCTTAAGATGCAGATGGACAGCTGAATCTTGTCCTGTGGAGGTCGCTCTTCTGTGTTGTGCCATGCGCTTGTGAAGTGGCTGTTTGGTCTCTCCAATGTAGAGGTCTGGGCATTCCTCGCTGCACTGTACGGCATACACCACATTGTTAAGTTTGTGTTTTGGCGTTTTGTCTTTCGGGTGAACCAGTTTTTGTCTGAGTGTGTTGCTGGGTCTGAAGTACACTGGGATGTCATGCTTGGAGAAAACCCTCCTGAGTTTCTCTGATACACCGGCTACATAGGGGATGACAATGTTGTTGCGCCTGTCCTTCTTATCCTCCCTCGCTGGTGTCTGATCTTCTTTTCTGTGCCTCTTTGCTGACTTTAAAAACGCCCATTTGGGATAGCCGCACGTTTTGAGTGCTTCCTTTACATGTGTGTGTTCCTTCTTTTTCCCTTCAGGCTTAGAGGGAACATGTTCTGCCCGGTGGTGTAGGGTCCTAATTACTCCAAGTTTGTGTTCCAGAGGGTGATGGGAGTCAAACAGGAGGTACTGGTCCGTGTGTGTGGGCTTCCGGTAAACTTCGATGTTGAGGTTGCCATTCTCTTCAATGTGCACAGCGCAGTCCAGGAAGGGCAAACAGTCATCCTTCGTGTCTTCCCTGGTGAACTTGATGTTTTTATCCACAGCGTTGATGTGCGCAGTGAAGGATTCCACTTCTTGTGTCTTGATTTTGACCCAGGTGTCGTCTACATATCTGTACCAGTGGCTGGGTACTCTTCCTTTGAAAGAGCCAAGAGTGGCTGAGTTTATGCTACTGACCCATAGTCAGTAGCATAAACTCAGCCACTTATAACATTGCAAAACACCTTGCTACCATCCTTGCTCCTCTCGTGGGGAACACCCCACACCACATCAAGAACTCCACCGATTTCACTGACAAGGTCCAGAAACTTACCCTGGATCCAGATGAAACCATAGTGTCCTTTGATGTAGTCTCTCTCTTCACTTGCATACCCACCACGGAGGCAGTGGAGACTGTCAGAAAACGACTACAAGAAGACAACTCCTTGGAGGACAGGACCAACTTCACACCCGATCAGATTTGCACACTGTTAGACCTCTGCCTCACCACTACATATTTCAAATACAACGAAGGCTATTACAGACAAAAACATGGCTGTGCCATGGGCTCCCCCGTGTCACCTATTGTAGCCAACCTTTACATGGAGGAAGTGGAAAGCAAGGCTCTTGGCTCTTTCAAAGGAAGAGTACCCAGCCACTGGTACAGATATGTAGACGACACCTGGGTCAAAATCAAGACACAAGAAGTGGAATCCTTCACTGCGCACATCAACGCTGTGGATAAAAACATCAAGTTCACCAGGGAAGACACGAAGGATGACTGTTTGCCCTTCCTGGACTGCGCTGTGCACATTGAAGAGAATGGCAACCTCAACATCGAAGTTTACCGGAAGCCCACACACACGGACCAGTACCTCCTGTTTGACTCCCATCACCCTCTGGAACACAAACTTGGAGTAATTAGGACCCTACACCACCGGGCAGAACATGTTCCCTCTAAGCCTGAAGGGAAAAAGAAGGAACACACACATGTAAAGGAAGCACTCAAAACGTGCGGCTATCCTAAATGGGCGTTTTTAAAGTCAGCAAAGAGGCACAGAAAAGAAGATCAGACACCAGCGAGGGAGGATAAGAAGGACAGGCGCAACAACATTGTCATCCCCTATGTAGCCGGTGTATCAGAGAAACTCAGGAGGGTTTTCTCCAAGCATGACATCCCAGTGTACTTCAGACCCAGCAACACACTCAGACAAAAACTGGTTCACCCGAAAGACAAAACGCCAAAACACAAACTTAACAATGTGGTGTATGCCGTACAGTGCAGCGAGGAATGCCCAGACCTCTACATTGGAGAGACCAAACAGCCACTTCACAAGCGCATGGCACAACACAGAAGAGCGACCTCCACAGGACAAGATTCAGCTGTCCATCTGCATCTTAAGGATAAAGGACACTCTTTCGAGGATGCCAATGTTCACATTTTGGACAGAGAGGACAGATGGTTTGAAAGAGGAGTGAAAGAAGCCATCTATGTCCACTGTGAGCGACCATCTTTGAACAGAGGCGGTGGTTTACGACACCAACTCTCTGCCATCTATAATCCAGTTTTGAGATCCCTTCCCAGACGCCTTAATGCCCACTCACACCCTGGGCCATCTCACCTCAGGAATTCGCATGATAAGGTGGGGCCAGGTTTCACAATGAACCCACCCGAAACTCTGGCTGATTGGGACCCACACCCAGTTCCACACCTTGGCTCAGGCGATTAGAGGATCATCAGGGGGTCCTTTTGTCCCTCTGTGGGGGGACACTCCCACTAGGGTTATATCTGGGACTCTCCACCATTTGACCTTAGAACTGAAGAAGCCTCTCGGATGAGAGGTGAAACGTCTTCAAGTAACTTAAAGAAGTCCAGACGCTTTTCTTTGCAAGCTCCTTTGACTACGATGACCTGGATGACTGAGAACCTTCACAGAAATAATAATAATAATAATAATAATACAGATTCCTACATAGGATTTTTATATATACATAAAAGAAAAACTCAATAAGCATATAATAAGGATATCTTGATTAATCCTATTAATCCTTCTTTTTTTCTCAAATAACAAAAAAAGTTATTAAAAAAAAATCAGCTTAATTTAGTGTAATCTGAAACTAGCAAAGACCCAGTGCAGTCATTAGGAAAAAGAAGGGAGATGAGGGCAGTTTTCCCACAGACTTCTATAAAACTGGAAGCAAAGCAAAGCATGAAATTCCCCCCACTGGTTATTGCAAAGAACAGGTATAAGGAACTTCACTTTTCAGACGCTAATTCTAATTTTTGTGCTTTCGGTGTATTACAGTCAGAAGAAACCTGAAGTGAAGATTAAGGCTCCAGTCACACAGGGATAGAGACCAGTTGGTGACTGCCTGGAAAGCACCAGTTGCTAGGAAAAAATAAGTATTCCCCTGCCAAATGCGAATGGTTGCTGGAAGTGGATAGTAATTGCTTTTAAATCAACTCCTAAAGGCCCCTCCAAACGCTTAGAAACCAGTCTGTGCACCCCTGGAAACCACTGGTCACTAGGGAATAACATGTATGCAGTAGTAAGGGAAGACTGTTACTTTGAAGGCAAACAGTCTCTGTTTCTGGCTGATGTCTGACTTTTCAAGTTTTACCACCGCTCGGTGCTTAGTTAGCAAGTGTCTGTAGACATATTTGCATCTTCCATGTGAAATATCTGCAAGCCAGCAAAGCAGTCACAAACCACTTTTGGTGCAGCTCTTTGTGACTGATTTCATTTAATGACATCCAGCAAGCACTCGCCAGCTAGTCAGGCAATGTTTCCCAAGTGATCAGAGGTTAACAGAGGGTCTACACCTGTGTGATTGAGGCAAACAGGAGTGGTTGGATAGAGATTCAAACATTAACAAAATCATATATTTTGTTTTCTGGTGAACAGTTTTAACTAGGCATGAATACACAGCTGAAAGAGAAGCACACTCCCACCTTCAGATGTCGATAATAGTGAAAAAAAGAGACTGATACGATGTTTTTTTTAAAAAATGCTTACAATATGTTTCTTTAACAAATTTTGCTTCAGTGTTCAAAACTCATTGTGTCTCCTTTTATTTTCTCTCCATAAATTCTGTTCACGTTTAACCCTTCTTCATTTCCCGTCTCTGTATACATCGCACTACATTTACTGGTGAGTTTGTACACATCCACACACAGATAAAAACCTATAATTAGAGTCCTCCAAATTTCTCATATATGTCCCTCAGGTACAGCAGAGAGGTTGATCTGCTATCTTAAGGCCCCTGCAGGTTTGGAGTGTAGACTTCTCCGTGACCTAAATGTGCTGGCTGGAAATGAAGCAGATAACTCCAGATGGTTGACTGTACCTCTCTCCTCTATCTGTGTAAACACAGACTGAGCAGATGCACGCTGCCCTCCCATGAAATCTACTGTTACTGAAATAGATTCAGGCTTAGGCAATATAGTCTCACAGAGTAGCAGACACGTGAGAGGTGCAACATTGTGCACAAGCAACAATAGTACAAACAGAAGTAAATGCTTCCTTAGACATGGAAGAGTTAAAAGGTGTACAACAATCTTCTTTTGACAGTAGACCGGACTGAACTGAATTTTATGCATTAACAGTGGAAAAAGTGAGAACAGCTGATTTAAATCAGTGATCAGCATATGGAGCGCTGAGGGCAACCTGTTGCTGTGACCCAAGCCAACAGGTCACATTGAAAGAGAGAGCATCCGGGCTTTGAAATAATAATCTTTGGTCAACATTTAATAATAATGATGATCATTGATCAAGATGATGATGCACTTCATGCGTTTTCATCTGGAAATACATTTCTGCAGTGTGTTTCTGGGCTCTGCATTTTCTGCCAGGAGCTCAAAAGCTTGCAATAGCATGCAGGGATTTAACTAGCTTTGAGTGTCTGCACACCCTTTGTGGTGAGTCACGTTCATGTGACCGAGCTATGCTTGGAATTTAGGTTTCATTTGTGTTCTTGTTTAGGCCTCTTTTTTTCCCCTCAGGTCCACCCAGTTCACAGGTTGACTGATTATAGAAAAGCATATGACCATCTAACAAAGGCCTTTTTCCATCACTGCTGCCAAAACGCTTACACAGCAGCACATTTCACTGGCTGCAAGTGTAAATGAGACACTCATGGCAAAATAAATAAGTTAATCAATTAAAACAAATAGATAATAAAAATGTATCATAATATAACAAATAACAAAAAGCAGTGTGATCACATAATCTATGCATAATTTTTTTCTTAAACTGTCTGGATAAAACAACTGAAAAGGGAAGTAAGTAAGTAATCCAGGTGCTTCTGAGCATGTCGGTTATCATTGGATAATAAAAGTTATCAAAGACCTTAAAACATAACATGATGACAAATTGAAATTGTTGGGCCGGATTATTAGAAGTAATTGAACATAATTTATTGATATACATAATTCATTTAAGGTGTTTGGCGATTAGACGCCGATGGCCCGTCACAGCAGAACGTAATCCCAGCAGTGAGGTAGTAGAGATGAGGATGGAGGAGCCTTAGTAACAAGGTGGAGATGGAGAGGATGTAAGTTGCACGTAGGGAGAATGACAGATGAACAGTGAGATTCAAAGTATGCGGAGTGGAAGCTGATTAGCTTAAAGGAGGCCGGCAGAAAGATGATTGGACTACACCAGTGATCTCACAATGAGCTTGAAAGCCTGGGAAAGTGGAAGTGATGTAAAGCTTAGATTAGCAGACAGGGAAGCAGACAGATGTGTGACTGCAAATCTTCCTCACTGAGCTTACACATAAGCTTCACTACATAATGCTAATGTTGTGTTTGGTTATGATTTGTTACGGTTGCAACATTGCCAACTCATGACATTGTGACACCATTGCTTTGTGTTTGGAAAACAACTACACCCTGCAGCATTGCAGTAACACTATAGAACAACATAATCATGATGTATTTTGTTAATGGGACTGTACAGTTGTATCACAGTAGGGGTCATTTTATAATCTGGAACAGAAGTGTAACGTATATGCAACCCAATTTCACATGTTGCCACAAAGGAGCCCTGGTATTACTTATTTTTAAATGTTTTTTGACCACTACAAAAAAAGACCAATAAACCAACAGAGGGTGCTCACATTGCATTGCCCCAAATACACTTTATTTGTAATGTTCATGAGCATCATTGACAAATTATATTTTGCTATTTATGAATATTCCCACACCAATATTTTTGTTTTTGTTCCCTGCTAGGGTACCTCAGCATGTGTCACAGATCAAACGTTCATATAATGGGTTCATATAATTGGTTTAAGAGGTTTTGAGGACCGACTGAAGACTACCCTCTCTTTAATACTTGATCAGCAGGTGGGTGGAGCTGAGACTCCTGAATGCTGCTGTTTTACATCTAATCTTCGACAGGTCACGGGTCTTTTGGCAGCATGAAGGAAACCTACACGGCATTAAGCATGTGGTTTTAATGCTGCGGCTGACTGGTGTCACTGTTCACACTGTTCCCTCTTGTGCATAATGATTTCATTATGCATCCACACAAAGGCACTCACCAAAAAAACAAAACAAAACAATGAAGCCTCCTTGCAAGAGTTGGATGAGGTGATACTTCTGCAATACTAGAACTGATGAAATAAACATGAAGGACTCCCACAGGACACCAAAGAGAGTCTGAGGCAACAGCATCTGTTCAACAGGCACACAACATGAATACTCACGGAGACACACAAACACACTAGAGATAGACAAATGCTAACAGGCTCAAATAAAACACCAACTCCTGCTGCTCACTAACCTGTAATAGTAACCGGGTAGTCAGTAAATTTTGATGTGAATATTGTACACTTTCAATACAATTGCACGAGTTTAAAGTAACAAGGATGGGTGAGGAGTGAGCGTAATGCATGCCTAACTCACCAAATGCCTTTATTTCTATTCTCTTTTTTTTATGCTGAAGTTTTGCTGTGTCTGAAAGTGACCAGGACGTTAACGGTGTCTCCTTTAATGAATAGTGCAGGTGAAACAGGAGACTCACAACTATCACCTTACTACCATCACCCACTGGAATACAGTTTCAGACGTGCTTCTAATGGTGGATTTCAACAAAAGGCTGCAGACAGATGCCGTCTGGGGTCTGCAAACGTATGGATTTGCCCATGCAAATACACACACATGGCAAACGTAAACACAGCATATATATAGAACAACCTCACAAATGCATCTGACAATGAAAAAACAGACACCAGGAAGAGGGGAAAATTTAACCTTGCATGAAAAAAACAACACTAGTAGAATATCAGTTACTATAAATGAGGTCCTTCACTTGGCACTTATGCAATATCAGTACAAAAGCACAAAAAAAACCCCCACTGAAAAACCAATATTTTTAATGTGGCAAAAGAAACAAGCACAGAGATAAAACTATTATTGCTGCAGAGACTTTTGATCTTTTGACTGAATAGCAATCCAGCCCATGCTCATCGAAAGACGTGAAAACAGCAGCTGTTAAAGTCAAAACAGAGGAATGACATGTGAGATGTTGACAAGTCGTGCTGTTTGCCATGTGACCCACTTTTCTATTTGCCACAGGTGATTTATTCATCCTTCATTTCAAGTCCAAGTCTTTACATGAGGAGTTTGCATTATATTATCTACACCCCTCCCCGCTAAATCTTAATGAAGTCAGGCTTTCTTCTCGGTTGGCCACGTCTCACATTAATCAACTTTCCGTGCTGCTTATAAATACAGCCACTGTGCACGACAGCCTCCAGAATTTAATCTACAGCGAAGCAGTAAATGAAATGCCCTTCACAGCCGGTGTGACAGCGCCGTCTGCTATATGTGTTGCGCTCCTTGCCTTGAACTGAATGGGTATGCCGGGACAAGGTCACAAGATCAAACAAGCACATCTTGTCGAATGGCCACACGTTAAAGTGCTTCAAGTGAGAGCCAGAGGCAGATGAGAGTTTGAGAAAGTCATGGAGGCAAGTGCCTCCTTCCGCCTCCTGGTTCTTGCAAACTGCCTCAGCAGAAGTGCACCTAATGCAGGTGTTGTCTACCCATTTAAAAATGAGGAAACAGCCAAGGGCAAAGAGTGGCCACGCCGTGGGCAGCCATTATTGTAAATTTGCTCTGAATTATACTGTCAATCTCTTGGTTGACTTTTTCAGCCAGGGTGTCAGACTATTCTGTAGGTGAAGTAGGTTGTGTTTGAACCCAAGTTGTCCTCAGGAGAACCGCAACGAGCTCAGTTTGGTTAGTGGGACTCCTCCATCACCATATCTCACCTTGCTGTAGATTCAATTATAGCACTAGCCTGCCTGGCTGCCTGTAATTATTTACTGATCTGGTCAGCTGAGCCTTCAAGTTAAAATGGGCATGTGTAAAAGGGGACTTTAAGTATAGGAAGTGTAGAGCTGAGCAGAGGTTATTCCTGGGGTTATTATTGGAGAGGAAGGTCATGTGTCTTTGGAGCTCATTGTGCTGCATGCCCTAAGGTTTCAGATAGTGCTGTGAAATACTACAAATTTTTGTATCCAATTCCCAGTTTAAATAAAAAAGCCAGTATTGCTAATACCAATACTTTTAAGCTATAAAGTAGTGTGATTTTTACTCGCCAGATAATTACAAAAAACCTCCAAACTTTACAGTTTTTTATGCCTTTTGAATCTTTTCTAATATCAGTGTTTGTATCGATACTATCGATATTCGGGTCGATCCACTCACCTCTACTTCCAGCTGCAAAAATCAGACCATCAGAGATGCGCTGAAAATTTGATAACTGGGCAGTGAAGAGCAATGATTTGTTTCCTCTGGGAGACCTAAAGAAATCCACTGTCATGTCATTTGCAGGACTTTGGTAAAAGAAATTGATTTTGGCAACATCAAAAGCCTAAATGAAGACAGACACATTCATCCACACAGTAACCGCCCTCTGGTCAGGCTGTCAGCATCAGTCACTGAATGCAATATTTTCATAGGCTGCGGTATGTATAGCCAATAATCTAGAGACCGCTGACATCCTGTTGGCAGACAGCCAGGTGGGTTCCCCTCTCGAACCCCCCCCCCCCTTTTTTTTTATCATCTCTCTCACAGTCTCCTCTCTTCTTTCTCTCTCTCCCCACTCATTCCGCCTCACTCGCTCGCTCATTACAGCTTTATCACAACTATTAATCTCACACAAGTACTTCACTCAGCAAGTCTTATTGTGAGAACCACCTGCACAGAAGCGTGTGTGTGTGTGTGTGTGTGTGTGTGTGTGTGTGTGTGTGTGTGTGTGTGTGTGTGTGTGCGCGTGTGTGGCTGAATGCAAAGATGGCTATCTCTCCATTCGAGGAATCAACACTGCCCTATTTTCTTCTTTTTTTGGACCCTTTTCCATTTTTGCCAGTTTTCCCCTGTGCTCTTAACTTTTGTTGACACAGATGTTTGCGCTCTTGCATGTTATGTCCTATTCATGTTTCACCAGCTACCCTTGTAACCTGATAAGTTTGCAAATCTTTGTTAACTGATATGTCGACGTGAGAGTCTGATAGCGTCTGGCCAGCTGACATTACTTTTCATAACAATCTTTTTCATTGGACATGCGGACGAGTGATGAAACAAGATATTGCAGTCATTAAACAAACTATTGCTGAGCGTCATCCTTCCATTTAAAATTTAATACCTGATAGCATCTTTTCTATACAGAGAAATATGTCTGTATATGTACAGACATATACAGCACAACTGTAAACTGCAGTAGCAAAGCAAACATTGGTCACAAGGCATAGGGACAGCAAAGGAAAAACACAAAAACACAAAGTCATAACCAGTTATTGCCTCTTCCAGGAGATAACTTTGGATGAGAAGATTTTCCAAGCTTCAACAGTCGTGGGTCGAGCTTTATTTAATTTTGCTGTGGTATGTTCAAGATTAATGACACGGATAAGACATCGTATCCAGAATGATTCCATACAAATGTCAGGACTGAACCATTGCTTTGTAATAGTCTTCTTTGCGGATGTGAATGCGGCGAACAACATTTAGCATTGTATTTGTTTTAAGGAGATTTTTAGGTCTATGTTCTTCATCCAATTTTTGTTTGGAGGAACACTTTTTAAGATTCCAGCCTTTTTAGGAATAAAAAAAAGCTGTCTTGGTTTAAGTGTGACCGCAAGCATAATTCCTGATTCATCCAGTGGGTTTTCAAAGAGTTTTATAAGACTGAATGTAGCACAGGTTTCTCAAGCCTGGGACGAGTGTGCGATTCCTCAGCGTTTTAATCAACGCTTGTTTACGCCTACACAGTTTCTTCATGGTTTTCTGCAGAGCCACTTATGCATATGTGATTTACATTTCACATGCAGAGATAATCAGAAAATATGCTAATGTATGGATGAATGCAAAGCTAAGGGGAAATAAATATGCAGACTAGGATAACTTGTACACATGCAACAATGAGCAGCCTCAAAGCGGCCTATGGTAAAGGTCTGTGTGCATTGAGTGCTGACACCCCCCCCCCCCCCCCCCCCCGTTTCTAAAAAGGAGAAAAAGTCAGACTTTTTGTTGAGTTTCAGGGAGACAACACAGAGGCCGAAGGTGCTTTAAGCTGCATCAGCTCACAGATGATAGTTGAGTGGCTGTTGCATCAGATTAAGTCTACTTTGTGCCACTCACTGTTGGCGGGCTTTAGTCAGCGTGTTACACCAGCATGTTAATACTGCATGAGTAACAGTGTTTGAAAAGCCTATCCATACAGACTTGCTGAAAGAACACTTCTACACACAGGTATCTGCACTCTTTTGTCCGGTGACCTTATGTTAACCGTCTAAATTGTTATTAAAGTGAAACACCCAGACACAAAGCAAGAACCTCATCATATCATATTTTTTTGTTTCACAGCTTCACTCATTTGACAAAAGTTTAATTTTGTTCAAAAATACATTACAGTTACAATTATGTCTCTTCAAAGGGTCTTCAGTTATCGGTTAACCAGGCGAATAAAAAGAACAAAAAAACATCAAACTATGCTGTTTTCTTGTGGTACTTGCGCTACAGTCAGCTGATTCACTTTGAGTGGTCTACAGCAGTGATATGGACATTACTTTGACTTTTATTCAACAAAAGAACAAGATAGTGATGGCAAAGTGCAAAAAGCATCCAGGACATAAACACTGGGATTAAACTACTAACACAACTTTGCACAACAACTCTTTGCAAACATCTTCACAGACAGCATGCTAATGGAAAGCGAGCCAAAACGGCAGAATGATGTTAAAGCGGAGTGTGTGGCGACCTCAGCCCAGCAGCCAGACCCTGAACTTCAACAGGTAACAAAGGCAGTGAAAAGCAGTCAGGCTGCAGACTCTGTTTCAACCTGTTCATGTCTCTACAGTAGAATCACTTTGTCACTTTGAAGTCTCTTTGTCCTGGTTTTCAGTTTTGCTTTTTGTTGCCAGCGTTATGTTCACACTTGAATACTAAAAGAAAGATTGTTTTGTTCGGTTTCTAGAATAAGGATTTGTGTTAGTGTGTGGGGCTGTAGCATCAGGTTTATATAAACTGGTATTAGTGAGACAATGCATTTCAGATTATTTTACAGAGTAAGAAGAATGTAATGTAACAATTTGTGTAACGAATTAGTATTAGTACTATTGCAATACTGCAATACTTAACCAACTAACAAACACGGATGTTGATTACAGCTTGGTGGATTAACCCAAATATAGCATCTGAACAACAGAAGCTGAGCCAGAGCGCTTTAGAGACGGACAAATTTACATTCCAGGTCTCCAAAAAACCCGGTTTCAAAATACATGAAAAGGTGTGTTTTGCTGTGTTAACCTAATATTGTAGAAAGTAAAAATCACAGTGATTTAGTGGTCATTAAAATATGTTCAGACTTTGCAAATTGATGATGATTCATCTCAAAAATCATGACACACTGCTCTCCCCTATATAAACAGCCTTTATAGGTTAAAATGATCAGTACTGGTATCTGAAAAACTGGGCCTGTGTTTACTTGGTATTGGATCAACATTTGCAGTATTGCACAGCACTAGAAACCTGACTAGACACTAGGGCTGGGTATCGTCACTGTTTTCTAGAATTGATTCAATTCCGATTTACAAGGTTCCGAATCGATTCGATCCATGATTCGATTCGATTTGATTCAATTCAATTTAAATCTGGGAAATTTTGCCTCAGACAGTCAGGAATATTATAATTCAGATCAGTACATTTACATATTTTTGTATCTATAAAAAGGAAGCTGATACTCGCAAGACTTTATCAAAGGTGTAAGGATCACAGCAGATGCCTTTGTGTCAAAGTAGATGAAGATAAAACACAGAAAAACATGAAGGTGATTTTCCTGGTCTGGGATTTTATAAAAATATTCTGCAGTACATCAAAAACAAAACTAAACCATTAATCAACATATGAACATTACCTCTGAAGTTACAGCGGTTTGATTAGAGACACGGCTAAGCGTTTTGCATTTTGCATAATTTTAAAAAGTTTACATTTGTTCAGAAGCCTATTGAACAACAGACATGAGGTTTTCTTTTCGGAAGTAAAAGGAAAAAAACAGCGGCCGACAGCGCTGTAAACAACGGTAGACTTGTGGGTAACAAGCAAGCAAATAATGCAGAAAACAGATTTTTAGACGGGAAACTGTTCTTGAAGTATACAGAGAGAGAGCGAGAGAGAGAGAGAGAGAGCTGTGCATGAAGTGTGGTGGAAGCAAAACAGCAAAAGTAAGAGGGAATTCATGACGATGTTTTTGTGAAGCATAGTTTGGATCTTCTTTTGCTGCTGGTTCGGTCAGTATTGTTTGGAGAGAGATCAGACTAACAGCTTTAGAATCAGCGCAAAAAGGGCGTAAACACAAAGCATGGCCGAAAACATCGGAATCAGCGAGCTGTCGGCTTTCAGCCCCGACCGTGTCCGTGCCGTTGGGTGAGAAAGGCGACATCTCACTGATTCTGATCCATCAGCGGCTCCGCGCTTTGTTTTTACGTCTTTGTGCAGAATCTGTGTTCCTGCTCTCATTTACTGTTTTAGCTGTTTGGTGGTTGTTGAAATTTTGTGAGGTTTAACCTGAGATTCTGGCATTTCGGGCAAAATCGATTCGGGATTTTAATGAATCGATATCACGTTATCCAAGCCAAAATCGATTTTTTTTCTGTAGGAAGCTCCATAAACACACAAACACATACCTATCTGCACCTGAGAGGAAAAGCCAGCACATAAAAATGGGTGATAGCAAAATCTAAGTAAACTATCTGCAAGTACAGAAGTTCTTAGGAGACAAAAAACAAAGTTTTTTTTTCCAGTTACATGCAAATTATGTGCTTCATTAATTCTTAACTCATGAGAAGATCTATTCTCAGGAATTAAACTGCTCCCACAGAGGAGGTTATAATTGTGTGCCTGCTGGCTGTAGGATCCTGATATTTGCCTTGAAATTTACATATTGAGCATTCCATGAAAATTGGTGACCTTTTCCTTTTTGACCCTCAGGATAATAGTTTACGTTTGAAATTCACATATGAGAGGAAGGGCAATGTGGGGAAAGAGGGAAAAAGCAGGTGTAAGAATAACATTTAAAGAGTGGTGGGTGTGCAGTAAAACTGCCACAGCAATAAATCACTGCTTTAGTGGAAATAATTGATGATAGCTATTTGTGTGCGTGTGTGTGTGTGGCTTTTTTTTTCACACGGTGATTAACACATAAAGGTTTAGTGCGGCATTAAATAACCAGTAGGATCTTTAAAAAGAAAGAACTTGTGCTGCTTAACAAAGAAAACATGATGATGAACGAAGCGTGGGAGACGAAACCTAATTCGCATAAAGACACGTCGTCTAAATGAGCAGTCTGTCAAAGCTGGATCAACCAGTTGATACTGGCATCAAACGAGTTGCCAAACGTTAACACACAAAGACGGAACAAAACAACAACCGCATTCACACACATACATGACATAGCTTATTTTCAGAGCGTTCAGAACAGATGATTGTTGTTGCTGAAACATGCTTTCACATGCACGAAAATACTTATGACCTCTGGGAAGGATTTGCATTGAAGAGATCAAGGTTTCAAGACACAGCCTGGCGCACAAGGATTTTCTCAGTTCCAAGCTCTCATTCTTCTCTAATCATTTCTTTCACACTCTGCTTTATGTGTGGGCTCAGGCAATGTAAATCATGCTACATGTATTTTAACTGGTTTAAAAAACAGAGCTTAGGGAAGGAAGATTATAGGTTTTGAATATAATTGTGCCACATACTGTGAACTGTTCTGAAAACTGAATTTAGCAATGCTAATATTAATGCATTTTATTCTAGATTTGATTAGATTAGATTAGATAACTAATTGTTAAAAGGCCTGATTATCATTATTACTGTTAATACTTATTATTAACGACTGGCTCTTGTTCACAGTGTGGAAGAGAGTGGGTCTTTAGTTCCGTCTTCCTCTCCTCACCCCCAGCCGGTCACCGCAGATGGCTGCCTGTCCCTGAGCCTGGTTCTGCCAGAGGTTTCTTCCGGTGAAAAGATAAATTTTTCTTCCCACTGTCACCAACTGCTTAGTCATAGTAGGACATCTAATGGGTGGGATTTTCTTTGCAGTATTATAAGGTCTTTACTTATATATTTACAATATGAAGCACGTTGAGGCGACTGTTGCGATGAGGTACTATATAAAAAACATTTAACTGAATTGAAATACAGACAGGTGTGTCTTTTCAGCTATTTGGATACAAAACTGAACAATAGCTGTCAAGATATGATACCGAAATGCAAAACTGTTAGCAAGAGCATACTTACTGGCCACTTTATTAGGTACACCTGTTCAACTTCATGTTAATACAAACATCTAATCAGCCTATCACGTGGCAGAAACTCAATACACACCTGCTTAAGTTCGCGGCAAGCATCAGAGAAAGGTGATTTTGAGTGACTTTGAATGTGCCATAGCTGTTGGTGCCATACAGGCTGGTCTAAGTATTTCAGAAGGTGCTGGTCTACTGGGATTTTATATGTGAAGATGTCTTGTCGATTGCAGAGGTCAGAGGAGGATGGCCAGACTTCCTCAAGCAAATACGAAAGCAACACTTGTTACCGTACCAAGGTTCAGCATCTCTGAACATGCAACATGGCAAACCTTGAAGCAGATGGGATACAGCAGCAGAAGAGCACACTGGTTGCCACTCCTCTCAGCTAAGGACAGGAAACTGAAGCTACAGTTAACACAGGTTCACCAGAAGTGAACAATAGAAGATGGGAAAACCATTGCTTGAGTCTCGATTTCTGCTGTAGCATTCAGGTAGTAGGATCAGAATTTAGCATAAACATAAAGCATGGCCCCATTCTGCAATTTCACAAAGGTCAAATTATTTCAAACTGGTTTCTTGAACAATGAGTTCAGTGTACTCAAATGGCCATCACAATCACCAGATACCAATTGAGCGCTTTTAGGATGTAATGGAATGGGCAGTTCACATCACAATGTGCAGCCAAGAAATCTGCAGCCACTGTGTCATGCTATCTTGTCAGTATGAACCAAAATCTCTGAGAAATGTTTCCATTCCTACAGACACATGCTATAACTATGGCTATGAGGTTATCTACAGTAGATTTCTGCACAGCAGCAGAGGTAGGCATTGCTTGCAACACAGAGATAAGGAATGAGTTTAGAGAGTAATTAAAATGTACTTTACTGTACTTTTATCCTTAAGTTTGTGCTGTGTTAAGTCATGTTTTATTAAATAAAGCAAATTGATGGGCTTTCATAGCTTTTTCACTGCAGAACTTTTTGCTAAATGGCCTAACCAACTGCATTACAGTCCATCATTCATTGCTTTATTGTCAGTGTCATTGTCATGGTTCCTGTCTTTGTTCTTTTCCCACCCTCTGCATTGTCTGATAAGGTTCACTTGTGCCTTACTTTACTTTTTCCGTGTGTGTGTGTGAGTGTGTATGTGTGTGCCTTACCTCAGTTTGTTTTCACACAAGCGCCACATACCTGAGCTTTTCTAGACAGCGCTATATATGAGAGCATTGTTCAGTGGAATGAAAAGGCATGCTCATGCATAAAAAAATGTTTTTTGCACGATTCTGCAGCAGCATTACATATGCTGTGAGAGACGTTGTGCACCTTGAATCTATGGTTTTAATTCCTGTTAAGTGTGTTTTAATAAAGATGAAGGTGTATATTCATCAGTAAGTTCTGTATGCATTAACTGATCATTTGTGTTAACTGACAAACATTGAGTGTGACAAGGTTCATTTGTTTCTATTATAAGTTAGTGATATTTCCACTTTCCTTCATCCTGCTCCTTCTTCTGCTCAGATTTGATCCGGAATGATAAATCACTGCATCTCTCCACACAGCTGCATCGTCAATCCACTCAGATTCTTCACAGCAACGCCCTCTGACCTCGGAAATTGGTCAAGTTGCAAGCACAGAGTGACTGATCCTCCCGCAGCACTGAATCACCCCATCCTTCACGTCTTGATGTGGAAGCCCAGCTTAGTTGAAGCGCCCTCCCACATTAGCATTCCTTGACTGGACTAAACATTGAGTCAAGCTACAGAGCGCAAGTTCAACCCTGTCCAAGGTAAACGAAAACACACACAGGCTGCATTCCTAAACATGAGGTTATATCACACCTACCCAATGCCACAAGTGCTTTCATTGAATAATCACGTGTTTATTTGAAACCATTTTTTTTAGGAATTATTATTGTCTTTTATGGAGAAATACTTCGTAAATTCACAGTTCACAAGCTCACTGAAAGAATTATTTTAGTATATAATAAAGTACAAGATGATGATTTGAATGTGGGAATATGGCAAGATGTTTACAGCATGGCAAAGCTCTGACCCTGCAGCGGTGAAGTTTTTGACCTGCCGACATTCCTGCAGAAAGTAGAGATGGTGAGAAACATAATCAAAGGGGAGGTGCAAATTTGCAACAGATAGACAGATCATCCCTTGGAAAGAAAAAGAGCGAGGGGACAGACGGGGTTGCGGAGTAATGCACAGAGCTGGCAATGTGAGCGTGAGGTAGTTATGTGAGTGCTGACATTCAGGAGAGGCAGGCGCCGCACAAGGCTTCACTGTTAGAGGGCAAGACGAAGGGCTATAGCAGCTGTCTGCCCAGGCAGGCTGCGCTTCGCCTGCCTCCCCAGCTGTCAGAGCCTGGAGAAATGGTCAATTCACATGCAGGACATTGGGCCAGTGTTCAAGGACTGATGGGACATCACAACTTGCAGCACATATACAGAAAGGTGTGTGTTCTTGAAACGTATAGTAAAGCAGCACAAAGAAATTCTTACAAGCAAATGCATATGCAGTCGCAGGAATGCATACCTTTTATTCCATATATTGCAAATTCTGTATCAGAATACTGAACTGGATCCCTAATGGTTTACAAGCTAACAAAAATTATGCCTGTTTTTAGAAATGTGTTTCTTAAATCAAAGATATCAAACCTCAGAAAAACTTTGTCTGCTTACAGCAACATTACCACAACCTAACCAGTGAAGCAATTAATAACATAAGAGTATATATAGATATGTATATAATAAAGTATATATAGTATGGATTCGACCTTATGTTACTAAAGCATGTTCAATTAATAACAATACAGAACACATCTTCATAATCAAAGGTCTTATTGCTGAGAAATTCTTTGTGTATGTGTGGGTATAGCATAGATATTTGTGTATATTTGTGAAGTTGAGTTTTCAGGTAAATAGTAAAATGATGTGACATGAAAAATTTTGCAAATTATATTAAGAACTTATAACTTCATGTGCTGTAGTTTTGGATTTAAGTCTTATTGAAGTTTTAAACTTTTTTTTTTTTTTTTACAAATTTTTCAAAATAATTTCTTTCTGACATATTTCATAAAGACACTCATAGTACAGATACACAAAAATCAAGTGAACTTGAACTCTAGACAGTTTGACTGAAAGTCTTAGATCAGATGATGAATCTTTAAGATAAATGAAATCCTGCTTTTTTTTCTTCTACAAAAAGTCCTCAAGCCTAATTTTTTTTTTTTTTATCCATGACAGTTCTCAAGAATCGCACCCAGACTCTTGTAAGTCTTGACAGGCGGCACTGTGGTGATATAAACAGTGACAGAGAGCAAAGACTTGCTTGTCAGTAAAGGAACTGCTGCTAAGCCTTGTCAAGACTGAGCTTGAGGTGCAGGGCAGATCTCCAGCTGGAGGTCCCGACCAGAGAAGCATCAAGCTGTGTTTAAAAAAAGGAAAGGAAAAGAAGAGTTGGGTGTCGTTGGCATAAATATTATTATTGAAGACAAGGAATATGATGGCGGTGCTCACATGTGCACAGAAGAAACAAATCAAAAGGAACCCTGTGGAGAATTTGCCACGGTGAATACAGAAATCCTTTCCACAATCCCTGATAAGAGGATCAGTTTGGTGGAATGGAGTGTGGGAGAAGCAGAAACAGAGGAGCTGTGATAGAAACAGAAAGATGCTAGATATCATTTGAAATTTAAGATTTCTAAGGGGTTGTCTTTACTTCTGATAAAACCCAAGAAATACCAAAGATTGTTCAGCTGATTTGCAAACGTGGAGCTGATCAAATGACAAGATAAAATCTGAATGTGGATCCATGCATAGACACTGAATTATATGAGAAAAATAGACATGAAGTCATGATACTGCATGTCATGTGTTAAAAGCAAATTCAACCAAAAATAGCTAATGCCAGTGCCAAATATTGAAAATAGTTTAAACAATCTAAGAACAAAGATCTGAATCTTCCATCACACACTCCTTGACTTTATCTGCAGACCATGAAATCCAGCAGACTGTAACTAAAAACTTGTTCCTTGGGCCTAAGTCATCATCCAAAATCATATTCATTACAGGCTCATCATTGTGGCTCAAGAGTTGGGAGTTCGCCTTGTAATCGGAAGGTTGCCGGTTTGAGCCCCGGCTTGGACAGTCTCGGTCGTTGTGTCCTTGGGCAAGACACTTCACCCGTTGCCTACTGGTGTTGGTCAGAGGGCCCGGTGGCGCCAGTGTCTGGCAGCCTCGCCTCTGTCAGTGCGCCCCAGGGTGGCTGTGGCTACAATGTAGCTTGCCATCACCAGTGTGTGAATGTGTGTGTGAATGGGTGGATGACAGGTTGTGTAAAGCGTTTTGGGGTCCTTAGGGACTAGTAAAGCGCTATACAAATACAGGCCATTTACCATTTACCATTTCTCTATGGAAATAAAAATAACATGTTCATTGGACTTTACGCCACATCACACAATCTTTTTAGTCTCACTAGTATCATTAACTGAAACATATGATGGAGAATATTATAATATTTTTATAAAATTAATCTTTTTTTTCCCAAACTACTGTCTTCAGTAGTGATGAAAGAAGCTGCTCCAGCTTTAAGTGTTTTTATATCATTACCATAGTTTTTCAATCATTCGATCATTTTAGGGACAGTTTTTTTTGCATCAGGGAAATGCATTCTAAACATTTTGCACAGAATTTCATGTTGTTTTGTTCCCAAAGTGGAGAGATTAGGCTTACTTAGATAAAAAGCGCAGCGTGACAAACGTATATTTGGTGGAGCAGCTGAGACAGTAAATTGTCTATAAACTGTCAAGCAGCCATAACACACACATAACACCATATGCATGATTACATTCACACACTACAAAAATATTCTTTGCCTTTATTAACATGAAGCAATAGTTTACATATATAATCAAAGGTTTATTTATTCAAATAATTCATTAGTTTATACCACTGCTGGGTATAAACTAAACTGTATACCATTCAAGTAAACTTCATTTGACTGGATTCACTTAAATATAATGTTTTATATTGTAGTTATGTAACAAAATTAGATGGATGGAATTACTTAAAGTCAGTATTTTGTGTGTGCACATTTTTTGAGTGTACTAAATGCTTGTGATTCCTACTTTCATATGGCAATGAGCTGACTGTTGTGAAGGCTAATCTGAATTTTTGATGCTAATCAGTCATAAGCATATAATTACAGGGAAGCTATTTGCAGTCAAACTGCACATACATACAGTATATTCTGCTACATTTTGAGGACCACTTACCCTTCCCAAATGAATAGAATCTATTCTAGAATTTATAGAATCCCAAATACTTCGTACCAAAATATTTTCTCAACCTGTCAGATTCAAATGAGATCCTTCAAAAGGCTCACTGTGCATTTGCTCACATGCAGTTACTGTGCAAACAGACAATGCCTGTTTTTATTGTATTATTTTATTGTATTGCTTCTAAGACGATGGACCATCTATTTGCTACAACTGTCTTTATCTGTTTCAAGACACGTTAATCCAGTTTTTATCCATGTGTTTTGAAAGGCGAATAAAGCAAATCTTTCTGTCTGTGACACAGTAACACCAAAGATATCATCAAAGTACCCACAGAATTACAACCATTAAGATTAATGGCCTAATGGTGGTGTAATGATCTTTAAGCTATCATTGTGTAAGCTGTTTCTGTTGTAATGGTGATTATTCAAATGGACAGCCCTGGGCAGTCGTGGATATAATCATGCGACATTTATTGCAAAACTGAAGTAGATGTGAGAATCTTTACAGGGTAAGCAGAAATTAGTCAAAATAAAGACTCACCTCAGGTGTTTTTGTGGTTGATTGTTTTATGGATTTTACAGGTTACCCACATAAAGAATGACAAAAGTCGTGGAGTAACCAAGAAGATTAGCCACTACTGATTGAGGTAAAGAATGAAAAACATCTTACTTCAACTGAGTAAATCCCAACTCAAAATATTTCCCTAGAAATAAGAGTGAAGTGTTGAAAAAAAAGGGAAAGGGAAGTCAGGCAAGTGGTAGGTTGAACACTTGACCTTTAAGTCACACACAACAAAACTTATATCAGTTTCACCTTTATTCCACCTGAAGTCATGTCTGAATTTAAATGTGTAGCCAGCAGGCAGAAGCTAGATCCTTTTAAAGAAACTCTTGCATCTTGGCTGTCATCTGTTAACCTCTGAGGAGTTATTTTAGGTCGACTAAACCAAGGCTACATGTAAATGAAATGTGATAAAGACCTGCTTATTATGGCTTTATTAATGGCTCATTTCAGAGAGATATTCATATGCAGTAGCCACGAAGAATGATACCGTCAGCTTTACCAAAACTAGTAGTGCAACAATATGACTGATAAGTTTTCAGGTGTGTCTGCCGACTGGCTGTTTTGAGTGGCCTTCTGGCAAGTACAAAACTCAAACAAATCAACATATTTAATGAATATTAACTTCCTAAAGCAGTTCCATAGATCCAAGAAGTCATTTGTTTGACTTTTTAACTTAACAACCTAGATCATTAACTGTATGAGGAGCATTTTGGATTTTGTACTCTCACCTGTGCTATTGACTTACATTACACCCACGCTCATTGTGCTTGATGTTTCACTCAACAGCTCAGCTCAAAGTCATTTCCGTCTTTCTTCTACAGAAACACAGCGTTTTTGAAGAACTTGTCCAACAGCATGGTTATTAACTCAGTCTTTTGCCATGTGTTTATGTGCGTGAGTCATGGAGTGCTATTTACACAGTCCTGTGGAGTAATCCGCCTTAAAAGCCAGCTGTAGGACACATGAAAAAGCAGAATTTGTTTTTGTGGTACTTCAAAACCACATAACCAAAAAGGTTTCAAATCATTTGACTGTCTGAACCCTTTATGGCTGCCCCACTAAAGAAAGGGTTGCTCTGCACGCTCCGTCAGCATTCTGGGGGAATAAAAGTTAACCAAACTTTGGTAGTGTGGTTCTTCAACTCTTTGACACTATATCATCATTTTCAATGCAGTGATGTGGTAAATAATAGACGAGTAGAAGCGCAAACATCGAACGCCCAAGGCTTAATTCCAGCATAAGGGGGTCTCATGCTTGCAGGAGGCTTAAATCAGAGAGTGCTGTATACTCGGCTTTGCAGTCGTGATAAAACACTTCCACCCAGCCCAACGGTGTCCCAGAGTGTCAGTGTTATGTGTTTATTAGGGGTGCAACAATACACAAAATTCACGGTTCAGTTCAGTTCGATACTTTGGTGTTACGGTTCGATATTTTTTCGATACAAAAAACTGTTCATGCTTTTTTAATTTGTCATTTATTAAAATTATAAATATATATTTTAAATCAAAAGTACAGTTTTTAAATTTAATGTTGCTGAAACAACAAAGTAATAAAAAATAAATCTATCTGATCGAGAAATCACTCATATTTGGAAAAGAGAGTTTATTACAGAGAAATGGCTCTTTCCAAACTAAAAGCTATACTATACGCTTCTTCTGGGCTATACTCTCAGCAGCATATTAAACATATCAGGTCCTCATAAGGAGAATCATGTGCTAACGGCTGTCTAAATGACTCGGGTAAAGTTTGTAGCATACGTGCTTGTTGTTTTTGTCTGCTTCCACTTGTCTTTGCACTAGGATGATGTCAGAGTAAATGTGCAGTCATATTCATTTTGTTCCCACTAGTGCTATCAGCGTTAATCTGAAATGACGTTAATGCCACAACACGGCAAATCTCCGTTAACGAGCTACTGCGGATCGCCCCGTGCGTGGGGCTGGACGGCCAACACGTTAACGAGCTAACTGCGCTAACTGCGCTAACACACTAGTTCCCACCCATGTAATTGAGCATTGCTGGCACATCCGACATACTGTTTTACTTTTGTCCATGACGCGCTTACCTTCAGGGTCATACTTCACATGAAGACCAAAATAGTTCCAAAGGCCAGATCTGAATGAGGGTGGGAGAGGTTAAATTTGCCATGTTGCAACTAGAGATAGCACGATACCACTTTTTTATGTCCGATACCGATACCGATATCATATGAATCCGATATAGTGTGTTTTTTAATCAATAAAATGTTTTTTTTAATATCTTGCTGCATTTTGTATAAGTTTATACTCAACTTTAAATAAATAACAACACTAAAGCTATTCTGTTATACCTGTATGTAAAAAATACACTGCACCAAAAATATTTCATAGTTCAGCAACACTGATCAATCTAATAAACTTAAACCTGCTCCATCCTCCCTATTCTGGTATTTTAAAGAGTACTTAGCAGAAATATTAAGCAACCTAACTAATAGGGTTGCAAACTCCCAGCAAAAAGAATAGGGAACCACCCTCCACCTCATGATGCTTAATCGATGTAATCAAATTTAATTTGATGCAGGGGGAAAAATGCACAGAAAGAAATTATTTTTCAAGAATAATTAAATAGATTCAACATCTTTCTTCAACAGAATTGCAGAATTCACAGATGGTATCTTCCCAAAGGAAAAAAGTACTATATCTTACTAGGGTATATTAGACTTAACAGTTACTATATACAGTAATGGACTTCTATATATTTTACATCAGATTAAAACTTTGGGTGTAAGAGTCAGATAATTATTTATTAAAAGCTAGACATTTTAAATGAGAATAAGAAAGAAAAGTATGTCTTTGTGCCCCCTTTTCCCTGTTCATGCCCTATCGGCCCCCCTGGCTAAACTTTGCTAGATCCGCCCCTGCACAGTTACCAGCCATCAGCTACATAGAAAAAGATTCTGGTGTAGAAAGTAATATTAAATAAATTCTAACAACAGCTTATCAAGCTTAAACGTGCTGCTGGTGTTCAGCCGCTGGTTTCCTCTTTCTGGTGAGAAGTGGGCCAAAAACTAAGAAGAGAGACGGACTCGCGACAGAAAAGCCGATTAGCTGATCATTATGCAGTTTCACATTGAAGTAGCAGCAGGAGAGAGAGAGAGAGAGAGAGAGGCAGTCGCTCCATATATCTGTTGTTAAGCTTAACGTGGGAATGCTTTACAAACATTCAGAGATGAACTTACACACTTGCTTTACTTCTCTCTGGGATAACTTCCTCGGAGATGAAATGCTGGTTTGGTAGGACGCTACAAATACACACAGCCGCTCTATCACGTGATGCATACTGCTGCGACGTGCTACGGTTATGAGCCGAGTTAGCCGTGTAGCAAGTTTTGTGAGGCGCTTTTTTGATATTTAATGGATCGGATTACATTTTTTATTTCTCGCCGATATCCGATCCAGTAATTTGGGTCAGTATCGGACTGATACCCATACGTAATATCGGATCGGTCCATCTCTAGTTGCAACAAGCTTAGCTTTTGTCTTGCTAGCTTGCGCTGTGCTCATTGGATCTGCTCTCGACAGTGCAGCCTAGGCGGAGTAGTCGAACGCAGATCCACTGAGCTCTCAACACAGACAGCATCATCAGAAGAAAAGTTGATAAAATAAATTTAAAATTTTGTATTGTTCGATACATACAGTATGCGTACCTGAACTGAAAGCACTGTATCGAACGGTTCAATATCGATACGAGTATCGTTGCACCCCTAGTGTTTATGTATATTATCTGGTCCTTTTTGGTTTACTTTTTGCTTTATTTTACTTTCTGTGTTTTTCCTTCTGTGTTTTCTCACTTTTCCTAGCATTTCTATGACCTTGATTTCTCTCTCAGTCTTTCTCAAGTCACTGCCTCTACTCCATCTTCCAACTACCTTCGGTATTAGTGTTTTGGACTCTCCTGTCACTCTGTACACTTTGTTCATCGAGATTAGTCTTGCAATTTCTAATATTTGTTGTTGCGTCAAAGATCTTAATTTACTTATTTTTATTTTACTTCACATTGTGCAATAACTAAGTGAGAAAAACAATTTTTGCATAAACAGCATACATCTTCTACTTCAACTTTCAGTTGCTGCCACAGCAGATCCCCTACCTCCATCATAATCCTCTGCAACACCAACCCTTTGCATGTCCTTCTTCCCTTCCAGGAAGCCCCTCTGTTTTGTTCTGTTTTTGTTGTTTTGTTCATGAACTAGTTCTTACATAGTACTTTTCTACTCTCCTGGAGCCTTCAAAGTACTTTATACAACATGCCTCATTCACCCATTTACACAAGCATTTTTCTACACCTTTCTACACCTTTTTCTACACCTAAGTGCTCTTTCACTTCCTCTCTTGCTTGCTTCTTCTCCTCACCCCCTAAGTTCCTGCAGATGGCTGCTCCCCCCTGAGCCTTGTTTGTGCCAGACATTCCTTCCTGTTAAAAGGGAGTTTTTCCTTCCTACTGTCTCCGAGTGCTTGCTCAAACAGGGTCATTTGGTTGTTGGGGTTTTGCCTCTATTACTATAGCTTCTTTACCTTACAATATAAAGCATCTTGAGCAGATTATTGTTGCAATTTGGTGCTAAGTGAATAAAACTGAAATGAAAATGTAATCGAATACTTCTCTGTTACTCCTGACTCCCTCATGCACTACCACAGCTCTTCTCTTGGCATGCGCTTCTAGATCTTCAAAGACACAGTGAAACTCCTTCTGACTTTCTCTGTACTTTCTCAATACTCTCAAAGCAATCGTATCTGTAGGGCTCTTTCTCAGCATAGTGCTGCTTAGTGAACATACCTCGCTTCTTAATTTAGCTTCAACAACTCTTACCCATAGCTTTACGGTATGACTCATTGACTTTATTCTCCTGTAGTTACTAAAGCACTGCACATCACCCTTGTTCTTGAAAATCTGTGCCAGTACTATAATGTCTCCTTTTCCCCAACAAATTACACATAAGTTTATGCTTCATCTTTAGAACAGCCATGAAAATGCTGCTGGTAAGCTTCTGCCGCCAGTTCATAAGCTCACACGATACTAGCTTTAACAAGGCCACAGTCTGTACTCTTCTTTATACTGAGTGATGAATATGCCTCCTGAGCTTTACCAACTAGAAAAAACTAAAACAGTAAGGTCTAGCAATTCTTTGATTACACGTCCAAAGTGCAGAAAGTACTTTTCAACATCTTTCTCGCTGGGGGGGGGGGGGGGGGGGGGGGGGGCAGATTATTGTTTTTACAAATATCAAAATGACTCATTTTTTTCATGGTGGCACTTTGGATTTGAGCTCTAAGCTCCATCTCATTCATTTCTCTTTCATGCCTTTGTTTTTTTTTTGTTTTTGTTTTTTTTGCCCACACTACCTTACCTGCTCCTTTTCCTTGTCTCAACCCTTAATTCTTAAAGACCCAAGTCTTTATTTCCAGCTCCTTTAATCCTACAACTCTGTCCTGTATCCTTTCACTCTGCTGCAACTGTTCTGTCTCTTCACCTTCAGTGGTTAAGTCACAGAACAACTCAAACACTTCAACTAGTAGCTCCTGTTCAGCCAGACCACTATTGCTTTTGACACAGAAAATCTTTAAATTCCTTAAATTACCCTGAGGACCAAAACTGGTCTACCACAGATTGGAGATCTTTCTTTATGCAAACTAAGAGTGCTATGATCCATTTGTATTTGCAGTTCTTAGGTTTGTGTTCATTTAGTCTGTTCCCCTTCATGCTCTGGTTGGCTTGGGCTACGTCCACACGTACCCGGGTATTTTTGAAAACGCAGATATTTCTATGCGTTTGCATCTTTCGTCCACATGTAAACTGCGTTTTTGGTCACTGAAAACTGAGATTTTTAAAAACTTCGGCCAGGGTGGATATTTTTGAAAACTCAGTTTTTGCATTTACGTGTGGACGAGAAAAACGGAGAAAACGCAGCGTCAAAGGTGTGCGCATTTTTTGACGTCACACTGTGTGCCACGTCATTGTTTCGGTGAAATGAATTTCTACAATACTATTAATGTTAATTGTACTCTCTGCAGTGTTTAAATGCTTACATATACACACACAGTTACTGTCCCTCCATACATACGACTCGGTTCTGCTTCTATGCCCCAGCTTTGTTTACTTTTTCCCACTGAGGCTTCTAGACTTCTGATTGGCCAACATTTCTGCACGGTTAGGAATATATCGCCACCTGTTGCTTTGGCATGTTCCTAGCAGCATTTTCCTTCATTTCTGCCTTTACGTGTGGACGGGATTATTTTTTAAAACGAAAATGGAAAATCTCCGTTTTCAAAAATACCCGTGTACGTGTGGACGTAGCCTTGGTCTCCCCTGTGTTCTCCCCAGGCAGTCATGTCTCTCGCCCTCTCTATTCCCTCGTCTATCATGTTCCCATGTCTGTTTATCACCCGGTTCCAGTGTCAAACTTTTGTCTTTTAGTCTGCATCTCAGTGTGTTTCCTGTTTTATTTTGACAGTCTCTCGTCCTGTGTTCGTTGTGTTTAGTTTTGCTTCTGCCCTGTATCATTATGTCTGATTAGTTCTGGCTGTGTTTCCCTCCTGTTTCCTGTCCCCTCGTTATCCTCTGTGCATTTAGTCCCCTGTCTTTCTCTGCCTGTTGTCTCGTAGTCCCATTTTGCGGCGCATGTGTCACCGTGTTCCTCGGTCCCCTTGTTACTGCCTAGTTCGTTCCCAGTTCTTAGTTCCCAGCTTTCATTTTCCAGCGTCAGGTTTTTGCTTCCTTGTATTTAGTATTTGGTTTTGTTTACAGTGAACAAAAGTTGCCTCCTTTTCTCAATTCCTTTATGTTCCGAGTCCTGCAACTCAGCAATTCCAACCTACCTGGTGTGGTAACACATATGACCTTTGTGAGCCAAAAGTGATGGGGTAGGTTTAGATCATGGGACAACTCTCCCAAGTTTCTCTATAATGTCTGTAATATTATAATAGAGGCTCGTCCCATGATCTAACGCCAAACATATTAGTAGACACAGCACAACAGTGAGAGTTTACACGGCACTGTTTATTGTAGGCAGATAATCAGATAAATGAAGAGCCTAATGCCAAACACCACGGAGCAGGTTAGAGGGAGCATGCTAAAACAAAGGACCAGCCTGTATAAGCCCAGCCCACAAGCCAGCAGAAGTGCCAATCACCTGCCATAGCCAGGGTTGATATGGAAACCGAGAACACTGGGATGTAACACATGTTTACAGCAATTTGAAGCATACTCGCATTTCTCACACGAACTTAACTATAAACAGTTTTTGTTATGACCAAAGAATTCAACAGATGTTTTCTAAATACAAGATGTGGCAAGCTTCATGGAGTTTATCAGTAGAGCTTGAGGGGAAATCCCCACCTCCCACCGCCTCCACCTCCACCTCCATTACATGGTTACATTCCTGGCCTGGCATTGATATGGGTATGGTCTGTGGGCTGCTGACAGCACAAATTGCCAGTAAACAAACAACTGAGTCTTCGCCTGATAACACATGAAAGAGAAAGGGTCTTCACAGTGGCACTGTGTGTGTGGGCAGACAGTATGTCTTCATACCTTTCTGCGGTGCATTTGTCTCCTTATATGCCATCGGCGCATCAGAGGATTCCCACTGAGGGGCCGACGCTTTGAAATCCTCCTGCTATGTTTGTTTATGTCAAGCGCTCGCGTGTTTCAGGGATCACATCTTTTCTTTTTCCCTTTCTTGAATTCCCCTCCTCGATTGCCTCAAGGAATTTATCAACTCCTTCTGCTTCTCACACACACACACACACACACACACACACACACACAGCCGCACACACACACACACAGCCGCACACTGAGTGGTGAAAACCTCTCATATGGTGAGGACTATATAAGGTTATTAGGAAGAATTTGTGCAATATATGTAATCCAACATCACAAACACAGCACGGAGAGTTAGATCTTGAAATAAAATCTGAATATTGAGAGCTGGTAAAATAAATATAGACAAGCTGTCTTAATCATTTTTGGCAGTAAACAAAGTGACAAATATTTGTTGCTTTGCAGTGTTCTTTTCAGCACCTCCCATCATCCTTTTGAGTTTAATGGTCAGGCTAATTAGGTCTTCGGAGAATACTGCTGTCAGACGTGTCAGAGTTGTCACTAGAAAGGAACCCAGAGAGACCATAAGAGACTGAATTGATGTCTGCAAGACAATCCCTCCAAGTGTTGTTCATTTTAGACTAAATGAGCCTTTGCTGATATTCCAAACAGAAAGCTAAATCCCATGGGTTCATTTGATATGTATTAGTGGTCTAGAAGCTCCCTCATGACCAAGCAACCATGCTCTACAGTACATTTTGGACTCCTATACAACTGTTTTGTTTTTGTTTTTCATGCTTGTGAACTCATCTTGTACATATCTGTCCTCTTGTTTAACCAACAATATTACATGTCATAGATAAACAGTATATGAGCATTTTTTAATTTCGGTTTAGTCTGACTAGCTGCTCATTGGTTTGGTTCACTTGGCTGCAAGCAACACTGGCTTTAAATGAGTGAGTTAAACCACTGAAAACATAATGCAGTGACAATAAAAATACATATCAGTGTGAATATTTGTAGAAAGAAGTTAATTTCACAGCGTTTCCAAACAGAGAATAAATATTATGAATATATCATAGCCACAATCAAAGACCCAAGTCTGGCTAGTGTTACAAGGTAGTGTACTTTAAGCTAAAGCAGACACCAAAAGCACGGTGATTACATCGCCATGTAAACTCACATTTAGTAAGTCAGTGTTTTATTTACGAGAATGATAGGTGCATATTAGCACAAACACTAGTTTTCTCTCTTACACAAAGAGAGCAGGAAAGGTTTCCCATCTATCTCTATGTCATTCAACAAGAATGTCACTGAAATATCAAGTCTTAACATGTCGAGCCATGAAAGCTTTCTTACTGAACCGGAACATACTTTAGGAAAACGGTTATAACAAAGTTTCAGTCAGGTCTGAGTGGACCTGAAAAGCAGTCAGATGTAACTGTCAGAATATTCAGCAGACTCAACATATCCTCACAAAGTCTGGTCAGTGATCTGGACTGCTAATGACTCACGGTGATTCATGCAGGAAACAGACAGAGAGGTGAAGTTTGGGAGGGCCAAAGTCTACACTGTCGAATCATTTATGCATTTCAAGTACTTTTCTTTCTTTTCTTAAACACTGTCTAATAACCTTGTCACATGTGACCAATGCTCTATGAAGACATTTGAAGTGGTTCAACATATTATAAAACAAACTTTTTTCTTTTCTTGTCTAAGCAAAGACTGAATATAAAGGATGGAAACAGCCTACAGATCTAAAAAGGGAAGTCAGTGTGCTGTAGTCTTTCTAATAACCAGAAGGGGGCGATTCCTCTGGTTTCAAAAATAAGTTTGGGTGTGTAGAAGTCTACGGTAAAACAACCCTTCATTTTTCTTGATTTTTTGATCTCAGTAAAAATTTTATAAGGATGAATTTATCATTCTCCATCACTAGCTTAAAATCATACTGAATACAAAATGAGGTTCAGTCATTGGACTGGACTCTGCGTCCAGTTAGAGGTGTGTTTAAGGCTGTGGCTACTGTCAAGACACATTGTTGCACATCTGAGGGTACAGTGCCTTTAGTTGCGCTGCCAGATGTACCCCTCCTAATTAAGTCTTATCTATAAAGCTGAAGGCTTTACAGTAGGATTCACTAACCAGTGGGTGATGTCATGTTAGCTACATGTATCTGAATTGTAAGTTTACTCATTTCCAACAAAATGAATGTTGAAGTTTCAGGTTACCAAGTTACCAAGCCAAGGAACCTTAAGGATTTAGAGTTTCTGTAAACAAGAGGGGCCAAAATCTCTCTTGAGATGTATCCAAACATGGGATGTGTTACCAAGGTACTCGCCAGAGAAAAACATGTACTTTGAGGACAGGGTGGCGAGGGTTTACTGGAGGTAGTTGCTTGTTGTCATTTGGTAGATTATTTGCTAAGAGGTATACAGTATTGCCCCAAAAACCCTCTTTTGATTGTTTACGGTCCTAGCAGATTGCCATGGCTGCCTGTAGTTTCCATGAAAGACACTGACTTGTTTGCGCTCATCAGATTCTCACTAAATAGTACTTTTACTTTGAAGGTTGTCAGTTAGTGAGTGTTTGCAGACAAGTCCGGGTCTTTCATGCAGTCAACCATGGCAATCTGATACCAACCAAACAAGGAGGCTTTTAGTGTGGCACCCACTTTGCAACCATTTTCACCCAACTGCCAGCAACTTTCAGCAACCGCTTGCCAACCACTTGGAGAATACACGTTTCCTTAGTGCACAGAAGTTGCCAGCGCATTGAGGGCCGCTTCTTTTCCTGAAATGGAACATATCTGTCACTGTCTTTTGATGTGGAGACTTGAAAGAAAACCTTAAGCTGCAATTGGTTTCAGTGTAATAACATTTGCGGTTACTGCTCCACCTACTGATCAAGTATCTACCTGAGTACTTGTCAGTCATCTTGAGAACTGCATACTTGAAAGCAGTTGGCCTTACCTAATTATAGGTAACACCTATAATTATCAGGTTTTGAAGCAGCTGAGACATGCAGGGCGTCCAAGTTATTTTACTGTTAAAAAAAAAGAATGCATTGTGGTTATGTTGTGTTATACAGCTGCTATACAGTAAACTAGAACCTGCGTAACACATGACTCTGATTTCTGGCCAAGAAACTTCAGGCTCCAGCAAGCATTTTATTAGCTTAGCTTAGCACAACAACCTGAAGAAAGGAATCAGCAGGAGAGGCTCCGTTCACCTTCGCGAGAATCTTTTCAGCCTCGATCTCACGACAAAAGTAAAATGACAATAAAGGTTAAGTAGGCTTACAAAGTCAAACATCACCTTTTTCAAAATGGTATTGATCCAAAACATACCAGAGAAGCACAAAGAACAGTCTGTAATACACCACAGTCCCATGCTCTCCAGGCTACGGGATCAGCTCACTAAAATGACGAGTTTCAAAAAACAGCAGTGCTATCTGCTAAATACAATAGTGAATACAATCCACAGAAGCAGCTTAGCCATGTAAGACGTCCAAGTTATTTTACTGTTGAAAAAATAATGCATTGTAGTTATCTTGTGTTATAAAGTTGCATATTTCATATTCCACAGCTCGTGTTAAAGGTGGTTGAAAAACAAATTCACAGTGGCAGGGTCAACAAGAGGTTCAGCAACACCAAGATACAGTTTTTAAATGATGTAACAATTCATGCATGTGGTTTTCTAGTGCTTATTTGAGGTTGGAAAATGCCAATAATTTAGACTCTGGCTATATGTTATATAGTGGAATTAGCACACAAGATATAATAGTGATCATTAGTGAGTGTTACATGTGCTAGATGGTAGATCTGTCACTGCTTCATCTTCTTCTTGAACCCTTCAGGGGTTCCCACAGCAGATCACCTGCTTCAATCTCACCCTGTCACTATCCTCCTGCTCTGCATGTCCTCCTTGACTACAATCAAGACTCTTCTCTGTGGTCTTCCTCTTTTCCTACTGCCTGGCAGCTCCATATTCAACATCCTTTGTCCAGTATGTCAGCTATGCCTCCTCTGCACATGTCCAAATCATCTCAACCTCACCTCTCTAACTCTGTCTCCAAACAGCTCAACCTGAGCTGTCCCTCTGATACACTCATGTCTAATCCTGTCTAATCTTGTCCATGCTGGAAAATCTTCAAATCTGTTACCCCAAGCCACATATTTTTCAGCATGCAGTCTCTGAACTTCGCTGAGATCGCTGCCTGGAATCAGGATGAAACTCTTTGGCTTATATATACAAATTAGCAAATACGTTTTTATCAAAAACACAACTCATTTGTCTTCCTCTAAAGCAATCAAAAGTAAATATGTCATTTCTTTCTTCTCCTGACATTAAATTTGGGCAGCATTGCTCCCAGCCTATCCTTTCTTTATTTCAACAGAGTTAGATGTAGAGGCTTCTGTAATGGCCCCCTGGAGGCACACAATTATGAGAGTCAGAATAAGAACAAGGTAATTACCATCAAGACTTTTAGGCCTCGACCAAAAGCATATTACCCACTTCAAACGCTGAGAGAAAAATGCAAACACAGGGGCAGGAGAGCTACTTTGCTGCATAGCTGAACCCTCACATCACTTCTACAGGAGTTATGTTTATGGAGAAACATTGTTTGATGTATTATTTCTCTTTTTTTTGTGTAAAGATACATTTCGGATGCCTTTTTTCACAAATGTTTGTAGAAGCAGTCTTCATAGGTGCTTAATTTTTACACCTGTGGCCATTGAAGTGATTGGAACACCTGAATTCAATGATCTGGATGGGTGAGTGAATAGTTTTGGCAATACAGTGCATCACTGTTGCAAGAGAAAAAGTACATTACTGTAAATAACCAACTATAAGAGAGGTGCAAATATGTTTTCACGTGACAGATTGCCGGGGAGAGCCGAACAGTGTGTGCAAATTATGGTGACTGCAAATACGGCGCCTCTTTGTTTCCATACCCATTTATTTTTTTCTCGCCTGTGCAAACACACGGAATGTGACTTTTACGACATCTGCGGCGCACTTACCGCCTCGGAAATGAAAGAACACTGTTCCAAAAAGTAAATGCACTCGAGCGAGTGTTTGACGGTTATTGGGCTGAATGTTTTACTATGTTTTTCTACAGCCATCTCAGTGCCTCTTTTGTCCAGTTGGGCATCGATTCGGTGACGCAACCATTATGCTCTTGTTAATCAATAGCTCCCAAACAAAAGCATTAAGTAGATGCACTGTAAAGAAAAATATCTCCTTGAGCACGCTGCTATGAATGGCCCAGCACAGGCAGGAAAGAAAAAATCTATAAGCAATACAAACATGCCCACAAATAATTATGCAAAGACTACTCAGTCCTGACCCCAGCAGCAACCATTAAAAATGAAATAATGCTTTGCACTGCTCTCAGAAAACTGCTTTCACAAGGGAGCAGAAATTGTTGTAGTAAATAAAATGATAGTGGGAGCCCAGAGACTGCGTGCCGTGGTTATAGCTTGTTTCCCAGACCGCCTGTAGACAATAAACACTTTCCCTTCTCTAACCATGCCTGCAGATCTCTGTGTGCACTGTGAACCTTGTTATTGTACGATGCAGCTTCTAAATTTGAATACATGTAAATATGGGGCTGTCTGAACAATGGTCAAAGGAAGCCGATCTATTCACTAAGCACTAATTTGTAGCTAGTGTACAAAATGCTGCCTTGTTGTTAATTATGAATAATGAACCAGTCATATCCGCAGGTTGGTCTTTATATTACACTAAATGGTGTTTTGTGAGGCACAGCAAAAAACAGCTTTTATTACAGTTGTGAGCAGGATCGCTGCTTGGTTTCGTCTCGTTTCTCTGCGGTCGAGAGGCGCTCTGCTCCAAAGATTTCATTCTAACCAGCATAAAATTGGACTATTCTTCACTCGCACTTAAGCGGAGCGCCTTGAAAGGTTATGAAAGGTTATAAATGTCATGGAACAAGCTTAGAGTAAAAAAATAAAAGCTCGTTTGATAAATGCAAGAAAGCTGTCGACTATTGATGAATATTCTTGTAAAAACGAGGTTTTATAAGTATCTGTTTAACGCAATTTGTCTCTGCCTATTCTAAGGATGCGCCATCTGTATTCATTTATGTCAGCATTACATGATGTGATTAAGCACCAGATCTGAAGAGTGTTACACAACCTAGAGATTAATAACCTTGTGTGTGAGTACAAAGTATGAGACACTGTTTCTAAAGTAACCACAGTTCTCTAAATTCATGCCAACAGCTTGATATCTATGTTAATTTATTGAATGAAAGGGTTGTTTTGTGGACATCCCGGATGACCAGTTTATTTGAAGCACTACCGACTTCAGAAGAGACAGATGGAAAACATGAACAATACGCAGCTATGCCAAGTAGAGGAGAAAATAAGAGGAAATGAATATTATAAACTTTATTATGTTTATTTTAATAGATTATTAGTTTTTTAAGAGATCACTGTAAAGACCAGTAATATTCAAGCCCTGTCCAAACTTACACAGGTACACATTTTGGAAAATGAAGCTTTTTCAGTGGAATTTTGTCCATATGTGGTGTTGCTCAAAATGAAGCTTTTGAAAAACGTTTTCCACGTGAAGATATTCAGAGACGCTGTTTCTCTGTTTACATGTGGATGAAAATTAGGATTTTGCCTCGCAGTGTCAAAGGTGTGGCCTTTATCCCCTTTGCTGATCACAGACTCTGCAAGTGTTATTGTTTGTAGGGTTCTAATTGGTCAACATTTTTATATGGTTATATGGTACACATATATGGTACACTGATTTATTAAAACAGGTGCAACCATAAATAAGTGGAATGGAAATACAGAAATCAATATTCAATAATCGATATAACCACCTTTTTTCTTCAACACAGCCTGAAATTTCTTAGGCACATCATTCCGAGATATGCCACGTTTATGGCTAAAGGCTTTTTGGAATCTCATTGTTGGAGCAAAAATATAATTTTATCCTTTTCAAACTGTGTTATCTTTGGCGATTTTCATAAATTTAGCTAAACAAATGAGAACAAATTGTATGTTTTTGTGACAGACTGCTAGCAACAAAGTGCCCAAAGATACAATTAAAAAGTGGTATTTGGCAAAGTTGTCTGTTATGTGCAGAGATGGGCAGTTACTGTAATCCGATTACTTTTTTTGAGTAACGAGTAAAGTAAGGGATTACTATTGCAAAAAAGGTAATTTGATTACTGTTACTTTCCCGTAAGCACGCTGCGTTACTGCATTACTAAAACCGTGATTTTTTTTGCGAGTGTCTCATGACAGTGGTGTAAGCGAGTGCGACGTTCGTGGCAACAGCTGTGTGCAGATCAAAAATGGATACTATATGGAGTGCGGGAGAGAGTATGACTGTGCAGCGTTTAAAGCGTGGAAGTACTGACCTTACTTTGAGTTTGATTCCGTAAAAAGTGACAAAAACATTAGCGTCCGCTGCTCACTGCGTGGGAAGAAAACTTCTTTTTACAGCAAAAAACCCCTAAACATCTGAGGAAGCACCAAATACGCTGCCGCTGGAATGTGAAATTCACAGAGAAACTGCCGGATCGTTCCACTGACCGCTGCGGCACACCTGCACCAGGGCAAACCTCCGCCTGCCCCACTCCTGCTATACAGGTGAAAATAGAGCAACAGGACCGCTGAGTCTTTGATTTTATTTATTTTCTGCTGTGTTTTACGTGCATCTATTTGAAAGAGTGAGTGTAAACACAAAAAACTATTTTATTTTATGTGCTGGAATGTGCAGAAAATAGGTTTAAATGTTAAACAATTTTTTTCCAGTCAGAGAATATTGCATATAATTACATTTTTGCTTGATGCATAAAGTTGAAAGATTTAAACTAATAAAACAAGTTTTAAAAAGAGACTTTTTCATTTGATTACATTTTATATGATGGATTATGCAGAAAAAGTAGAATTGGGCAGAAATCGCTTTATCACCTATTTAGGGGATAAATCATGTTTTAAACAGTAACTAAGTAACTAATTGCTTTTGAAAATAAGTAATCAGTAAAGTAATGGGATTACTTTTTTGGGAAGTAATTAGTTACTGATTACTTTTTTCAAGTAGCTTGACCAACACTGGTTACGTGTAGACACAACACTGGTTCATCCTTTGAGTTAAGTGGCTTAAGAAACACTTCTGTGCAATGGTCAGGTACAAAAAAAGTCCGAGAAGAAAAAGAAGAAAGTCTGTCTCCTTGGAAACATTTTTAAAAGAGAAGCGGGATAACTCATGACTTCTGTACAGTACCACAGCATCTGGTTTTAGTAAATTATAATTGGGATTGATTGTTTCCTTGACACACCCAAAAAAATATATACAGAATAATATACAACTATACAAAATCCTGTGCATCACATACTATGATTGCTATCAGTTCCAACAACAACAATAAAGAGCCTTTAATGAACATGGTGCTTATAAGAAACTCGCAATTATAAATAATTGACCTGAGGAAGCAAAAAACTACTTTCATCATGTAATTTTACAAAACAGGTCAAAGTGACGGAGTTGAACCAGAACATTACTGAATGTATGCAGCTGTGTTAAACATCACAAGAGCCGAACATCTCATTCCCAGATGTTTCAATCACTTTCAAAAAAGTGAGTTAAAATGTAGGAAGGATAGTAACAGGAGTCAATTTTGGAAAGCGCACGTAGAAGCAGTTGGACAACGAGTGGACTCAACAGCAAGACTAAAAGCAAGTAAGTATTTTCAGCACGTGGGGAAGAGCAGAGCAGTGGACTGGCAAAAGTATAGAGAACAGGTTAGTGGTGTTTCCAGTGAATCTGAAGAAATTCAATGAATTGTGCTTAGTAAAAGAAAATAAAGAGCAGGTCAGTCCACACAAATGTGCAGTGAGATAACTTATTTGTCCTCACACCACTTTTATAGAACCATGAAAGAAGGAAACGACAGCCTCCCAACACATTTCCACAATGCTTCACAGGGATTATAAACTGAGGAAGGCAGATTTTCTGACTGATCCTTTAAAAACACTTGGAGAGACTTTACTGGCACGGCACTCAGCCAAAGAGACCGGAGACTAATATGAAAAGTGTCAATCAAAGCAGCAGTGAAGCAGCAGAAAACACGCATACAGACTCAAACTCTCTCAAGCTCTCGGGATTCCCCACCGGATCGGTGGGGGAAGAAAGTACATGTACTTGTATAACTGGACAAAAATAATACTACGGGGTAAAGAAAAAGCCTATATTTGTTTCTGTTTGCACATACTGGCTCCATATGGGGATGTTCGTGATGCTTCTAAATTATGCTGAGGAAAAACGGGCTCGGATTTCTCCGCCAGTAATCTCACATCAATAAACAGCTGCTAGCAGTGACCTGCACTGCTTGGGAGGTCAAGGAGGCATTCCCAGATTTTGTTGTCTTTCTTACTTTATTTATGTAGTAAGTGCAAGCAGAGAGTATTACAGCTGAGATAAGAGAGTCATTTCTATTATAAGAATAACCACCTTTCTTAATGAGCATTTTTTATAATACCTGTGTTTATTTGTCAGGTGACTTGAAGGATTATATATATATTTTATGTCTGTGGGTGTCGTGATTGACAGTAGACAGAGCATAACATCTTTGCATGCTATGAAAGAAGCTCAGCTGCAATAAACAAATAAAAAACACAAAAAGAAAAACCAATAACAGTGCTGAGCTTATTGTGATGGATTATGGTGCTCTGTGGATGATGTTTTTCTTCCTGTACATGAAAACTGCGAATAAATCTCAGATAATTTTCTGTCTACATTTCCCGGGCTTCAGATAGATTTCTTAAAGTTCAGCATCCACACACATAAATGTCTAGACAAACAGTCAAATCCTTTCTTCTTCTGCTTTTTACAACAACAACAACAACAATATATGTGGGAATGAAAGTGAATCAGACGGCTTGGACAGACACAGCCAGAGGCTAAATTACTGCTGGAGTCGCACTTTTTCTGTAATGGCATATCTTGTGTTTCAGTATGGCTGACCATAAAATAGAGATGCTGTCATTAACATCTGTTTTTTAAAAAGAGCTTAAAAAGAGCTGCACTTTCATTTAGCAGTGATTTGATATAGGCTAATAAATGTGTCCTTATAGCCAAACACTAACAGTGACTGCGGGGCAACTACTCAAAAGACCTTCAATCCAAAGCGTGTGATGGTCTAATAGCATGAATATAAAGACACTATAGATAATTTTACTCTTAATGTTACTCCTACAGAGGCATAGCTGACATGTCTGTGAAAGCAATCAATCATAGATCTGTGCTTTCAAATGCAACGCCGTGTAAGCAGCACTTCTAAACCAATTCACTCCCAGAGAATTTTCATTGGGGTTCCTTTTCAGGGACCCAAAAGATAATCTCTGAAGCTTTTTGCTTTCCATTTGTAGTGATATCAGTCAGTCATATCTGAGTGAGATTTGGCTTTTTAAAAATCTATCTGATAGTGGGTAAGCAGTGTGCCATGCAGAGAATAGAAAATCTAGATCCAATTCTCAGTTAACCATGATCCAGGATCTGTTGACTAATATGCAGAAGTCTAGTAACACTGGCAGTTAATGTTATCTTTGTTGGCATGAAAAATCAACATGAAGAACACACCTGGTTATGGTTCAAGCCAATGACAGCAAACCTGAAGGTTGAACGGATAATGTAAGCATCTGCCAAATACTGATTAGAGAATGGAGCGACAGCGGAGTTCACTGGAAATGGGAGAAATGTGAAAACAAAATACAGTATGAAAAGAACAGAAAGTGGCTGCAGTGGACACGTTTCATTGTTTTAACACTTAGTTTCACATTAGCGCTTTGTACGTTAAAACCTCACTCTTCTCTGCACTTGGCTTAAGAATCAATAACAGCACAAGCACGAGTGGCCCACAGACCTGGTTGTACCACACACTTTGAGTAAAACCCAAAGCTCACAGTAAAAGAATGGATGGTTGTGATGACAGCCAATATTTTGGTGCTTCTGGTAAATTTAGTGGATATTCAGGCCAAGACTTTGGGCCAGTGATTTAGACGTTGCATTCTGGCAAATGTGCTCTCGCCAAGGACTGCTTACTTTCATGGAGCCACAGCCCGCTCAAACTTTACTGGACTATAGACGATGAGCTACAAGCTCACCACAAACCCAAACCAGAAAGCTTCCAATACCATAACCTTATGTTGCCTGCCAACAGGTTTTACATGTTCATACACAAATATTAGCTTACAGAGATTATTAGTTTAGTAACTGGGCAGGTGTTGATTTCTTTTAGAAATGTATATTAAGTTTGTTCCTTATTACGTCTCTAAGCCATGGAAGGACAGAGAGCAGATCCATTGAAACACTCGCTCATGTTGCACACTATATGGCTTTGCATTTGCACTTTAACCACAACGTTCCCAGCTTTATGTCTAAATCAATATTTCCTTTTAGCATGTCTGCAGTTTTGCTGATTAGCCAAAAGGTGGATCATCTGAATAATACCGAACCTCAGATAACAACATACGTGTATCAGACATGTGTTTGTGCAGCTGTTTGTGTTTTTTGGGTTTTTTTAGCTAATAAAATGCATTTCTCCATAGTCACAAAAACATGTGGCTGCTACCCACAATAACTGTTTGTTACCATGGCAATAACAATTTAAACACCAGTGCTTCCAACATAGACACTCCCCTGTTTACATCAGGAGTACCTCACATAGCACATCTGCGGTAATGAAGTGGAAGCCAGTTGGCTTTGTTTACAGGTCCCAGCAACAGTCTGCTTACAGGAAGCTGCATTAAATGATACATAAAAATACCTTTTGTTGATTTTCTGGCCCATAGCACAAAGTTTTTGATATTTATATTTTAAATCAAAAATAAACTGGCAAACTCGAGCTCACTATAGGTGCTTTCTAATCAGTTAAGTGTTATACAGCTGATAAAACATTTCACAGTCCCTGTGTCAGAGCAGACCAAATGGATGAGAAAAACGTCAAACAAAAAGAACAGGAAAGGTGTCAAAATACGCAAAGCCAAAACATTTCCGTGGACCAAATGCTCAGTAAATGTTGGCATGTTTATACAAATGTAATAAAACGTGTGACTGTCTGAGTAAATCCCCTCTACTAACCAGTATTGTACCTTTGTGGTTTCGGTTAGTGTGCTAGCAAGTGTTTGCGTTGGGAAGACAGAGGAAGAGAGCGAGTGTTGTGGGCTGTATTTGTGCTGGTGACTGTTTGTATGTTCAGTGAAGGTGTCAAATCACTCCGAGCTAACAGTGAAACAGCTGTGGAACGCTCAGGTTCTCATGGAGGATGAAAGGAAGGAAGGAAAAACAAGAAGAACGACACGATCAAAAGCAGCTGTATGGATATTTGTTCCCGAGCCTTTTTGTTCGCTTTATTTTGAAACACCTCGCATGTGTGTGGTATCTGCTCCTCTGTCTGGAAGAAGCTCTGGATCATTATCAAGTACTCATTTCAGGATGAAGTTGAGGAATCTCAAACTTGGGTGTGATGTTTAGCGAGCCTCTGCTAAACCAGTACAAAGTGATTCCTGTAACAGCTTTGAGAGGGTGTTTGATTGAAAAGTGCTGGTGGTATGTCTGGAGGCGTCATGAAATATTCAGAAATTAGATCACAGGAAATGATCAAAATGATCTTATAAAAATGTCTCCAGTGCACAAATATGCCCACACAGAAAAGATTACACTTCAGTGTCATCCAAAACTTCCTAATGTGACTGCCACTTATTTTGTTTAATGAAGTTTAACTTCTACTAGAACTAACCTTTTGTCTCCTTTTCTGTCTTCATTTATTTATTTGCACTATTTGTATTTATCTGTTCTATTTCTATTGTATATATTAATCAGCATCTGTGGGTGGACAGCAAAGAAAGAATTTCATTGAGAATTTCACAGAGAAATGCCTTTTTTTCTTGTGACACATGACAATAAACACTTTGAATCTTGAATATGTGAGCTAATGACCTACCCAGAACAGGTTTGCCAGAATGGGAAGTTCTGACTCCATTTGCCAGAAATATTACAAAAACAAACAAAAAAACCCAAAACATAATAAGCTGCAGTGAACCATGATGAGAGCCATTATTCACATATAGAGAAAACTTGGAACAGTGGTGAACCTTCCCATTGTGGAATAGAAGAGTGGGCAACTGTTCCTCCACAGTGATGTTAATTGTCAACGCTTGATTGTGGCACAACCAGTTATTCAGTCTTGGGGGAAATTACTGTTTCTCAGAGGGAGAGCTAGGTTTGCATAACGTTTTTCCCCCGAATATATGAAATCATGATTTAAAAACTGTATTTTGTCTAGTTACCGTTCGTCCATCCATTCGTCCATTCTCTAACGCTTATCCAATTCAGTGTCAGGATGGGGTTAGAGCCTATCCTAGCTGTCATAGGGCGAGAGGCAGCATATACCATGAACAGGTCACCACTCTGTCACAGGGCTAACACGTTATCTTTGTCTAATAATACATTTTGCTTGCCTATTGGAAACATGCAAAAGTAAGAAATATGCAAGAAAGAAAGAAAGAAACCATAAAGGAGGCAAATAATTTTTCACAGCACAGTATGTGACAATATGGGAATGAGAACACTTTGGCTACAAAAGTTGTATAGTGAAAATCTATTGACAGCCCTAGTTCATACATGTGGAATTCATACACAAACAGAAACATAAAAAGTAAACTGCAGCCTTTTGAAGAGAGAAAGCAAGATGGAAATCAGAGTCTGACTCTTTCCTGTCTTAAACTAACAGAAGTTGGTTACACACACAAGTGTGGGATCAATCCTCCTAGCAAATTCTCCAACAAAACTCCCTGCATAAAGGTGGAAGCAAGTATTTCTTAAAATATTAAACTATTGCTTTATTCCCAGCTGTATTACACTCTGCGTAGCTTTTACCATCCTACAAATTTGCCATTAGAGACACAGTGTTCAGCAATATTACCACTGCATATTTAGCACAACCAGTAGCACATTACACTGGGTTCTAATTTCAGAGACAAAGCCATATCTTACAGCAGAAGCCACAGATATAAATGCTGTGTAGAAACCAGCAGCCGCCAGAAGTTTTGGGTGAGAAAATTGGATGGGCCTGCCTCCAAAACCCTTCAGTGTTTTTGCAAAAACTGGAACTAATGTTAAATCACCAGAACAGCTACCGGCACAAAACTTATCATAACACCTGATGGAGGCCCTGGCATTCCCTGATAACTGTACACAAACATACATATTTGGCTGATACAGCAGCAGAAATCAAACTAAAGCAGATTTACATGCAACAATAATTCAAAAAATAATAACTAGCCAGCTGGAAAGAACAGACTCTTTTCAACAAACTGATAACTCTAGAAGAAAACATGTTCAGAAGGGCTTGTTTTGTGCATATATTCACAAAAGATGAAGTTAAAAGACATGCGTAGACAACAGCATTCACAAGACTGTAGACGAGACTGAGCCAAATGGCTTTTTAACCTTTCGCATTGTGGGTAAAAAGACTATGACTGACCTGGACAGACAACTCATTTAAATTAGGAATAATCGGCAGTTATCCTGTTAAATTCAGATTTTATACTCATTTTTTTACAACACACAAATAGCAGATAAAGAGTTGCAACTACACAAACTATTTGCAAATTCAAGATACAAGGATTTTTTTTGTAGTTAGACTTTATACTTTGACTTTCTATTTCAGTAGACTTGCATGCACTGTGAGGCCCCCTTAGTAATATGGCAGCTGAGTTAAAACATTGCTTTAATGAATAGCAGCAAGTCCTGTGGTATCTCCCAGGGATGCACAGATCTGATATTTGGATCAAATATCATTGCGAGTGAGTTGATCTGTGATCCAGACCATTCAGCTCAGTTTTATACTTTGACAGCAGCAGCTAGTGGCAGAGTTTACGTAGCATGGAAGAAGCTAATGGCAGAATGTCATTGGTTCAGATTGGGACAGGTATTTCACTGTAGCTAAACTAACAGCATCTGTGCATTTGCAAAAGTGGCTTTACTTAACTGCAAACTGCGGGCAAAGTAAGCTGACGAATGAAAAGATCCAGTGATGATGCTGCTGTCTTTCTCTCACTGCACGCTCATTTACTCTCACTCTCATTAATTTTGCTCAGAGACAATATTAAAGAAGCTAGCTAGCTCAGCCAAACTATTGTTGGTAAGCTTTTGGTAACCTAACGTGCCAATAAATGTTTTATCACTTCAGCTGTCTCCTGTCAGCTCTACACTTGTGTGAGAAGATCTGAAATAAGACCAGTGCAAATAAATTAAATAAACACCACGTGCATTTTTTTCTTCTCTGTATTTATTCTGGGTACCTGGGTACCTACAAACACCCATAACTAAGAAACTGGTGCTGGATTAAAATGAGAAAAAACTGGACCATGCTATCCCTAGTACCTCCATGTATACAGTATATCTACTGGGCTGTATTAGCTTAATTAGCCTACTTAAAGTATGCAGCAAAAATAGTTTAGGTCTCTTAGAAATATTCCTGAATTTGACCTTTATCTTCCATCACAACATCGCCAGGTGGCAAATGTGAGAAATTGTTTGGTTGTTGCTTAAAGTTTAGAGAGACCAAATAGTTACTTCGCTAAGCTACAGTTACCATACATACACTATACCCCACATAGCTTGTATTTGTAAAGAAGAGGGTGCTTAAACTTAATTGCATTGTGTAAGATATAATAAAGCGGAAAATAAACATTAAGTAAGAAAGATACTCCTAATGGGGTTTTTTGTGGTGTGCTGTGTTTCAACTCCCTTTTTATACACATGGTGAAATCTCTTTTTAGCATTTTTTTGCTAGTAACAATGTAATTGCCTCCTGAATTATTCATTTATTTATTTATAAATGTTATGAAGGTCTTTGTGAAATCTGCAATTCTGTAACACTACAGCAATGTTTTTTCAGATACATGAATGTATGCAGACAAATGCTGCATGCAAAATGGATTTCAGTTACACACGGCTATCATGAAACTACTGGAAATATCCAGTACACATATATATATATGTATGTGTGTGTGTGTGTGTGTGTGTGTGTGTTTTTGTCATTCACAGATCTAATGAGTGGTCACATAAATAAGTATGCAAATACACAATTCAATAATGACAGAGAAATATAAACCAGGTGTGTGTATGTGACAAAATGGCCATATTTTGACCTCCTGTCTTGAGTTTTATGCATTTGGCCCCAGGTGAGGCAAACCTGTGACTAAATCAGAGCCAGGAAATCTCACAAAGACGACAAATGTGACAGCATCAACAACACGTTCTCACTCCCAAAGCGTCACATTTTAGGCTAGGTGACAAATCGTCAACATATTACATTTTCGGCTACCCACCACGTTCCTAAATGACGACCTCGGAAAAATGAGGAAATATGAGAACCGTATGGACTCAATCTACACATGTTCGCTCTTTTTCTTCAAATCGCTTAGAAACACGCTATTTAACATAATTAAAGTCTTGGTTAAGGTCAGGAAAAAGGTTATGGTTAGGGCTAGGGATAAGGTTAGGTTTAGGGCTGGAATACAGGGCTGGAACGTCTATTACCGCAGGAGCGTCATTGCACTGGATTTCGGCCATAACCCGCCACGTACCATAAGAACGCCGAAGGTCTCCTTTCGCGTTCCTCAGGAACGCCGCGGGACGTCACAAAACGTCGGCATGTTACGCCTCGGGAGTGAGAACGGGCTCGCATCAAAGACGGGATGTGCCCATTTTTCCCATACATTTGTCTGTTTTCCATAGCTGTGTAATACTGAATGCAAAAAACAAGGCTCCACTTCTCCTCAACACAACATTACTTAAGGGCTATTATTAAGTATATTTACACATGCAGATACAGGCATGTCTGTGGGTAATCAAACATAGCTCTTTAAAATGACATTAGTGTCTGCTCTTCTGCTCAGTAAAACTGCGCATGGGATTTTGTTGTGAAACAAACCTCCTACTCTCATTTTTCCTAATTTATTTTGTTTTATTTTCCAATCACATAACTGATTGATATAAGAACAATTACCACTGCCCGCTCTACCTCCCAGGCAGCCGCTGTGCTGCAGGCTTCACTAATGAATGTAATTTAAGTGTTATAGAGGATGCGGTTTCATATTGGTGATGGATGGTGGTGCGTGGGGGCCTATTTTGTGTTGTAGTGGAGGTGTATTAATCATTATTAAAGACGACTTAAATGCTTTCCCTATGCACCAAGGTGATTAGGACTCCTGGGTGGACAGTGTGTGTAGCACTGAGGGGACTGCTGCTGGTAGTTTCCATAATGAAGTACTTACTCAACCTGCTGCCAAGGGACTGCAGGGTCATGATAAGCTGTTGTAGTCAAGGTGAAGCAGTTTATGGGCATGCTCAAGGGCAAACACAAATATACACATGGCTGCATGTGCATGCCAAGACATACAGCAATGCACTGTATGCATACTGTGGAATAAAGTGACACAATCACTAGACAAGAACAACAAAATGTCAGCAAAAATAATTAAGTTTGATATGGCTGCAGCAAGGAGAAAATAAATGCAATTTATTTATTAAGTCTGTTTTGAAAACCAAAGTGAAAGAAATGACTATATGCAGAGTGCCAGCAGACACTTGGGGACGTTACTGGAAAACACAGTAATTAGTGAGCTTCAGAGATACTGGTAGGTGAATTTTATTAGCATCAGACAAAGCCTGTCTAACTGTTTTTCTTCATTTTCACAGTCTTTATGCCAAACTAATTTCATGTATTTGTTTTTAAGTTTAGCAAAAGAGCATAATACAAGTTATTAGCATACGGCTGGAATAAAGCAACAGAAACACATTCAGTGCTCACCAATCACTGAGCCTGTGGTGATGGCTTTGTGGTGCCAAATCTAGCAATATTGAAATCATTCTGTTTAGCATTCATGGATAAACTAGTTTACAAAAAATAATGACCCAAACACAGTGAAGCAAAAAGATTTAAAAAAATATAAAGGCCAAAGAGGATACCCTGGACAGAGAAAGTTTGGCATCAATGTGTATATACACTAAAAAGCTACTTTGAACTGCTCCCTTATTCACAAAGGTTCGCCACAGTGGGTAGCTCCACGAGTTTGATTCAGCAGATTTTTAACAAGCGAATATGTATATGAACTAAGAGAAGTAATACCTCATTGGGACTAGTTGGTGCAGAAAATTAGCAGGAAAAGCACAAAGGGCTGAAACAAAATGAACAAGGATACATGAAATCAAAGGATTACAAAATAGCATAGGAATCAGCTTTGCAGGAATAGTAGCCATAAGCAACCTTACTTTAATTTAGGAATATAACTAAATACATGTACTTATTTGCAAACTTTCACCAATGTGTCTGAGAGTGATTACAGTCAGTCCAAGTCATATCACAAGTGTTGAAGACAACTTGCTTCCACCAGGAGACCTGTGCAATCAAAAGATGATTAAGGCAACCACCAATTTTTCCAAGTCATAAGGATGTAAGCCTTACTCCACTGTAAATGAGTCATAAGGTGCTAGCTGCAAAAAATTACAACATGAATGTGATGTAAAAATGTCTGTGGCTGAGGAGACGCAGTTTCCCGGTGTTGCACTGTTTACCTATGACACAAAGATCACAGAAAAGCATGAACAAAGTCTCCACATTTCTAACATCCTGCAGAGGACATATGCTCTATAGGCAGAATCTTCACATACACAGGCATACCATGATATATATAGAGAGAAGACCAAGTCTCTATAAAAAGATGTAAGCACTCATATAGAATACCACTTTATAAATTTCACTCAAGTCAATGAGGTACACAATGTTATGCAGAGACACAGCAAACCCAAACACAGCTAGAAGCATCATGAAAGACTGTTTGATTCAAACCCAATCAACAGACACATCAGTGACTTCCTCCATTGCTTATGCTTATGGAGAGGATGGTGTGTTTGTGGAAAAATGTAATTACCTCGACTTGAAAGCCACCATCAATCTCTCCTCTTTACAAGGATCCGTATGTGTTTGGATGGAAATGCCTAAATCACTGCGGCGGCTCTCCAAGATAACTTTAATTTTTATTTCACACAAACAGAGCCGAAATAGAAGCGGAAAAAAAGGAAAAGGTTACCATTTAAGTTTTAGTCAATGAGAACAACGTTCACTTTAATAATCAAATTGTGATCAGGTTGATTGGTTAGGATTAAGCAACCAGAAACAGAAGCTGGACTTTTTGTTTTGGCCAAAATGTTCTTTGGAGGAAGGATGAAATGCGGAAATGTCATATCCTATCATAAGCAACCAAATCTGCTCTGTTTGCTGTTGCCAAACAAGAGCTTGCGGATTGGCTCGCACCAATTCCACCATTACTTTTATTTTTGTGCATGCCAGCAAGAGCATGACAACCGCTGTGCATAACTATTTTATATGGGAGCTCTTTCCATACATGAAGAGTAAGATAAGTGACAAATGACAGTCAATTATTCTCTGCTCCTGCTTGAGAGACCTTCGAGCTCAATCAGAAGGTCCACTGGTCTCAAAAAGAAGTGGAGTATACTTCTTTAATGTGGCTTCTTATACTTTGAAGGAAGACAATTTATAAGTAAAGTTGATTTTTGACTAATTAGCATCATTACCACAAACATCCAAGTTGTCCAAATTAATGGACATCAAATGCTGATGTATACATGTACATAGAACATTAGCTTGCCTAATGAGAAGTGAAATGCATTCACTTTGTTCATGCATTTGTTATTAATCAAAGGTTATGAGCAACACTGGAAAATCCCGAGCTACTACAAAAGCAAATGGCTTAGCATGAGGTAATTCACTGGCCAAAATACAGCTAATCAAAAAATCCGGTCCTTCCTTTTGTGTTGTTCAAATCAAAATCTTTGTGTCGGTGTCCTGCTACACGTACAAGCTACTCTATGCTTGCTGTAATAGTTTACAAGGCTACACACAAACTGCCCAAAGGATGCAACCCCGAAATGTCCAGCAAAACAAGAAGATATGAGAGAATACATGGTCCCTACACTCACACTGACTTCTACTGGGTCATAAGTAACATAAGTTACATAAGCGTAAAATTGTCTAGGTGTCTATATATTCTATACATTAATCTTCAAGTAACTTTAGCAAAGGCCAAAACTTGGCTATTTTGTCAATATTTAAGCTGTACAACTATGTTTCTGGCATCCCAACAGTGTCCACATATTTATATGACTTCTCTGTAGCTTATTGTATCAGGTAACTTTAATCAATACTTTCTGCCTCGGAAATTGAAGGTTGCAGATAATAAAAACTTTTGGAATTTTAATGTATTTTATCTGAAAGCTGAATGTAATAATGTAATTATATTTATACTATTTCTATAGACAGAAATACTTAAAAAGTACTACTATTTTATGTACTAAGTGACCAATTTTTACATATCATAGAAAGTCATGATTAATTTAGCAGAAAAGCAAACAATATATTCCATGTTAGATCATAAATGTGGTGTACTTTTCAGGGTGGGGCTATTATATTGAGTACATTAATCTTGTATTTTTACATCATTTTTACATCCTTATTTAATATTCATTATCTTGATGTGCATCATGGATGTTATGTTATTCAGTAATTGTGATAAGGACTATTCTCCCTGACCAACTGAGAAGAAAAAAAATAAAATAAAAAAAAACTCGAACCCATCAAAATTTGTATGTTTATGCGGTTTAAACTTATGATTGAGAAATTACACAGTAATTAAAAAAAACTTGTGCAGTACTTAAAATACCTGCTGTAATTTGTGTCTCCTATCCTGTAAAATACCTGTGATAGTTACAATTACTAATGCACTACAAAAACTGTTTATGCTTTACTTAAATCACTTACAGACTACTAAACATAATTACATTTTAATTTCTGATAAAATAAATTGAAGTTACATTTAATTAAAGGGGAATTACACCCTTATTCACTGTTGGTGTCAGAGTAGGGAAAATTAGTGTTACCAAATTAAAGACTGTATCAGATTTGGTAGCAGTTGATAGCAATATTGGCCGTGCACCTTAATCACCTCAGCAGGTATACTTTATTTATTCAGCATTTATAACTAGTAAAACGACTAGAGTCTCCCAACGTAAAGCAGCAGCATGGGAGTGAATACACAAGCGTGATATGATGTTTCAATTAAACTAACAAAGGCGTTGAGCAATCATTATGACTCCTGTCTACTGGGAGCAGAGGGTGTAGCGAGGTGTGATTACAGAGGCCACAAGGTGAACAGACGGAGGAAAGCTAGGTGATCGGGTGGTTAACAAAATGTTGTGCTTCTCACCTCCTTTCCTATAATGACAGTCGGAAGTAATAAAGAGTATTGTACATAACCTCCATCCATCCATCCATCTTCATCCGCTTTATCCGAGGCCGGGTCGCGGGGGCAGCAGCCTAAGCAAAGAGGCTAAGACCTCCCTCTCCCCAGCCACCTCCTCCAGCTCATCCGGGGGAACACCAAGGCGTTCCCAGGCCAGCCGAGAGATATAATCTCTCCAGCGTGTCCTGGGTCTGCCCCGGGGCCTCCTCCCGGTGGGACATGCCTGGAACACCTCACCCAAGAGGTGCCCAGGGGGCATCCTTGTCAGATTCCCAAACCACCTCAGCTGGCTCCTTTCGATGTGGAGCAGCAGTGGCTCTACTCTGAGCCCCTCCCGGATGGCCGAACTTCTCACCCTATCTCTAAGGGAGAGGCCAGCCACCCTTCGGAGGAAGCTCATTTCCGCCGCTTGTATCCGCGATCTCGTTCTTTCGGTCACTACCCACAGCTCGTGGCCATAGGTGAGGGTAGGGACGTAGATCGACCGGTAAATTGAGAGCTTCGCTTTTACACTCAGCTCCCTCTTCACCACGACGGACCGGTGCAGCGTCTGCATTACTGCAGCTGCAGCCCCAATCCGTCTGTCGATCTCCGGCTCCCCTCTCCCATCACTCGCGAACAAGACCCCGAGATACTTGAACTCCTCCACTTGGGGCAGGAACTCATCCCCGACCCGGAGTGGGCACTCCACCTTTTTCCGGCTGAGAACCATGGCCTCAGATTTGGAGGTGCTGATCCTCATTCCCGCTGCTTCACACTCGGCTGCGAACCGCTCCAGTGCGAGCTGGAGGCCCTCACCCGATGAAGCCAACAGAACCACATCATCCGCAAAGATCAGAGATGAGATTCTGAGGCCACCAAAGCGAAAGCCCCCCGCCACTTGGCTGCGCCTAGAAATCCTGTCCATAAAAATTATGAACAGAACCAGTGACAAAGGGCAGCCCTGGCGGAGCCCATCACCCACCGGGAACGAGTCCGACTTATTGCCGGCAATGCGAACTAAGCTCTTGCAACGGTTGTATAGGGATCGAATGGCCCGTAGCAATGGGCCAGACACCCCATACTCCCGCAACACCTCCCACAGGACACCCCGAGGGACACGGTCGAATGCCTTCTCCAAGTCCACAAAACACATGTAGACTGGTTGGGCAAACTCCCATGCACCCTCAAGTATCCTCGAGAGGATGAAGAGCTGGTCCAGTGTTCCGCGACCGGGACAAAAACCGCATTGTTCCTCCTGTATCCGAGGTTCGACTAGCGGACGAACTCTCCTTTCCAGCACCCTGGCATAGACTTTCCCGGGGAGGCTGAGGAGTGTGATCCCCCTGTAGTTGGAACACACCCTCCGGTCCCCCTTCTTAAAGATGGGGACCACCACCCCGGTCTGCCAGTCCACGGGTACTGCCCCTGATCTCCACGCAACATTGCAGAGGCGTGTCAACCAGGACAGCCCTACAACGTCCAGAGCCTTCAGGAACTCGGGGCGGACCTCATCAACACCAGGGGCTCTGCCACCAAGGAGTTGTTTAACTGCCTCAGTGACCTCGCCCCTGGAAATTGGCGGGTCATTCCCCTCATCCCCAGACTCTGCTTCCTCCTCGGAAGACGCGTCAGTGGGATTAAGGAGGTCCTCGAAGTATTCCTTCCACCGCCTGACAATTTTCTCAGTCGACGTCAGCAGCGCTCCGCCAGCACTATACACAGTGCAGGTAGAGCACCGCTTTCCCCTCCTGAGACGCCTGACGGTTTGCCAGAACCTCTTCGAGGCAGTCCGAAAGTCTTTTTCCATGGCCTCTCCGAACTCCTCCCACACCCGAGTTTTTGCTTCAGCCACTGCCCGAGCCGCATTCCGCTTGGCCCGTCGATACCTGTCGGCTGCCTCCGGAGTCCCACAGGCTAACCAAGCCCGATAGGACTCCTTCTTCAGCCTGGTGGCTCCCTTCACCTCTGGTGTCCACCATTTGGTTCGGGGATTACCACCACGGCAGGCACCAACCACCTTGCGGCCGCAGCTCAATGCAGCAGCTTCGGCAATGGAGACGCTGAACATGGTCCATTCGGACTCAATGTCCCCCGCTTCCTTCGGAATGCTGTTGAAGCTCTGCCGGAGGTGTGCGTTGAAGATCTCGCGGACTGGGGCCTCTGCTAGTCGTTCCCAGCACACCCTCACTACGCGTTTAGGTGCACCAGGTCTGTCCAGCGTCCTCCCCCGCCACCTGATCCAACTCACCACCAGGTGGTGATCAGTTGACAGCTCAGCCCCTCTCTTTACCCGAGTGTCCAGAACATATGGTCGCAGGTCTGGTGATACGATTACAAAATCGATCATCGACCTACGGCCCTAGAGCGTCCTGGTGCCACGTGCACTTATGGACACTCTTATGTTCGAACAAGGTGTTCGTTATGGCCAAACTGTGATTAGCACAGAAGTCCAATAACAAAGCACCGCTCGGGTTCAGATCAGGGAGGCCGTTCCTCCCAATCACGCCCCTCCAGGTCTCGCTGTCGTTACCCACGTGAGCATTGAAGTCTCCCAGCAGGACAACAGAGTCTCCAGGTGGAGCACCTTCCAGCACCCCCCCCCCCCCCTCCAGGGACTCTAAGAAGGCTGGGTACTCCGAACTGCCACTCGGCGCATAAGCGCAGATGACAGTCAGGACCCGTTCCCCGACCCTAAGGCGCAGGGAACAAACCCTCTCGTCCACCGGGAAAAACCCCAACGTACCGGCAGCAAGCCGAGGGGATATTAGAATACCCACCCCAGCCCGCTGCCTCTCACCAGGGGCAACTCCAGACTGAGACAGAGTCCAGCCCCTCTCCAGGAGACTGGTTCCAGAGCCCAAGCCATGCGTAGAGGTGAGCCCGACTATATCTAGCCGGTACCTCTCAACCTCACGCACTAACTCAGGCTCCTTCCCCACCAGAGAGGTGACATTCCATGTCCCTATTGCCAGTCTTGGTAGCCGGGGGTCAGTCCGCCAGGGCCTCCGCTCCTGGCCGCCACCCGGCACACAATGCACCCGACCCCTATGGCGCCTCCTGCGGGTGGTGGGCCTGCGGGAGGATGGGCCCATGTCTCCTCTTCGGGCTGTGCCCGGCCGGGCCCCATGGACTAAGGCCCGGCCACCAGACGCTCGCCCTCGGGCACCCTCCCCGGGCCTGGCTCCAGGGCGGGGCCCCGGTAACCCTATCCCGGGCAGGGTAAACTGTTCCCTCTGTGTTCTTTTCATAAGGGTCTTCTGAATCGCTCTTTGTCTGGTCCCTCACCCAGGACCAATTTGCCATGGGAGACCCTACCAGGGGGCAAAAGCCCCCAGACAACATAGCCCCTGGGATCCCTGGGACACACAAACCCCTCCACCGCGATAAGGTTGCGATTCACGGAGGAATCCGTACATAACCTTTAGATGTTATTGCTGTTTACCCCCAAAGCTTATTATTTTTTCATTAGCAAATATACTAAAACAACATAGTAAACATATGGTAAAAAGTAAACATTTACAACCTTTGGTAAAGCCATTACTTAATTTATACTTATTAAACCTTTAGAAAAAGTGCTTTGAAAACAGGACTTTAAAATAAAACCCACTTTTAATTGCAGTATTGATGGTATTGATGGAAGTACACTTCCATCAATACTGCATCAAACACTTGAAAATGTCCTGATGATTGCAGAAAATGTGTCATTGCAGCATTATTGGGCTGATTCCTGACTATGTGTTTTATCAACAACAATGGACTTGGAGTGGGCAGCAATTAACGAAGCCTTCGCTTCTCTGCTTGGAAGGATTGTGGTATGTGCTAATCTTCATCCAGAAGAGAATTTGTGAGGTTAGCCACTGAAGTTGGACAAAAAGGCCTGGCTAACAATTTTCATTTGAGTTTCTCTCAAACGTGTTTGATGCAGAGCAGTCAAGTTCTTTTACACCAAACCCATCAAGTCTGAGGTGCAGTCACGCTGAAACAGAAAACAATGTGCCCCAAACTTTTGTATTGTATTGTGGCAAATGTCTTGGTAAGCTGAAGCATTGAGATTTTTCTTCAATAAAACAAACAGATCCAGAACAACCCCGTGTTGCAAAATTACATGGAGACAGAATAAAACATTATGCAGCTTTCTATTCATTAAGGCCCCGTTATATTTGTAACTTCCCGCACTTGTGTTAAAGTTATCACACAGCTACATCCCATTACAATACAGGTAGCCACTGCAGTATTCTCCTGAACAACAGGTGTTGCCACTCAAACCATACATCCAGATACAGGAGAAGAAGTATCAAAATACTATTAAAAGACCAAAATTTATGTCCTCCTTTAAATTCTCCAAAAATGTGCAATGGGCCGGATTGGGGTCTCTGTTGGGTTGATTCTGCACCATGTGCCTTATGTTTGACACCCCCGATGTAATCAGTGACTCTCTGATCTTCCATCATAGAGTCAGAGGTGTGATCCAATACTTTTGTCTCTGTGTCCCTTTAGGCTTGCGTCTCTCTGATTTGGAAAGGTTTCTCCACGGCATTTGTTTATTTAGCTTACCTGTGAAATAAACAAGGTGATTGGCCTTCACTTCAGTCTGAACTCACCTGGAAAACCACAGAAACAGAAATAAAGAGAAATGAAATAAAAAATCATGGCTCAGCTCGAAAGTCTTTCAGATTCTCTTTCACTCCTCTCTGGACACTGAGACTGAAATTTCACTTTAATCCCTCGACTCCACGTCTGACTGACAATCCAATACCGTCCTTTCTGCAGTCACAGTTCAGCCTCTGACCCTGGATCTCACTGTCCCTGACACAGAAAGCAGTGGCCACTGATGTGAAACATGCTGTCACTCATCCATATTTTTTTTCTTTCTGCAATTTCTGAGAGGTAAGTGTGAAATAACCTCAGAGAATGATTCATTTACTGATGCAGCTTTTGATTACTGGCAGACTTGAGTGAGTCAGCCCTGTGTGAGCTGACAGCTCTGGTGACATCATGAGCTGACCACTCATTTCTAACCCTGCTGTATTTTGCTCTGCCCTCTTGTTTAAGTGTGGCAGCCTCACTGGGGATGGATGACTGTTAATAATTCAGCAGCAAATAAAAGCCATATTGCAGCAAATTACCTCACTGCAGCTCCCGGCCTTGTTGCTGGGATTGTGATAATGAAGTCATGGGTTAGATCAGCTGGAGAGACTGTAAAGAGAAAAAAAAAAAACATTACATCATCAATTAGAAGGCTCGCGGTTTATACTTTACACATTTTCCATATAGATTTATTGGACTAGCTTCTAGCTCCTTGCATCTGACTTGTTTTACATTAGTTAGAAATTACATTTTGAACTCAAACTGTGAAAACTGGATTTACTGAAAGAAAGAAATGCTGCAGAGGAGAGAATCTATGTATGTTTTGTTTTGCTTTTTTCAAGTAGAGCCTAATTTAAAAACTTTGATAGCCCTCATTCTGAGTCCATTCCCTGTGTGAACTACAGAAACGCTGTTTTATTGCTGAGCCACAGTGGCAACCATGACAAATAAAAGAAACCACTGTAGTCAATTGCCTGTGGAGCAACCACGAGAAGAGAATGAAGGGATCATTTCTTGTGCTTTCTGAGACCTCTGGTCAGATGGCAGAATAGAGTTGTCAGGAGGTAATACAAAAGCTAAATTAAATAGATAAATCTCTCATCTCTGCCCTCACTGATTGTCTGAGAGGCTTCGAGCTGTGCCGGGAGGTCAATGATGGCTCAAACTTCTGCCGTGAGACCTCGAGTCCATGACTCTGTTGTCACTAAGAAACTGTAGCCATGCTTGTGAATGCATCGTGTTGTCTAGCTAACCTCTCTCCAGTCAGCCAAACTCCTGTACTGTATGTAGCACAGCCTTGTCTTTAAGAAGCAGTTAAATAACAAGATGATCAAATACCTAAAAGTAACAACATGCGCTACTCTCTCTCCTGCTTCTCTGTCCTTGGAGCTGCAGTGCAGACACGAGTGGGTGGTTATTTCTATTTGACGAAGCCAAATTGAATGAGCGGCTACTGTTTGTGCTTTTGAATTTATGCGGTTTCTGCAAACAATATTGGTTCTGAGCTAGAAGGACTTTGAGCAATTTATACTGACAGCCAAGAGTTTCTTTTAAATGTATTTTACTGCAGATAATGATTATGGAGGCTCTGACAGGAACATGATTATCCACTTTTTGTGTGTGTCAGTGTGGAACACACCTGCAGTCATTTTACAGATGTGAAGAACAGTTTCACTGCTTGTTTTAATACACACTGCACATACACGCAACCACATAAATGACCACACATGCTGCTTTACCTTATACATCATGCTCTGTTCACCTGTTCAAATTGCTCTGCAGTCACCTGTGATGTCTTATAAAGGGAGTGCAAACTGTTGCCACATTATGTGGTACCTTTATGTGGTATGTTAATAATAAATTAAGTCTATTTTGTAAATCTTGGTCATGCTATGATTCAAAATGGAGGCAATGAGCAAGCAGTTTCACACTTTACACAATTTCACGCAGTTTTTGTGTGTTTTCTTTTTTACACCATCATAGACTGGCACTTGTACACCAGTCAGGCATAACATTATGACCACTGACAGGTGAACTGAATAACACTGACTGTCTCTTCATCGTGGCACCTGTCCACTGTCGAAGCAGCAACCGTGCACACATGACCATCATAACTGGACCACGGAGCAACGGAAGAAGGCGGCCAGGTCTGATGAATCACATTGTCTTTTACAGCACGTGATTGGTGGTTTGTGTGTGTCGTTTACCTGCTTAAGACAATGTTCTGCTGGGAAACCTTGGGTCCTGTCGTCTATGTGGATGTTACTTTGACATGCACCACCTATATACTTAATTTTGAGCAGTAAAAGTAATTTTTTAGTACAGGTCTTGTTCATTTACTCACACACATGTATACCTAAACATTTCATTAAATATACACACACTCCATGGATACCTCTATCTTGCCCAAGGATACTTTGGCACATGGACAGAAGGAACAAGGGATTGATTCATTGACTTTCCAATTGATGATCCCACTCTACCACCTGAGCCACAGCCGGCGCTAACATCATAAACGCACTCACTGTCACATCTCCAAGTTACCATAAAACCATAAATCTTAGAGGCTTCAATACAAGACTTACGAAACTGTTGGACAATGTCATGGTATCCACGTCCATCTTCTATACCATGATTTTGTATATTTTCAATGTGTTAAAAGAAAAAAGTGTTTCAAAACTTACCTATTTGTATTGTGATGCAGAAATGTTATCTTCTAATCATCCTGTATCGATGCTGAATGAGACTTTGAATCATCTGAACCAACAGGACCTAAAACTGCTTATCTGAATGTATCTTTCGAGCTGCACTTTCATTCTTCGAAGCAACACTTTTTCATATTGTATACAGACATACAATTTGGTTTATGTGTGAAGTGAGATAAAAAGTTGTACTAAAAATTTGCAACTTGTATGTTCAAGCATGATTGGGAAACCTCAGAAAAACCTGGTTGTGGTGTTTAGTGAGAACTTTAATTCAAAAATGATTCCTTTGAACAATTGTTGGATGAGCCCGAGGAGAAATACGTTCAATATTCACACTTGGAGTACATTTTTGTGACACTTGAGAACAGGCAGGGGTTTGTGAATTAAAAATAATGATATTTATAGATCTAACTTGCAATGTTTCTCATCACGGAGTATTACGGAGCCTCTTTAAACTTCCTTCAGGCGAACATAAATACAGAAGGAAAAAAAGTGTTCTCTAATTTGACCAAAGATACTTTCACATCTGTTGGATATAGATGGATATCAGCAGTAGGCCTTTATATTACAGCTATTCAGTAGCAGTTCAGGTGAATTCCAGCTTGAGGCAGATAGACATGAGCTGCAGTCACCATCTGTGCGCTGGCCCAAAAGGCATGGTTTTCCTTTCACTCTTTCCAAACATGAGAAAGAGGGCAGGGGGTTGCAGAGAAACCAATCAGACGCAAAGTCCAGTTTCAAATGCAGCTTCTTCTTAGAGCCACCTGCCAGCAAGGTTAATAAGAAAGACCTTTATATTTTATTCAATAGTCAGGTGTGTTGTTACGATCTTTATAAAGGAAGAAAAAGAGCCACTGAGTTGTGCTATTTGATACAGAGTAAAGCCAGTGTTACACAGATAAAATCTGGCCTCCAATGTAGTGACTCCCGACCTCAGACGTGTACCGGCATGGATTACAACGCGCCCTTTGAGTATTGTGTTTGTAAAGATCATAGATGGTGATGGTGCTGCGGCTGCTGCTCACACGACACATGACGGTGTGTTTCACTTCAAATTTAAAATGAAACTACCATAAAAACTACAGCCTGTTCATTTCTTTGTAAGTGAGCAAACTTCAATTTTCAGCAGGGGATCTGTACCAGCATCTTCGTCTGTTTTAATTGTTAGCATTGTGTGGTGATGTGTGCAGCCGAACACACATGTGCTGGCTCAGAAAAGACTGAGTGCTGCCGCTGAGGATGAGGCAGCGAGCAGTTTTCATTGACCTTTGCGCTGTAGCAACGATTGCTTGTGCTGCTTTTAATTAACTTATTATACAGGTACACCACACACCTGGTATGAAGGCTGTGACGATGTGGGGCTGTAATGAGCATGACAGTGAAATTCCTTGAAAACAACAAAGCCTTATAATAACAGCCCTCTGTGTACACTGATGTATACGCGGAGAAGATAAAGATCCGCTCTGCCTATCAAACACACCCAGAAGGAAGGTTAGCCAAGGACTGCGAGCCATCTGATGCTGTGATGTGATTTTTTTTCTAGTCGCCAGCTGAAGCAAAGCATCTCGCTTTCATCCTTAATATATTTACACTTACTCGCCAGAAGGGCAAAGGCTGTATGGCTGTACGAACAAAGACTGTGATTAGAAGAATAAATCTACTTTTGTCTACTATATTAAGCAGGAAATGAGGGGAATATTTACAGAAGATCCTCGCTTGCTGCTGCACATGTTTCTGCAGTCCAACTTCATATTCTGGATTGGATTCAGGTTTGAACATGCACAGGAGGATTTAAGGAATTGCTATTTCCAATTAGGAACATTTTTTTAAGTGCCTTAACAGATTGTTTTCAAAACTTTATCAGAGTCCCAGAATGCAAATATGGATGTGAGCTGGAAAAGAGCATATGTCCACGTAATAAAAGCAATAAAAGTCCACAATTCAATTACCAAAACATGAAACCAGTCTTTTTTAATCTTCATATAGTAATACAATTTCAAACATAATACAAAATTGGTGCTGTTCTGATACAGCTTTAGTCAAGGCAGATGGGAACAAATGCATAGGTGCATTCAGCGGGTTTCTTGTGAGGAATTCAATTTGCTTCTAATCAAGCTAGGTGCATAGCAGATGGAAAAGAACGGGTGTCGGGGTTTCAAAAATGAAAAAAGAAGAAGAAGAAAGGGGTCTTGTGTATGTGAATGCGTGTATGACAGTTCTAGCCCCCAGCCTGGGGGGACAGGTCTGTTTCTGCAGGCCTAAATTGGCTGTCAAACCTGCCACAGACGACTATTCTCACAAGCCTCAGTCTCATATTTCTGCTGTAATATGAACTGGAGGCGAGAATGGGGGAGGGAAAAAATGCAATTACTGTTCTTTTTTTTTGCGTGTCTGTGTGTGTCATCTTGGTCATGTATGAAGGCAAAAACAGAGGAGCTCTTGTTATAATGAATCCCCCAAAACTCATTTCCACTCCCACAACAAGCAACGGGTGTGCAAGATCCCATAACATGAACCCGCAAAAGATTGTCAGAAACACTCCACATTACATGCCATTACTCCGTATTCTTCCTCTGTTTTAATAAAGGCTTCTCGGTACATTGAGTCTCCTGAGAGCTTGAATTACATTACATCCTCTTGTCCATGGGTATGAAGGCTTTGTTTTTTTCCTCTGAGAAGTTACAGTATTAGTCTTTGGTTCATCTTAAAAAAGGAGACTAACAAAACCAAATTATATTCACCCCCTGACATCCTCATTAAAATGATTTATGGTAATTGGGAAGAGTGACAGCAACCTATCTTGCTTTATGTGTATATTAGTGCACTATGAGCTAATACAGAATAGTTGTTCTCATTACATCACTAACATTAATATAGAATAAGTCCATGGTATTGCACCAGATTGCCATTGGACTGGATGACATGTCCCTTTATTATGGGTACCATGGGCATTGTAGCTCATTTTAAGCTGGCTAACAACCTGCTGCTGTAAGTAATAAAACTAATATAGTCCCCAGAAAATGTACTGTTTCCACTGCGCTGAGTATATTCTACGCACTATATCATCAACATCCATCCATCTGTTTTCTTCCACGTATCCAGATCAAGGTTAGGGTCAGGGTTCAGACAGTGTGGGAGGGCAGATGGCTGGAGCCTATCCCTGCAACCACAGAGCAACAAGCAGGCACCAAGATGTCATACAGAATTATTTCAACTCTTAACAAACTGCCATTTATGGCTCCCAATTAGTTTGGTACCCAAAGCCACAGAGCAGTAAGAGAAATGGATACACCAACAACTTAGTCATGACTTACTGTAATTATGACAGCCCATACCCAAGACATTAGGTTAATTGGTGATTAATTTGGTATTCTAAATTGACTATAGACATGTGTGTGAGTGTGATTGGTGTACTCTACCTCTTGCCCTGCAACAACTGGGATAGTCTCCAGCTCCGCCACGACCTTGAATTGGATAAATGGAAAAAAATGGACGGATGGATTAAAAAAACAAAAACAATTTTGATGACAGCCAGTGCCAGCATGGTTTATTTTATTGTCCTGTTCTTTCTTTTTCCCTCTGTGCTAGGAAAACAAACAGATGATAAACTGTTTTTATAAAGTCTTTTGGCTCTTTCTCACCCTCTCTGCAGACATTCAGCCAGTGCCAAGCTGATGTAATATAAAAGATACCTATCAGCCACTGACCTTGGTAAATATAATCTAATTTACAGATAAGATGATATCAGTCAGCAGGGCCTATACTGCCCTGTATCACTGTTTCTGTATCAGGCTATAACAAAACTATAGAATTTCAACCCAGCTCAGTCATGGAAGGATAGTTTTGTTTTCTTTTAATGTATAATGTATCTTTTGTGTGGAAAATGAAATAAAAATCCAAGAAAGCCAACAACTAAATTCTCTGGCATCCCTACTCAGAAATCCATCAGCACAATGTTCAATATTCTGTTTAACTTTGCAACAATGCAAAGTTTGAATTTCCTCTGCTTTCTCCTTCTTGTGGTTTAGTGCTTGTTTAATGCTTTGTTTTTATAAGCAGAAGTTATTCTGCAAAACATCTTTCATGCCATGCTACAACTACACTGCAATGGACTGCTTTCCAAAGGCTTGAATTTGAAATTGATTGACAGCCACCCACAGCGACATGCTACTGTCTCCATCTCTCGACCAGACAGATTTCCTCATTAAATGCACTGTTCTGGCACTGTGGAGGTGATCGATGGCGTCGCTTTCTCATCCTTGTGTGCTCCTCACATGATTCATCATTCACTCTGCTCCTAGACCCCACCCCCACTCTCCACTACCCCAAACCCCATCTCAAAATTCTGCAAGGTGAACCATTTCATTGTGGGGATAACAGACGTACAGTAGGTCAGGTGTGGTAATCAGGTGTAGGGGAGGAAAGCACCAAATGCTTTAAAACACTATGCAGAATAGACCTCTGGAAATGCTACAACTCTGGAAATTTCCAGGCAAGGTCACGTTTCTGTCCCTCCTAAGCTTTGTCTGACATTGTGACTTCATGCTCTGGCAACCATTTCCACCAACTGATGGCTCACAGGCTATGCCCTCCCTTTGCAAGTCTTTTTTTTCTGCTGCTTTTTTCCCTCTTGTAAAATAAAAGGAGGTGATTCGCCAACTCCGGGGAGGCAGGGAAGGCCCCTGATATGACTTGTATGAACAAATCACATTCTCATTATCCGCGATCATTATCGTTGACATCCAGCTGACCTGTTTTCCTACAGCTGCGACATAGAGCCTCAACTGACGAGTGACCAACAGATCAATCATAATTAAAAACCAGTTCCTCCCTTCCCTCAATCACCACCGTGGCAGCAATATCACCGAGAGTTATCAGCGTGAGACAAGCTGAAATATAAATGAAATGCAGAAAGAGACAGAAGCTGTCAGTCACCCTGTTTAGAGTGAGCATATCCATCTGCGTCTCCTACAGGCACCGAGGAGGTGCAACGGCCCATTAGCCAGTCAGGAACAGTTCCCACCTCCTCCCTTCTACTTTCTGATTATTACGTTCTTCGTGAATAACTTTCAGTATACCACTGTGCTGCACACTCCCGTCCTGGGAAAGGGGGAGATTAAAAAAAAAACTGCCATTAATAAGGACAAAGGAATGCAGGGCACACACAGATAACATGTTTCCCTGTGCTGGAAAACAGCCGTCTGCTTGCTGTTTTTCAGAGGCACAGAGGCTGGATTAGATTTCCATACCTTGTTTTGGTATAATGCAGATCCTCTTTGTGCTCCAGAAAAGATAGCATTCCTAGCATTCAGCTGCAGGATTATCACGTAAAGCATAATGTTCGTGCATAACTGAGTCGTCTCAGCCGAGACATCCGAACAACATTTGACACAAATTATAAGTAGCGGGACAGAAGTGACATATTTGTGGCTCTGAAGAAAGACATTTTCATGTTATTTTTTTCAGTCTGTCAGAGTAGATCAGGGGTGGGCAATTAAATTTCCCAAGGGGCAACATGAGAAACTGGGACTGTTGTGAAGCGCCAATAACACTATAAAGCATTACAGTTAATACTGAGCTGAATTGAGTTCAGCTCATTGGTGTGGCCCGCCACAACAGACCCAGTTTTTCATTAGGGCCCCTTGGGAAAATTAATTGCGCACCCCTGGTCTACCTGGTCACATATGTGAAACATGAAGTTCTCTGAGATCACTCTCTGGGCAGTATTTATTTCTAAGGAAATAGTATTTTATTTTATATAGATTAATTTTTGTTTCTTTGCTCTTTTTAAACACCCCTTAAGAAGTCAGATAAGGGTAGCATGAAAGATGTTTACTTTGATTACACTAACATTATGTTATGAAGGTAATTATAGCTAACTATAATGTGAGATTTAGAATCCCCAATATACCAGCAATATTTCCTAAATCCTGACAATACAAACAGAGGCAGTAGAATTTAAATCACAGTTTTAAAGATAAGAGACAGTTTATTAAAGTTTGAACTTATTTATCCATGAAGATATGGTCGGAGGTCAAAATAACATGATATTTTGAATCCCCATACAACATTCCCTATATATATGTTGACAATCAAAGGAATGCTTCAAGGAAACTTAGTTTAGCCCTATACATGCATTATTATCACTTTCAGATCAATCAATTGACCTTGGTGGGGTCAGAGATCATGTGATGTGGTATTTTAAAGCTTATACAGTACTTTCTATATGTTGACAATACACCCCACACTTGTAATGTACCTCAGCAGAGCTGGCAATATTATTAAGGACTACTCTCACCCCAGTAATCAACTGTTTGAACTATTACCGTCAGGCCGACGGTACAGGTCACATAAAACCAGGACAAACAGATTCAGGGATAGCTTCTTGCCCAGAACCTGCTTAACTATACCATACTTGCCATTGTCACTACATTATGCTGCTATACATACTATCATTATATTATGCTGCTATCCTGTATATATCGTACTTATTATTGTCTGAGTACTTCGGTTGTTTTATTGTACTTTTTATATTTTACATTTATATTTATTATTGCACGTTGCACCAAGGGAGTGGCACTCCAATTTCGTTGTACTTTGTACAATGACAATAAAGGCTATTCTATTCTATTCTAATGATCAAAGTTTCTAAGTTATAAGTTATTTGTTTTGTTTTTTTTACCAATAAATCATTAAGCTGACCTTTAAGGCCTTGGTGGATGTAAGCCACATTTTAATGGATTGCTAACATGAGCCCACTCTAACCCTTACAAGGTTTAATCAGAATTCATTCAAAGCTTTTTGAGCTATTGGATTTACACACAGAATGACATGCACATAAACACTACCAAAGAACATAAGCTCCTTGGTTATTACATCCAGTACATTAACATACATTTTTCTACTTACTGTAACTGCTCGGGCTAAATAGCCTCACTTTCTTTCTTTCCTGCTTTTATTCTTGGGTGACAAGTAGCTAAATTGCCCTTTTAAAAAGTAGTACAGCCACTAACACCAATTCATCCATGACCAACTGGGTGGCCACTTGTTATTTAATGAGGATTTCCTTATATTAAGGAAACTTTAACAGGCTACAACTTTGCACATCAAAGTTTCCTCTATAGCCATTTAAGAGGATCCAGTAAGTGTAAAATCCTTTTGCCTCATTAAATGTCACTAAGTTAAGAACACACAAGTCATGCTTGGAGGGTTTCCATCACGTGTGCGTCAAGTGTGTGTCAGGCCTCCTTTATATAAACGTGCATTTATATAAATAGACTCTTAACTCATTGCTATAAAAATTCATATTAAGTCCTGACTTCACTTTTATGAGACAAATGGAGCAGCAGAGCAAAGATTTTTTTCTGTATCACAACATTTTGAAATGTCAGATTAATTATCCAAATACGGTCTATTGCAAGCTTTCACCTTTGTCACACGATACTTGTTAGCATAGAGAAAGCCTAAACGGATATTCTTCTCCTGGTCTTTCTGCTACTAATTGGGCCCCTGAAACTGCTGCTAGTATGGTAATTGTGGCATTGTATCTGAATATTCACTTCACCACTTTAAGCTTTTGGAATGAAAATTCATACAGGGTTCAGGGGTTTGTGGTTGTGCCATGTGTTCATATGAGTGTGGATAAATATGGGAGAGGTGTGGTCAACCAATGGAGTTGATAAGAAAACCCTCCTTTTTGCTTTTAAAATGTAATTGACAGTTGTTGTCTGGGTTCTGGATTAATGCTTCCATGTGAAGGCTTCCTTTGGGCATTTGAAAGGAGCCATGTGTAAGGCATTTTTTTAACATTAGGAAAAATTAAAAACAAACTTTTAAGAGAATTTGATGAGTGTTGACATTATGGCTGGCACTTTGATATATTGTGTTGCAGAGATTTTTACTGAAGTATGGGTGCTAACCAGCTTGCCCGAAGGCTCTGCCATCTCCTATTGCCACTTTGTACCCCAAGAGTGAGTCACCATGGTGTCAACTTCAGTTCAACATATGAGGAAAAAGAAATGGAGCTGCCAGAGTGTATTTTTACTCTGTAAAGACTGTCTTGTCAAGCAAATTGTGAGGATAGGTGGATGATAAACGAAACAATATATGCAAAGGAGAAGACAAGGGGATCTAACAATTATTCTTGCTGTAAATTAATAAAATGTATTAGACAGTAGGTGCACTATTTTCAGAATTACAGCCAGATGTGTCAACTAGCAGGCCTGGGGAATCAGAGAACCCAAGATGTCCAGGGGCTATCTTCACAAACATCAACCAAACATCCATGACACTGTGAAAAAGGAACTCTTTACCAACTAGTGAAATGATGAACTAATATGTGTGAACTAACTAGCTAGCACACTCTTCCTAGCAACTGGAAATTTGGTGTAGAGATGAATCTTTAAACATGTTCTTAATCTACCTTTTAAAAAATTTGCTTTTGCTTTTCAAATTCCATAGTTCGGGGTGCTATTGATCTAATCTCAGTTTATGCTTTCCAACTTTCAGTTTGCTATCTCTGTACTTTTTAGCGACACTACAACAGTATCGGCCACTGAATAAATTCCCTTAGCCACAGTAAACTGAAGATGAATTCTCACAGTCCTTGGGTCGTTTTAATATCACGCATATCCTGTTTGTTCTTCAATCAAGTTGTTAAGCCAAAGCTCAGGTTGACTGTTTATCTGGCATCCCCGCTCGCTGAGAAACAAAGCCAAGCATTGTAAAAAATTCTACTTCCTCTTTTCACCTTCTTTTCTGTTCCAAGGCAGATTTGGGAGAGGCTGATTTACAGGGCTGTAACGCAGCATTTAGGAAACATTTTGTTTTGATTAAAGACAAAGTTTTCAGTTAAACGGTTGCAGGCATTTATAGCACTGGTCTGGTGCGTTCACTGGAAAATGCATTTCCATTCCTTGCAAGAGGGAAAACACTGTAATCACTTGGAAAGAAATATTGCTTTCCCCCCCCTAAAACTTCTAAAGTTGATAAACATTATTTATCTTTTTTACTTTTTAAGAAATGAGCTGTGTCATAATGTCTCACATAGATACCGTGTCTTTTTTTCTTAGTTATTACTACCACACACAGTATTTACTGTTATGGAAGCATTAACTTGGCATGATGTATCAGCTAAATGACTTCACACAGCAGACACCAGACATCTGTTGCAATTTTCTTGGCAAAGTTTCTACACGGGGTTACAGGACCATCTTTCACTCTCACCTAAACAACCGTCAGAATAAGATGTTCCATGTGTTTTTTGTGCAAATGAAATCCAGCTGAAAATGAACTGCAGTCTGTCCGACAGCCTTGAGACACTCCATTTTTTTCAGTGTAATTTTACCTTAAATGGGCTTGATTTGGGTTTCTGACTGCTATCCACCGATGAAGCTCTAACTGCTGCTTTTATAAGCACTAACTACAAACATTTAAAATAATGCTAAAACTCATTTGTCCTGAATTAATAATTATTAAAATTATTGCCCAGTGTTTCCTGAGTTGCTGTTCATGCCCGTTTATGAGAAATTACCTTTTTACATACAGTCTAATGCATTTAGCCCCGTGAGACCAGAGAGCACAAAATATAAACACAGAGAAATGTCAAACATGATCATCTGACAGCTTCTTCATTAATGGGGCTTTGCTAGGGATTTGAATATTTCAGGGTTGTTGATATACCAATAGCAGCACCATTTGTCTGGGTGTTCATCAGTAGTTTGGTAGTCTGGGACTGGAAATACAAATATTAACCATTTGGGCAATGCAGGCAAAAGTCAAAGACAGCCTAAAATCAGACATTGTGTACCCAGAAAGGTGAGCCTCACGTCTGTAGGTTTGATGCTATACATTTGATGGGTTAGACACATGGTTAAGTGAATTTATAAATATAGCACACATCATCTGCATCACAATGTGAGGTCATTTTTGACCCACTCTTCCAACAACCTGTGTCCCTAAAAATGCAACGAAACAATTAAATATAGTTATTAGATTTATTTCAATCACCTAGTGCAAATAATCAAAATAATTACAATATCAGTGTGAATCCAAACAACTGTCGCTCTCTGACAGATAAAGAAATGAAACAAAAATAGATTCAGAGCTATAAAGCTTTGAAATATGTTTTAAATTTCTGTGAAATAACATTTGATTATGGCTTCACAGTGCAACACACCAACATCAATCATAAATAGCAGTGTGAACAACAAACACGCAGAGTGCCTCAGTAATTCAGCTGAGAGCAGGGGGAAACCAAACACAGAAAGAGGCTGTGATTTTAAAGCAATTGTTCTGTGATTGAAGTACTCTGCTCCCCAGCCCCAGGCTCTCAAATAAAGCCTGATCCCTCTTCCCCCATATCCTCCAAAATGTTTTAATGAGACCAAATCCTTTTAACTCATGCCCGAACTGCCAGAGTTATGGATATAACTGTGTTTGGTTGTGTGCGTGTGTGAGAGCATGTGTGTGTTTGTATATGAGAGTTCTGAACAGTTTCTCCTTCTCCTGGAGTGAAAAGGGAAGAGCAGCAGTTTCCTCTGGAGGGGAAATCACATCAAAGACATCAAAAGATCCAAAAAGGTGATCCAAAGATCCAATTTCAGACCAAATGAGCATTATCTCGCACGACCAACCGTCCGTGACCACCGCCTAGCTTAACCCAAATACACCGAAATGTGTCCAAACTCTGAATAAAATGTTACCAAAATATTACACCTGACAGACTTTAAGCTTATCCTGAGCAGCAGTCCTGATCTGAGTGCAAAACTATAACCAAACTGTGGTCGGGATAAAAAAAATTGGAATGACTCTTACATGTCATATAGTCAGTAGGCGTTTATGATTAACAGAAAATGTAATTTCAGTGTAGCAACTAGGTATTAAAATAATAATAATAATAATAAGCCTCAGCACACACACACACACACACACACATACGGGTGGTACTGGTCTGTGCTCGGCTGTATAAGGAGGAAACGTTTTCTTTTTCTACACTTTCAGAGTAATGTGGAATTTTCTGAGGAACTGTTGCTTAGCACTGATGGTTATTATTCACAACAAAGAAACAACACACTGAAAGGGGATGTTCTAGAGGCTAGAAGTGAAGTAATGTTGATAATACATAGTTCACTTAGTTATTTGCAACGATAGCGCCACAAATATATAAACCTCCATAGTTATTATTAGCCATACCATTAATATGTGAGTTGGACAGTCCAGTATTTCAGTCTGTATTAAATATTTCAAATAGTATTGAACAGCCTGCCACAAAATTTTCCTCCAGCACCACTTTGAGGTTGACGTGTGGTTCAGAGTACAAAATACGTAAAAGTTTCACATAGTTTAAATCATGAGGTGTATTTCAAACTATTTTTACATGACTATTTAACTAAACCTCTCAACGTCCTTTAGATTACCACAAAGTTGTGTTTAAATACTCAGATGTTGGTGTTTGTATTTAATTTTCAAACACTTTTACAGTTATCAGTGATTTTGGAAAATTTTGGTAGTGAGTAAATACAGCCACAATATCAGCACAGATACGTTTAACTTATAAAGGCAGCTTATTTCAGTTTGCCGTGATTTATAAAGACTAACTAGAGTCTTTTTTTCTCCAGTTGATCCTTCTAAGTTAGATTTAAGAATTATTTCCTCCAAACCATCAAAGTGCCTTTTAGACCCCATTATGAAAAAACTGCCCAAATAAGTCCTACCATTAACCTCCTAAGACCCGAACTCTTCCACGACATGCATTTTTAATTTCTGATATGATATTTGGGCATATTGGGACCCCATTAATGTAAAAACAAAGAATTACCAAAAAAAATTTTTTTACCATATTTTTGTTTTTAAGAAAAATAAGAGCCACAAATGAGGTTTAATGATTTGTTTAAAATTTTGATAGAACAGTATCAGTATAATGTCCTCGTAAGTGGATATCAGGCCCTTGTAGAGCAAAATTGAATATTTTGATCTAAATAACCCAAAATGTGATGTCCACATATGTGGACGCAGGTCCTAGGAGGTTAATTAATGCTTCAATCACAAATATGATCAGTCTATCTCTATTAATCAATTACTGATGACAGGCCTTCAAGTTGGCAATAATTAAGCCATTACTTAAAAAGCCATTACTTGACCCAGCTTGACCCAGCTGTCTTAGCTAATTATAGGCCCTTCTCCAACCTTCAAAAGTTCATGAAAGAGTAATTGTAAAACATCTAACTGATCATGAGTTTCAGTCAGGTTCCAGAGCTCATCACAGTACAGAAACAGCATTAGCGACGGTTAAAAATGATCTTCTTATGGCCTCTGAGAGGACTCATCTCTGTGCTTGTCCTGCCAGACAAGCAGTGTTCAATACTGCTTACCATAATATTTTATTACAGTGATTAGAGCATATTGTAGGTATTGAAGGTACTGTCTTGCAGTGGTTTGAATCATATCTATCTGATTAATCCGCATTTGTTCATGTTAATGGAAAGTCCTTTTCACACACTAAGGTTAATTATGGAGTTCCACAGGGTTCCCTGCTAGGACCAATTCTGTTTACATTATGCATGCTTTACCTTGGCAGTGTCATGACCCTGTGCCTTCTCGGCTGACTCTGTATGGCTACAAGTGTTTTTGTTGTGCTGCATCTCTCTCTCCCCTCCCGCGCACTGCGCTCTACCGGGGCGGAGTCATGACGGCTCCAGCCCCTGGCTCGAACACCTGCAAACAATCATCTCATCTCATCCACTTCTTAAGGCAGCTGCTGAGAGTGCTTCCTCGCTGGATTATTGTGTAACACTCGTCAGTGTCATTTCTAGTCCGAGCTTTTTCCCAAGTTTCTTTCGTGCCGCTGCTTACCTGTTCTTCCTCCCTGTGCCAGATTCTCGCCAGCCTGAGGACCGCCGTTTGGTGAGCCAAAAGCCGGAGTCCGAGCTACCTGAGCTTCAGTGAAGGATTGTGTACATAGCCCGTCCCCTTCCCGTGCCTGTGTTTCCCGGAGACCCTCTTCCTGTGCCCCCTCACCTGTATATATCCGCACCTGGTGTCTGTGTGTAATAAATTTGTGAACTTAAGTGACGGTCTGCCTCCGAGTCTCTCCTGAGCCTGACAGGCAGTATAATTAAAAGCATAGCATGCAGTTTCTCTGCTAAGCAGATTATGCCCAACTTTATCTATCCATCATGATAGATTACACACACCAATTAGTTAAACTGCAGGAATGTCTTAAAGATATAAAAATGTGGATGACCTCTAATGACCTCCTGCTTCTGCATATTACAGTGAATATGTAGGACTGCTTCTCTCCATTTGCGCAATATCTCTAAAATGAGAAACATCCTGTCTCAACTGAAAACTAGTTCATTAGTTTACCTTACAATATAAAGCACCTTGAGGCAACTGTTGTATGATTTGGCGCTATATAAATAAAAATCCATTGAAATGAATTAAATTAAAAATTAAAAATTGAAACAATCAGTTTGCAAAATTTGTACCCATGTCAATGACTACAAAAACACTGCAATTTTTAATTTCCACAACAATTAGTTAAAACAACAAAATGGACCTTTCAGCTTTTCATGTACTTTGAAAGTGGGGTTTTTTTGGAGACCCTTTGAATGTGCCTGTCTCTAAATCACTTTGAGTCAACTTTTTTTTTTTTTTCATTTTTAATGTCCTATAGCTATAAAACGAAGACGTGATAGTCAATGCCAGGAGGTTCAGACATTTTTTATAGATTATGTTTGAGGTATATTTTTTTTTATTTCCCAAAAAATAATTTCTTAGTGATGACCGACAGCCACCAGTGATGGATGACCCAAACATTTGACCAAAAATTCAGCCTTCTCTCAGGCAGCTGCGTCTGCAACTAGGGGTAAATGACCCCTCATAGCTATAATTGCCAGTTACCATAGTGAACAGGCAGATGGAAGTGTCTGACCTTTTTTTCACCTAGTTTAATGACCAAGGAGGGCCAACTCACTATCTGTTACCTGCTGCCTCCTCTAATGCCAAGGAGAATGTTATCAAAGGAATGAGCCTGTCAGACTGTGGCAAGGAGCTCATGGTCCAGTGGAAAAAAGGGATAGATGAAACTTAAAATATGCATGTGAATTCAAATTAACCATGTTAAAGGATTTTTCCAGTTAGTTTTAACTTGGGTCTCATTTTTGTCATTTGGCTATCATTCTTCCTACTTATAAAGATGTTGCACCAGTATGGTTGATCGCATTTGCAAATGATTAAAACAAGATTCCCCATTTGGTTTTATAATATTTTTCCTGTAAGACTACAGCAAACCAATAGCACCCATATGCCATCATGAAATTGTTATTTAACAGTATACTGATGGTAAATTTCATACTATGAGAACTTTTCCAATAATATGCTGTACAGAATATAAACATGACACTGTTATAGACTGGTTCTTGTATTTTATACTGTACTTAAGCACTCAAAGTACTTCATACCACATGTCTCATTCATACAGGTATTTTTTTCCTAATATTCTAGCTAATATTCACATGATTGACACATTGGGAGCAGCTTTTGCCCTTGTCTGATTGCCATTACATCATTATTTTAGTTTTTCTATTGTAATCTCTTTGAAGCATTTATCAGTGTCAAATATATTAAAGTCTTCTAGAGTTATAGCAATAAAATAATTTATACTACTCAGTTTTCAACTTGCATATCCTCTTTCATATAACTCAAATTGTTGTTCTGTTATGTTTTGTTCTTTTCTGGACTATAGAAAGATATCAATCAGTCGATCCCCTACAAAAAAGCACTAGGCATCAGTGGGAAGAAAAAACTCCCTTTTAACAGGAAGAAACATGCTTATTATCTGCTACTACTACTGTAATATGAAAATGTTTGCTTGCTGTTAATATTTGGTTCTTAAGGACCTCAGCATATAGTAAGCAATATTCCTGGGGGTCTTATCTTTAGCTGGGATAGGCTCCAACCACTGGATGCTGTAGGCATTCACACAACTTATTATGTTTTTATGTTTCTGTTAAGTCAACACTTTATAATAACTGCACACTATTAAGCATTAGTTAATCATCTGTTAAGCATTAGTTAATGGTTACTTAATTATCTCTACAGCATCACAAAGTATTTCACATCATCAATTAATAGTTTACAAGCACTGCTTTAAACACTTTGTTCATGATGAATAAGCTAATGTATAACACTTTTTATTAATCATGTTGTCATGTTTTAATGTCATGATTAATCATTTATAAACACTACTCTGCATCAGTTACAAGGTCATTTCAGGATGTTCAGTGGTATACAAAATCATTGGTAAAAGGTAAGTAGATGGTTAACATACCCTATATAATACTATAAACTCTGCATGTACTACACATACTAGTTTCATACTAGATGTTTTATAAACACTGAATATCAGGGTTACACGAGCCACTCGTTCCACTGAATAACTGTAAGGTGTTCTGACAGTAGTATATCATTTCTGTTACCCCCGAGTCTCCAGATTTGCTCCTTGTAAGACCTCCAGGCTCTCTCCCGATGTTCGGTATGGGCACCTGTATGAGGGTCAACATACCACCTGCTGTGGTTAACAGTATGGTGTTCATACCCTAAATTTGGGAGTACACGATAGGCCCGCCATTCATCACTTATCACTGAGGAACCAGTCCAGACATGAAGGGTAATCACAGGAACAAGATGTCTTTGAGATCTTTTCTCCACAAGTCGCAAGATAGGCCTTGTGCCTGACGGAGGTTTGTTTGACTTGTCCACCATGTGCTGCTTCACGACAGATCCTATTTTCAAAATAGTAACATGAAATATGTATGTTTAAATATATGTAATAAGTATTTGTTTAAACTAAACTTAATGTGCACTTGCAGACAAATTTTGTCATTCCTTGTTTTGTTATAACTTTATCCTTCAATTTACCATTGAGTCTTTTTTATCAAATAAGAAAATATTTGATATATTAGATAAAAGAAAATAAGAAATAATAATATAAATAATAATAATAAAAAAATAATAGAAAAAATGTGATAAAAGGGACTGTGTAGTTGTAATGTTAATGACAAGTCTTTAAGGTGATAATCTAACTGACTTCACTTGCTTTAATTTGCCAGACAATTACATGTTATGTTAATTGACTTTAATATACTTAAAATTGGCTACTGATTTTTCTTTATTTTATGACAGAAGTATGTATGTACAAGTCATTGTAAATGAGACCACACACAGGGGGCTTAGTGCCCTGTTACTGCTGCTTTTATCCCCCTTGTCCAAGGTGCTCCATGCACCTCTGCATAGACAGAGGAGGCTGGTAAGACTAGAAAACTCACAAGACTTGTAGTAATTTGGAAATTTCTTTTTTTTTATTATGTTCACATAACCTTTAAACATAACTGTCTTAACATCGAAGATCTTGAGATCAAAGGATCTCTTTCGGAAATTGGGCCAGTTCCTGATGTTCCCTGTGAGGAACCTTTTCCTGAACCCAGTATGAAGTCCAAAGACCTTCAGCTCAATAAGAAGAAGAAGAAAAAGGGCTTCTTCAAAAGACTTAAAACTCTGTTCTGCTGTTGTTGCAGACCAAAAGACACTGACTGACACTGAAACTGTCACCGTACAGTTTCACCAATACTGGGTCTGCGACCCAGTATTGGTGTTCCAGTAACTGTAAATATGTAAATATAAATGGTAAATGGCCTGTATTTGTATAGCGCTTTACACATCCAGTCATCCACCCATTCACACACACATTCACACACTGGTGATGGCAAGCTACATTGTAGCCACAGCCACCCTGGGGCGCACTGACAGAGGCGAGGCTGCCGGACACTGGTCCTCTGACCACCACCAGTAGGCAACGGGTGAAGTATCTTGCCCAAGGACACAACGACCGAGACTGTCCAAATATGTTCCTTGATGATTGTTGTTCATGTTTTTAGGGTTTCTTTAGTTTTCAGTGGGCTGGGTGTGTTTTTTTCCCCTTAGTGTTCTTTACTTAATTCTTGTTCATAGTTCCTGATTTGTTTTCCTAGTTCTCTTTCCTTAGTTTTTAGTTTCTTGAGTCTTGAGGTTTTGGTTTGTTTTTTTGTAACGTTTATTTCTAATGAAAATGTTTTCCAGCAATAAAAGCTGCCGATTTAAGTTTCATTCCACGTAAGAGTCCTGTGTTTGGGTTCTACAACCTGCCTGCACACCATGACAGAAATCAAATTTTATAAACTCATTCATATTTCTACACGAGTCTCCCATCTATATTAAATTTTTTTTTCTTTCAAACAGTCTTATGGTCTTATGGTTCTCAAAATGCTTCCACAAGTCCAGTAAGTGTAGTGCAGTAACATAACATATTGATTGTATTATTTTTAATACAGTTTGAACTTATTCTGTTAACATATCAACAACAGTAACTGAAACTGGTATATAAAATGCATTTCCTGTAGAAAATGCAGTGTGAAAGCTAATGGCTGAATAGTTTGAGTTGAATTTTTATAATTGCTGAAATCTCTGGTGAAAAACATGTTTAATGGGCTGAAATACACCAAAATATTCACCTGAAAGCCAAAGCGCAGAACTGAAATTCACACAGAAGAACTTGGAAACTAGCTGAACAGCTTGAAAATGAAGAAGAAGAAAAACTGTCTAATGGCAAAAGAAAATTTAGAGCTAGAACACATCTGAATGAATATTAGTAGCTCATATTCTTTAAACCACTGGAAGAGAGGAATTATGTATTTTAAATGTCTAAACTCAAGAATCTCAAATTAAAAAAAAAAAACGGAATATTTTCATAATATCTGCTGTTTTTTGCCTTACCCTTGTGCAGTGGTTCCCAAACTTTTTTTTTGCTGGGTCCCCCTTTGTTTTACAAGAAAAATGTTCGCGCCCCCCCCCCCCCCCCTTTCTCGCGCGTGCACGTTCAATACAACACTAAAAGCCTATTAAGAGAGATATGAATTTACTTAGAACTCACTGGAAAGAAAATGCAGCGAGCAAACCAACAAAAAATTGGGGATGGCAGAGAACTTGATATACGCTCGTCTGACCGCTGCAATCCAAGGTCTTCGTTTAGTAATATCGGATACATGAGATCCCTCCCGTTGCCTCCAGGAGGGGAAACAATGAAAAGAGAGCCCATTTTCCAGCTTCTTGCCTTCCCTATCGTGTGATCTAACGTTGCAACCGACGTACAACCATAGCTGACGCTTCCGTGTGCTTTGTTTGGCCTACTGTCATGGTGGGAGGGGGCGTGCCCCTCCAAAGCCCTATATGTGGAGGGACAGTAACTGTGCGTGTATATGTAAGCTAGTGATGGGATTTCCGGTTCTTTTTAGAGATCCGGCTCTTTCGGTTCGGCTCACTAAAAAGAGCCGGCTCTTTCGGCTCCGAACCGGCTCTTCAGGATGTTTTGTTGCTTTAATTAATTTATTATTAACAATAATATAAAATTATGCACAAAAGGAATTACTAACGTAAAAAGTGGTTTTTATTTATATATGTTTATATATAAATATATGCGGTGGCCCCTAGAGACAAAACACGTACAAACTCCAAAACACATTTCTAGCATGAACTGAACTTCCAAAGCAGAGCTACTAGATTACTTAAATTACACAATTGAAAGCATGTGTGTATTGTTTGGGTATTTATACACAGGCACTCATATATATTCAAATAATTTAAAAAAATGTTCATTTACCTGTTATTACCACATACCAAATCCGGTCGTTGGTACTTGTTGGCTTGTGTAGCCACTAGGTAACAAAAGCTCAACACTGCGCCCAGCATCCTGGAGCACTTCTGTTGTCTTTTGTACGTGTTTTGAGTTTTATGTGCTTCTGAGTTTTTATGTGTTTCGGAGTTTGTACGTGTTTTTACGTGTTTTGAAGTTTTTACGTGTTTTGGAGTTTTTACGTGTTTTGGAGTTTGTACGTGTTTTTACGTGTTTTGGAGTTTGTACGTGCTTCAGGGTTTGTACGTGCTTCAGAGTTTGTACGTGATTTGAAGTTTGTATGTGCTTTGTCTCTAGGGGCCACCGTAAATAAACTTTTATTTATTTCCTTTTACAAATTTAAAGTGAAACAACACAAAACACTGCAAACCACAACACAATTAAATATAAATTAAAGCATGAAAAAAAATAAGATGTATATTCTCCGTCATATGGGCCCGCATGAATAAACTTTCTGAATCCTTTATCATCTGCAACTGAAAATAGTTGTGGATGATTACTATACCTTTCTAATGTGACGTTGTTGTCCCTGGCTTTCTTTCTCTCCTTCTGGCTCTGTTCCTGTGCTACTGAGTGTAACTACCGCCCCTCCCCCCTCTCCACAGCGTAAAGCACAAGGCTCGCATGCTGAGTGAAGCAGAAAAAAAGTGCGAGAGAGAGGCTGAGAGAAAGAAAAAAAAACCCCACGTGACGGCTCGCGATAAGGAGCCGGCTCGCGTCGTTCACGTCAAAGAGTCGGCTCTAAGAGCCATTTCGTTCGCGAACGACCCATCACTAATGTAAGCATTTAAACACTGCAGAGAGTACAATTAACAGTAACAGTATTTTGTCTAAGTCCCCCATTGTAGAAATCCATTTCACCCAAACAATAACGTGGCGCACACCTTTCACGCTGCGTTTTCCCCGTTTTCCTTGTCCACACATAAATGCAAAAACTGAGTTTTCGAAAATATCCACCCTGGCAGGCGTTTTTAAAAGTCTCAGTTTTCAGTGACCGAAAACGTTGTTTATGTGTGGACGAAAGGTGCAAACCATTGACTGTAGAAAACATGGACGACGCGACAGCTCCCCAAAAATGAAGCCAAAACGTCTCTATCGCCCCCTGGTGTCTGGCTGCAGTATAGGTCATAAACCCCGCCTCCTCCATGTTAGAGAATGGGACTGGGGTCAGACTAAAATAAATTAATTCTCCTCAGATAATTTTTTTCCAAAGTTCTCATCACGCTGATTGATGTTCATGGGGTCTCCTCTCCCATAAGTTTGATTCTAATTCCTACGGCGGTGATGTTAAATTGGGGTGAAACGTCATCATAAGAGCTTTGACTGACAGCTGCAGTCACGGAGAAACTTGCGTATCTCTGTTCGCTAATAGCAGATAGAGCGTAGGCTCTGGGAGGACGCCCAGCGTTTACGCTACGAAAACACGACCGAGTGTTTTAACCTGCCAGCCTGAGGTGTTCTTCAGTAAACTGGACTACCCGACAGGACCCGAGGCCCCGCTGCACTTTTTCGGTAAGTTAAACGTGTTTTTAAGCTAATCCGTAACTACCGTCCTTAGCTAGCTCCTGAGACCTAGCTAGCTAAAATGAGCACTCGGCTGTCAGGGTTTGTTTAGCTGTGCAGGGGAATGAATTTACTAAAGAAATCAAGAGAAACGCCCCAGGCTGCTCAGTCACTAATTACTGTTACTGTACTTTTATTACAAGTATTATACTGTAAAAGCAACAGGCTGCACCCTGCTTCAGCTCCTGTGCAGAGCTGAATATTAAATATGTGCAAACAACAGCATGTTTTCAGTCTCTTGCCACATCTGTAAAGACAGTAACAATTTTTTTAAAAGCTTGTACTTCAGTAACTCCTCATTAATCAGGAACTATGGATTAAAGTACTGTAGTGTACTGTAATACTGAAAAAATGTAAGAGAAGAACTTCAGATCCTGAGTGTGTGAGGACAGAAGAATCAGCTTTATTTCAATATTGAGGGATAAAATTTATATCTGAGTTTGATGGTTCTGTTATCTTTGTGATTACAGGAGTTGCCCCCAGATTCAGACCTCAGCCCCATCGAGTGACAGCAGACAGATCATCCAACATGTTCACATGTTAACTGCAAAATGAACTGATGAAAACAGTACAAAGGTTAAAGTACTACACATGCTGTAGTGAAAGCTGCAGCTGTTTTATTGATAAAGTTAAAGACAAAAAACAAAAGGATTAATCACTCATGTAACTGTGTCACTATATATCAGCAATAACAGGACCTCAGTTTGGTGTTTCACAAAGCTGCTGATCTCAGACCTGCACAGCTTCCGTTTTAAACACTTGATGTACTCAGGTGCATTAAGAGCATATGAGATTTTCTCTAACACAATTAAATAAAACCTGATGAAGGTCAAAGGTTGTCACTTGTATGTTGAACTACAAACTTGTCAAAAAAAGTGATTCAGAGTTATTCATACCAGAGTAACCAGAGAGGATCACATATTTTTAAATATATAACTTTCCTGATGGTCTCCCTCACTAGTTTCTCTCCAGGGTGAATGTAGCTGTTGATATAATATGGACTCTATTATTAAATGAAAAGAACAAATTAGACTACAATACTGAAACGTTCTGCTGATGTTTTTAAAGTTTCCATGTTACCAGGCTGTAGAGGGATCTGAAGATTTAAATCGTTTTAGATCCATTACACTCAGTCTTATGTTGAAATCTCAAAGGACAGCATTATATTTTTGATATTAACAGTAACTCTGGGCCTCTGTAGAGTGTGCAGCTGATCTCATCGCTGTCTAAAAATGGATAAAAAAAACATAAGTGTTGAGTATTAAGAGTAGCAGGTGTGTAGCATCGCTAACTAGCTAGCAACAAGCCTCCAACACAGTGCGTATGCTAGCGGCTAATCTAACTAACGAATTAACAACAGAGTGATTTTAGAACTATAAGATGATAAGCTGTGTGTCTTTTTTTATAACAGTGACATGGTTGTATTTACCTTAATTAAACGAGTCGTCAGTCGCGGTAAACCAGCAAAAAAACCTCGAGCAGCTGGGCTACGTAAAAAGTGTAGGGGGGCGTGTTTGCGGTCACGTCCAGCGGGTGTGTGGGCGGGAGCGTTACACAGTCGCTCCACCTCAAGTCACTACTGCGCAGACTCTGGCTCCAAATTTGCAAGATGGCAGCCTCCACAAGCGGGATATTTTGGCTTCATTTTTGCACAATGGTAGGAGGCAAGGTCGCGTCGTCAATGTTTTCTACAGTCAATGGTGCAAACATATAGAAAAATCGCAGTTTTCAAAAATACCCGGGTACATGTGGACGTAGCCTTTGTCTGTGTGAGTGTATTGGCTGCAGCAGGTGCAGCTGTTTGGGCGGGAAAAAGTACACAGCCTCTCTGATTGGTGGATTCAAATTGAGTTCAGACTCACTGACTGGCATCAGTGTTGCCATCTTAGCAACTTTGTCGCTATATTTAGCGAGTTTTCAGACCCCCTAGCGACTTTTTTTCTAAAAAAAGTCACTAAAAAAAGACGTGTTAAGACATTACAAAGAACAATAATTGCTAAAAGAAATTTAATTTGTAGTTCTAAATAAATTCTAAATGCATTTAGGACGTTTTTTGCTCACTTTATGTCTCGTCCACGATGTTATTTCTCTCTCCAGCAGCGTAGGTTACAATTACATTAGCATGACCAATTATGCAAATTAGGTGATGACGTCATTTAGCGACTTCTAGCCAATAGCGATTTTCCTTACTGAGGAGTTGGCAACACTGACTGGCATAGAACCACACAGGCCCCTCCGTGCTCCATCTCTGTGTGTTTGTGTGAGTCTCTGTGTGCATGAGTGTGTTCATATGTGTCCATATTTGTAATTTTGTGTATCTGCTGGCTGTTCCTTCTTCCTTTTCTAATGTTTCTGCCAATTGTTCACAGTTGAAAAGCAAGTAGTTTTGAGAAAACTTCAGCTTTTTTCAGATGGCCATTTTGCTTTTCCAATATTTCTGCTTAAGTTATTACTTTTCTACTAAATTATACTATTTCTGCTACTACTATACTACTGTATATTAAGTTATACTGTTACACCACTTCTTCCAAACTGTTATGTTTGTGCTAAATATTAACATTTATGCTGAATTACAATACTTATGCTGTGTTTTACCATTTCTGCCAAGTTATTATGTTTCTTCTAAGTTATTGCATTTCTGTCAAGTTTTTTATATTTTTGCCAAGTTGAGCAAAATGATTACAAGTTCAACTACTTTTAAAATACTGACTTTTCAGCTGTTTTCAGCAGACAGCTTCAGCTTTACAGCATTCACACAGCATCTTTGCAGGAAATGCTAATTTTTCTAGTATTATGTTAATAACAGATTTGAGAAAAATCATATCTATATTATATCTTGCTATTATTATATTATTATGATCTGCTGCAAGCTGGTTAGAATCATATATGAAAACTAAAAAAAAAGTAATCCCAAAATTTTGTCCTAACATTCAAACATTGAAACTAAAAAAAGTGATGGCAAGAAGAAGAAGGCAATGTGATATCAAGATAATACCTGATAAAAGAAAAAATGTTCTTTTCTGATTTGTTCATTGTAAGTTTGATCATACATCACTCGTACATCAGTTTTACAATTCCAAAAGAAAAATAAAGGTCAGACGATACAAAGTTGGGAATGCTTTGTGGTAAATGCTTTAGGATTACACTACATCTGTTAGCATTCCGTGACAGTAACCTATCCTATAGGTTGCACAACACCCTAGTAATACCTCTTGTTAAACTTCATGACACATGTTTGTGACACACAATTTAAAAGGACAAAGAAGCAAAATGAAGGTCCCATTGAAAACCTGGTGGGTGGGTTGATCAAATGAGTGAACCTATTGTGAGGGATTACCTCAGTGTCACGGTGCAGGATCACAGTGAACAGCTCATCCACACGCTCTCACGAACAGCATCACATGAGTGTCCGACACTCCTCAAGTGCTGACAGATATGAACCTTTGATGTGTATTAGTATGCCTAAGAGATGGTTCACCTCCACCCTGTGCATAAACACCAAGACTGCAATTAAAAGGAGCATTTAAAAATAGATGCAGTCTGTCATGTCACAACAACGTGGGCCGTAGATCGCCGACGACCGCAGCGCGTACACATCCAGTTAAAACGATTTTCATCCCTCGCATACAAACACATGCGTGCATGCACACGCCTTACTAATACTGTTGTACCAACAATATCGCAGGAACGACCGATGACACTGATGACAGAAAGATGAGAGCGCTGACAGGGCGACAGGCGGTGAATACACTTTCATGGAAATAGCTCACGATGAAAAATGATACACTAATTCATAGCAGAAAAGTACCCAATTGGTGGCAGATGTTAGATGCAGTATTTTTATGTTATTCCTCTCCTCTCAATTTGAAAAAAAGCAATATACAGTATAGCTGGAAACCACTATACAAGTGGACATTTTACCAAATCAATGTAGAAAAAAACTGCCATGAAATGCACATAGACGCACGTAGATCAAACTTGTATTGATTTGTGCTCGCCCTCTGGCAGTGTGTATTTGAACACCACTAGAAGGCCATGGTTATCAATTCAGATGCTTTTTTGATACATGATAGCCATTAATAGAAAGTATTTCTTTGCCTTTAGCAAATAAGAAAATCATTTAGTCGTGCCTTTTCTGCTATGAGGACATATGAGTTTCTGTTTTGTCCCTCTTCTCTGTTTTAATTTATTTTAACTTTATCTGTTGTGATGCCTTCAACAGTATGTCTGAGAAACTAGATTCAGATGTACTGTACAGGGATGGGCTTGGATAGACACAAAAAAGAATAGAAACTGATTAAAAAAATAATAAAAAACAAAAGAGGTTTCAGTTACCCTCATTGAATTCCCTTCCTGTCCTCTCCCAATATTCTGATAAAATATAAATGTCTTTTAAAACAGTTTTTGTAGCCCAGAACGCAGGAATGAGCACAGACTTCTGTCAAATGAGGTAACGCATGCTCATTTTCTCCACTGTACACAGCATTTATGTTTCCAGCTGCGCATATTCGACCCGCCCCAAAGGCCTTTTCCGAGCCAGGAAAAACTCTGATGTAGGCCCCAAAGCACTTTGCAAAGCAGTCCCGTGATAACAGTGCTGGAGAGCCTGTTAATGCTGCATTTACGTCAAAGGGAAACAACATATTTGTATTTTTTCCAGCTTATTAAACAAACATAGAAGTCCTGGAAGGTAACTCTTACGAGCTGTTTGATGTTTTTTTCCCCCTAAACCTCTGATTTATCCGCCTGTGTTTCACACAAAATTGAAAGGACTGAAAAGCAGCTCAATGGAGTCATGCACATACATCTACTTAAGTTCAAACTGAGCATCAAAATGGGGAAGAAAGGTGATGTACGTTTTTTCTCCCATGTCCCCTGCGGGGCTCCGTAGTATACACTGCCAAGCTGCAGATGTTTGGCAAGAAGATTTGATCACACTGGAGATGGTTTTTACTTACTCTTGTAGAAAAACAAAATCTTGTCATTCATATCCTGCACAAACAATTTGCAATAAATTCCAGCTTAAGTTTAAAATAAGAACGAATGCAAGGCTAAGAAGTGCTAGCCAATAGATCCTCCTGTTTGGCTGTTACTCTGGGAAAAGACGAGAGAGTGATGGAAGCCGTGACTGGAGCTGCGATGTAGCCTATATAATATTTATATTGTATGAACGTGATATTATATTGTTCAAACGTGAAAGGTATATTGTTAGAACAATATACTTTTCATGCGTGATATATCACGTTATAAAGTGATATAGCTCTATTTTTCTTTTGCCTGGTTGGCAGCTCTACGCTTCCGTATCCGAGGCTTTTCAATGTGGCCTCACAAAATTATCACGACTACAACAACCATGAAAAGAGTTGGATGGACACTGCTGCTCAATCACAGCTGCCTGGTCAATGTTTTTCATTAGTAATTTAGCAAAGTTGATGGTGGTGTGTGTGTGTGTGTCTGTGTGAGTGAAAGACAGAGAGAGGGAGAGCGAGAGACAGATTTTGTATGATAAGCTTCATGTTATGGACGCACAGTTTGAGCACTCAGGTCGCATCAGAGCATCAGGCCGTGAGACCCTGCATCGTGACCTATGAACTTCTAACCCCTAAATTTCAACTGTACAGTTTGAGCAGGAGCTGAATAACGCGACTGAAAAAAAATTGCCGTGTTTGCCCAGCTTAATGCAGACTGTTTAAACTAAACAAGCTGCTGTTTCACATAATAAACCCTGTCAACCCTTAAAGCAGTAGAGACGAGCTGTTTGCATGTGCGTTGAACTCTAGCGTCATTAACCAGGCTAGCTGTTAGCTTATAGGTTATAAGTGTGAGCTATGAGTTGTAGCTAACCAGCGAGCAGTTGAAAGGACAGCCGAAGCTGCACAAAACACCCACAAACTTATCTCACTACAATGTAGCACCGAAAATATGACTTGCAGCTCGACACAGCTGCTGTAACATAAGACTGACATCCAGCTAACTACAGTTAAAAAGTAGTGATGTGTCGGTCGCGAACGAAATGGCTCTTAGAGCTGGATCTTTGACGTGAACGACGGGAGCCGTGGGTTTTTTTTTCTTTCTCTCACCCTCTCTCGCACTTTTTTTCCGCTTCACTCAGCATGCGAGCCTTGTGCTTTGCGCTGGGAAGAGGGGGGAGGGGCGTAAAAAGTATCGTGCAAAAACGGTACTTTAAAAGTAAATTTTTTTCAAAAACGTACTCAAGTAAATGTAACGGAGTAAATGTAACTCGTTACTACCCACCTCTGTTATCCATACACACACAATAGCAGCCCCTCTCGCTCAGTTTTTGCATGCTCGCTATGTGTTGCTCGTGTTCTCAACATTTCTGCCCGTGCGTGCTCAACTCTTTCTGTACACCGTTATAGTTGTGCCACAAAACCAGCCAATCACAGACTTCGATCCAAAAAAATCTGATTGGCTGTTTTGGTCTCCAATCAGCTCAAAATGACAAAATGCAATATCCCAGAATCCATTTCGTCCAAAACTCAAACGAGGCAGTGGTGGCAGAGTTTGAAATATTACTCTTTCTGGGTCACAAAATAAACTTTTGAGATATTTTCATGTAAGAATGGTGCTGTGTAAACTTCAAATATCTGCTTGATTTATCAAAACATCACATATTTGCATAAGTGCTCTAACGTTTTCGGAGATGCCGGTTACCCACCAGCTGACCGCACAGCTGGACTGGCCATTGGGCATTTGCCCGGTGGGCCGATGGTGATTTTTCATTTTTATGTTTGTTTGTTTGTTTTTTAAACGGTATAAACAATGAAAGGTGGTGGATTAGCCAGTTGGTCATGATCAGCTCTGGGCTGCACCAATTACAATACATCCGTATTGAGGGAAAAGGAACGCGATTTGTCCCGGATTTCAGCGAGAATGAAAAAGACACAAAGCTCGAGTTATTCTGTCTTTACGCTGTCAGCTGCCTCTTCTTCTCTCATGCTCACCCCTCCCCCTCCTGTTGCTACTTCAATCATGAAACTGATCAATGATCAGCTGATCATCTCTCTTGTTTGTTTATCGCCCACTTTGCGCCAGAAAGAGGAAACCAGCGGATGTCGAGCTAAACAACAGCAGCACGTTCAAGCTTGATAAGCTGTTAGAATTTATTTAATATTACTTTCTAGTATCAGCTGATGTTTGCTGGAGCCACAGCTGTAAAAGCTGCTGCTCATGATATTGGTGTGGATATATGTTCTTTTGTTCTTTTAAGATATTTTCTCGCATGAAAATATCTTAAAAGTTTATTTCGTGACCCAGACAGAGTAATATTTCAAACTCCGCCACTCTGTGTTGCTCTGCCACTGCCTCGTCTGAGTTTTGGATGAAATGGATTCTGGGATATTGCATTTTTTCATTTCGAGCTGATTGGAGACCAAAACAGCCAATCAGATTTTTTTGCATCCAAGTCTGTGATTGGCTGGTTTTGTGGCACAACTATAACGGTGTACAGAAAGAGCTGAACGCGCACAGGCAGAAATGTTGAGAGCGCAAGCAACACATTGCGAGCGAGCGCAAATGCAAAAACTGAGCAAGAGGGGCTGCTATTGTGTGTGTGTGTGGATAATAGCAAACACTGAAATACATTTTTTGCACGCAGCAATGAATTTTGTTCACTCAAATTTAGCTTTTCTTCGCTCAAAATAAATTTCTCCTCAAAATGCAACACTTGTACCTGCAAACTTTTTGTACGTGCGCTCAAATTTTTTTTACGTGCGCTCACAATAGTGGCACAAAAATAACACCATAGAAGGGCTGGTCTGAGTATTTAAGAAGCTGTTGATCTGCTAGGATTTTGCCACACAATCATCCCCACAGTTTACAGAACATGTCCAGTGAGCATCAGTTCTCTCTCTTTGCTGATGTCAAAGGTCAGATGATAATGGACAGACTAACAGCGAAAGATTAACAGGCATTTAAGTAATCACTTGTGATAACTGAGGTATTCTGAAGAGCGCAAATCACTGAACACCGAACCGAGTGCCACTCCTGTCAGCTAAGAACAGAAAACAGTGGTTAAAACTTGCACAGGCTTATCAAAGTTGGTCAACAGAAAACTGAAAAAACATCTGGCCTGATGACTTTCGATCACTGCTACAACATTCAAATGGTAGGGTCAGAATTGGTGTAAACATGAAAGCGTGGATCCTTCCTGCCTGGTATCAATGGTTCACGCTTGTGTTACTAATGTAATATTGCAGAGAATCATTTCTTAGCATGAAATGAGCATCTTTTAACTGCCGCAGCCTACCTGAATACTGATGCTGACCATGTCTATCTATTTATGGCCACGGTGTGCCCATCTGCTGATGGCTGCCTCCATGAGGATAGTGCTCTATTTTACAAAGCTTAGATCATCTCACATTGGTTTCTTTAACATTACAATGAGTTCACCTTACTCCAAATCTGCAGCAACTGTGTGATCATGTCTGTATGAACCAAACTCTCTGACGAATGTTTCTGGTAGGCTGTTGAAAACATGTCAAGAAGAATTAAGGTAAAGAGGGGTTCAACCCATCACTAGAAAGTGTCTGATAATTGTACTGTATGTTATTAACAGTGATAATCTTAGCTATAAAAGAACATTTTGTAAAAGAGTGCCGTACCTGACCTGCCTTTGCTTTGAAGCTCAGACCCGTGGCAATGACACAGAAGCTGCACAGTGTGTAAGTGTTGTAATTAGCACTTATTTTGGGTTAAACAGCATCGCAGGAGAGAGGAGATGATCATGATTTTAAAGGGACGTGATGAGTGAGACCAATTAAAACGGGGGTCAGACATAAAGATCAGAGGATGTGTCAGTTAAAAATGTCTCTTCAAAAGAAGCAACTTTTTGCAAATGCTGCAAAGGCGTGTCATAAGCAAATCTGAACGGAAATGTTTGCTTGCACCAAATACAGTAAAAGAGAGAGAGCAGAAAACACTGAAAAGTACTGAAAGTCAGACAAACATGAATCACGTTGTTATGGTCATTATATCTGTAGATTTCCCTCTCTGGGTATGGTTTTGAACAGTCTGTATATATACTGAGTCTATCCTGTAACTATAATTCACCCCTAAGAAAAATCTAATAACCTGTATATATGTTGTATATAGTGCAGGTTTCTCATAAATGCATCACTCACTGGGATAAGCTTTAATAGCTGTTATTTATATTTGGACTGAGCAGGTTTATTCTGTGTGCCTACAGAAATCATTACACCCTCTTGGGAGAGCCTGTAGCAACGTGTGGTTCGGCCTGCCAGATGACTCAGCGATAATATGTTTCCCCTTTATCGGTTTTTCCGTCGGTGTTATTGGTCACCTTCCACAGAGGTCATTAAAAACAACTAGGGAAGAAGGGACAGAAGCCTCGTGCCGTAATAAGGAACAACCTTTAATTACCGATCCCAGACAAAGAAAAGCTAAACGGATGAAATGCTAAAGAGCTATTACTTTAATTTCAGCTCGAGTGTGTTTATGCTTTAAATTATGACACTTTTTGCTCCACTCCTCAGGTAGCTGCAAATGAAAAGTGTTTGTGATGATATCGGGGAACTTTCAGCTGAACTGGAAAAATCTAGATGGTTGATTGACATCCTACTGCTATAGCTTGAGTTAGAGCGTATTTCTCTGTCAAGCGCCTCCTGATTCCGCAGTTCCAAACATGCACCACACAGTAGATCCTCTGCATGGTCACCTCACAGCAAGAACATTCCAGTTTTTGACCTCGGGAATTTCTGTGTCAAGTTTAAGGGCGAAAACACAACTTTACACTCAGTTACTTTTCTAATAGTTCAGAACTATTTAACTCTTTGTGATGTACGTTGAACAACGTGCTGGAAACATTCCTAATTCCTGATCCATATTGAGATCTACAACAGTGCAGATGATTTCAGTGTATTCATAGTTTTCACAGGATTTCAAATCATTATGGAAAGGACCACCTGAAGAGCTTGACAATTATTTATAAGCATGTAAAAAATTGGGCAGTCAGCTTAGTGGAGCTTACAAGAAGATAAATGATACCACCCTTCACTTGCATCTAGTTTAAAAGAGCCAAAAGTTCAAATGGAACAGGAGAAAAATAAAGCACAAGAGCAAGAGGAAAATTAACACCAAGAAGAATGAAAGAGAAGAGGTAAAACAATAAAAAGCTGGAGCTCACACAAGGCGTTAACGGGAAGAAATGAAGGAGAATATGAGTTAGCTCTGCAAGGCCATCATTTCTCTTGAAACTTACAACCCCACCGTTTCCCCCCGAACTTATTCACCGCCTCTTACTTCAAACCTTTACACCAACACACCCCCTAACTCATGCACCTGCCTATTTAACCCTTATAACATACACATTTACCCCAACCCATGTTTCCCAAATGTAGATAGACAGATATAACCCAATAAAATCAAAGGAAATAGCTCAGAACAACAGCACAAAAACAAGAAATTGCTCAGAATGTGTAACAAAGAACAAAGACGACCAACCAACCAGGTCTGTTGAAGTGAACTGACCCTGTCTGTAAGTTCCTTTTTAACTAAAGCTCTTAAGCACTGTATTCTAGTGCTTGTTTATATAACAGTAAAACTATATGCGGCTGTGTGAACAATGACACCTGTCACATATACACGCACACACACAGGCACCTCTATGACATGCATACAAAAGCTCGCAATATCATAAAAGGCTTTCTCTTCCCACACCTTTGTCAGACACCTTTGTCCTAGACAAAAACACAAAAGATTCCTTTTCAAACAGCTGTTTGGTTTTCCTTCAAAACTGATGAGGTAAGGTACACCCTATTCCACTGAAAGCTCCAGAAGGCCTGAGGGAAATGGGCGTAATCTCAATTTTAAAGCAAAGGTAATACATACAATGGATCCTTGATACGGTCTGGCTAAAATGAATTATTTTTAAATAATTTAAAAAATGCTAATAGTGTTTTACCCAAAAGGCACAAAGATATCGTACAGTCTCAGTGTCAAAGTAGCCCCTAATTTAATAAAGCAGTGGTAAATAGAAAACCATCAATTTTGCAGCAGTTAACATTTGAAAAGCTCAGATCTCTCAGCAGCTTGTTTCAGATCTGTACCACAGAGAAGCTAAAGGCGTCATCACTATATTTTATTTCAAAAGTTGAAGGAGAAGCAGTTCCCAGATGACCTGAAAAGCCTCGAGGGTTTATAAGAGCGCAGATCAGAGTATTCAGAATGTCAGAACTGTTTTGATCTTAAAACATTTAGTGTTTTATACGACTGAAGTACACACACACACACACACACACACACACACACATATATATATATATATATATATATATATATATATATATATATATATATATGGTTTAAAAGGTTTAAAAGAAGCTAATAGATTATGTGACGCATGTTGAGATTCACACACAAAGGAAAAAATAAAAAAATAAACAATCAAGCTCTATGATCAATGACGTTACTAGCAGAAAAATTTCTTTCTGCTTAAATATACTTAAATATATATATATATATATATATATATATATATATACTCTATGTATCATGCCATAATGATTGTGAAATATGTGCAGTATGCATATTTGCTCCTTAACTCTTTAGTGATTGAGTCAAATATTTACTCCAAATAAAAAGTACTGTTTCTTTTTCTGTGCATTTACACATAAAAACTGCACGATCAAGGAAGGGGTCATGAATGTACGCCATATTTATGCACATAAATCCAACGTCACATTTGCACATTCATATACACGTGTTTATATGTAACACTCACTGCAGGGGTTCAATTTTAAGAATTGGCAAATTTGTATTCCCTGTCTGCTGCACCTTTACTGTTCTACACCATTAATAGAGGGTTAAAGATAATCATAGAAGATGGCAGAGAGAGGGGAATCTTTGCTAGCTATGTCCAAAACACCATGATCAGCGTACAGGCCACAGGTAATGGCTGTTTATTCCTTTAAGGTCAAGTACTGATTTCCAAATTTCTACATTTCCAATTAAAAGCTCTTATTATTAATATAATGTGACAGCTAAAGTGTCTGACCTGCAGCAATATGTTGAAAGGGTGACACTTTATAATACTTTAATGCTATTAAGCATTAATAAAGCATTAGTGGGCGCTTAATTCATCATTTGTATATCATTACTCCTCCTTAGTCATTTTTAAATACAGATATTTTTATACAGCTGTTAATTTTTACACCATGTACAGCTTCCACTGTGCAGTCACAGCTATCACTGCTAATACAGCACTGCTAGTAATAATCATAATAGTTGTAAAAATCTTAATAATATTAATCATAATATTAATAATTCTTTTACTAAGCCCAGTTTGATCACCTAGGCTACCACATGCAACCCTAACTCTAAGTCCAAAAAATGATGAATTACACTGCAGGTCTTTAAACAAACAAACAAAAAAAATCATACTTATTAAATGCAAAATGTACTAAGCCAGAAAAAAGACCGGGGCGTGCAGCTGACATGGAATGAAGTGGGCGTTTACAAAATATGCAATAGTCTGTGAAATAATAAGATGCAAATTGGGGGCAGAGCCGGGACCCTGTTGCTACCACATACTTCTGCTCTTCTTAAACCACAACAGATGCAGAGACACAGGTGGAGCACATGAAATACATTGCTTTTATTGTCAGGAAAAAACCTGGAAGCTCTGTTTTTGTTTTTGGCCTCTTGTGAAAAGATCAATTTTGGTTCGCAGGAATCCGTATTTGAAAAAACAACATATTGCATTCATCTGATACTGGAGCGGATTTTATGATTGCAATTCAGCAGTGTGCTCACATAGGAAATCATTGACATTCACGCACCTGGTCTGCCACCTGTCACTGCTGGCAGCTGAACGGGAAGCTCAATCACACATCTGTTTACACTGTTGGAGACACTGCACAAGGAGACCAAGGACACAAAAACTGAAGTGTTATTGTCACCCATGCTGAGCTCTCTGTTTAAGATTCAGCTATTTTGCTGTTTCAGTGTAATAAACCCCATCATGTAGCCCCATCAAACAAACCTCAAGAAAAACAAAGCACCGCGGGAAATTCTTTTTAAATGCAATTTTATCAGTAAAGTCAAGAATGTACAACACATGAGCTCAAAACAGGAAAATAGACCTGGTTACACACGTTCACGTTTTTGTGCAATAGAACCCTTCACACCGCACAGTAAAACATGACTTTTTTTTAAAATAAATAAATAAAAGCACATAAGTTATGTACATGGTATAAAGTCAAAACATCAAAATACTCCACTGCCTTGTGGTCTACTTACACTACAACAGAAATTAAACAAGATTCATGTTATAGTGCCTGTACAAACACTAGGAGACACCTAAAGCATTGGCACATTCGATACAAAAAAAACCATCAGGAGAAGCAATATGTAAATGCTAGCTGCATTGTAATAGTTCAGCACAGAGCACAAGAGCATCAATAAGGCAACTTCTTATTGTTCTGGGCACTTGGGAGGATATTTATATTAGGACATTTTTCACCCTATGAAGCAAGCAAAGAAAGACAGCTAAACTGAGCAAACATATTTATGATGCTGAGCTTTAAGCACTGTAGTTCAATGGTTCCTCAGTCTTAGTTTAGGGTCTTAGCACACTGATATTACTAAATCAGCACTAAGTACAAAGAGCGACCTGTTAGGTCATTTTGTTTACAGGAACTGTTCAAAACTGTAGCATTTGCAAAATTAAAGGGACATTAGGTTTTACGAAAGAAGCACATTGTAATGGCTATGAAATGACAGTGTTTAGGCTTGCTGCCAAAAAATATCACTGTTACTATGCAGTTCTTCCTGCCACTGGTACTAAATCTGGACTAAAAAGCAGTAAGCACTTTCCCCATTACAATGCACTAATCAAGCAAGGAATAACTGTGGTTGGACATAGTTGCATGACTGAAATTATTCGAACCATGTGCAATGAACATTAGCTACTTACATTCAGAGTGCAGCCATAGATTTAAAACAGGAATGTAGTAGTTACTACATGACAGCAATTTAACTGAAAAGGACACAGGCACTTAAAATCAACCTTGCTTTTATGTAGACATATAACTAGACTACAACCAGTTGGCAACCAGTTCGAGTACATAATGCAAAAGACGAGACGAATTTCACTTATTGGCACAGACTGACTCAGACTGATTCCAATTTGTTGGCAATATGTCTGTGTTTATAAATTAGGTGCCAGTTATTTGCAACCCTTGACAAATGTGTCTGAGTGATTTCAATCCAAGCTTGTGACTGTTTGGAGACAGGTATGCCTTACCAGGTGACCTGTGCAATCTTCTTGCAATCAAAAGTTGTCACCCAGAGGTTGAAGGTGTTGCACCAGTTGGTCAAGCTAACTACTTCCAATTAGTCGCTGAATGCAAAAAAAAAAAAAGAAATCAATCCAATTATCACTTTAGTCACAAGTAGGTTGCAATTCTATTTTTACTAGAGCAGTTTCCTTACTCTAGTGTGACTGAGCCATTAGTGAGTGGTTGCTCTCCCCAGTTAGATGACGTGATGGGTGTGACAGCGGGTGCTGAAGTCTGTTGCCACTTTTAAATGTTTGACCTGAACATGACACTAGACGAAATTCTAATGGCTCAATTACGGTGACATTTTTTCCTGTGGAGATCATTAACGTTTGTACCAAAGGTCATGACAATCCAACCAATATTTGTCAAAACGTTCCAGCCAAGTGTCAAGCAGGATCACAAATGTCTTTAGAAAATTTTATGGAAATATATCCAACAGCTTTTAGGACATTTCATTTCATTTCCGATGGACAGTTGGACAATCCAAAGAGCCAGGCTAAAATTTGACTTCAGGACTTAAGGCGGTTTGAGCGAGTGTGCTTTTGCGTATTGCAGGAAATAATACTCAAGTGCTCGAAAGCTTATTTCTCATTTCTACTCCCTGATAAAACTGACAGATTAGCCCAGCTGCAACATCCCCACTAAGACCATAACTGGGCTTATTTTTTTAAACAAGAAAAACATGCTTCAGATAAAAGGAAATAAATGAGACGGCAAGACTGCAAAATGTGGGACTGATGTTGTCGGCTCTCATCTCTCATTTCTAATGATCTGTGCTCCCCATTGCTCTTTAGCTGGTAAATAAACAGGACCTGTCTGATGAATGAAACAGGGACAGTTTACTCCAAAGCAAAACAATCGCCCACTTGAGAGATCCAGGCTGATGTTTCACTGATATGGAGTATATGCTTTTCTCTCACTCAATGGGAATAATAATAAATATAGAGCTGGAGGGGTGAGATATGCGGGACCTGAGAAAAGCAGCGAAGGAGAGACGGCAAAAAAGCAGAGAAGGCGAAAGGGGAAAAGGGCTGCAGGGGTTTTGACAGTCAATATATGGCCACATATATAAACAGACACAGACACAAAGAAGACAGAAAACAAGGAACACTGAACACTCAGTGGTGTTTTGAGCTAAGGTGCATGACAAGTGAGACAGAGTCTGTTTCTCTCTCAATGTTGCCAGAAACTGTTTACAAAAAAAAGACCAAAATAACCTTTCAATGGTAGAAAACAAGCATGCCGAAAAACAAATGTCAGTCCAGTACTGATGCTGATCGTGAATGTCTTTCACCGAGTGTTTTTTTAGAGTTTGAAATGCACCAACGTTCATAGGTACACAATAGTTTCCTCCCTGCCCTCCTCCCCTCCACTGTCGGTCTCCAAGGAAACCAGCTGAGGGTCACCGGGATGCGGGCGCACCGGATACGGGTCAGTTCCACTTGCTGTTAGTGACCAGGTCTCCCCATTGTAGCTGTGATCTGAGTGGGCACAAAAAAACACCATTTGTAGGAGAAATACAATTACTGAAATTGAACAATGAGACATTATTTATTCACCACTGATCAAGTATCCGACAGTATGGGACACGTAGCCACGTGTTTAATGAGCTCGGTCTAATTGCTTAGCCCACTTATGTAATCACTAACAGCATACAGATTAGGCGCTGCTGAGCCTGCTGCTCCCTCCTGCACCGTGTCTGAAAATGGGGAAAAAAGAGAATTTCAAGCTATGCATCACGCCCCCTCAGCTCAGGCGTGTCACTTTTATCAGCAGCTTTCTCAACACGATCAATTGTCAGGCTTCGATGACATCAGCCTCCTCGCAAGCGATGGCGGACAAAAAGAGAGGAGGAGACAAGAGACCAGAAATGACAAATGAAACTGCTAACACCTACGAGTTGGCAAGCATATGGTTATGCTGAAGTACTCTCACAGCAAAATACTATAACCCTGACCAGCCTGTAGTTGCTGTTCTCATAATCTTTTTCAAGGATTAGTATCATTATTATTCAGATGCAATTAGCTCTTAAAGAGGCTATGCTTTTGTAGGTGGTAACTATCACTTGTCTCTGCTACGCTTGCATTCTTTTTTCCTCCATGTGCTGTCTAGCATTAGGGCAGGTGTGCTGTCATGGTAACAGATGGCGTGAACTATAAATTGCCTCATTGTGTCCCTGTAGGAAAGTGTCTGTTTGATTAATTATATAAGAGTCTGTCAGAGTAGCTCTGTTAGCCAACACACAGGCCAGGCCTCCACTAGATGAGATGTAAAGATAAAAATACCAAATCTCTTTCTTTGAGTTTCATCCATGAAATATTAAGATTGAATGATAATGTGACATGCATGCTGTTAAATATTTAAATTGCAATAAACACAAGGCTGATAAAGCGTGGCACAGGGTTGTTTTATTTTCTGTCTACAGCAGTGAAAGGTAAATACTACACTACTGCTTGTGTCATACTTAAACTCACTATTTTGAGTGCAGAAGTGTGTTCACATTATCAACTATGGATACATGAAGTACTTTAAGAGTTGGTGTACTCGTAATGGTCAGAAATCCCAAAATTGCTGATGTTTGACCAGTCAAAATTCAAACACTACAGAAACAAGTGCTCGTTCTGCAGAAAGTAGTGTACAAAAGAGAAGTATCAACTTTAACAACTTAGCATCGCATTTTAGTTCACAGCATGAAATAAAATGCAGCACAACAAGAGATGAGTCTATTTTTTGAAGTGTATGTATTTTTTTGATTTGCATACATAAACCAAATGCAAAATTGGTGCTGACAGTTTAACCAGATGATTTACAAACAGGGAAGAGCTCGCAACTCTCCCAAGTTCCTGATCAAATTTAAATCAGCAATGATTTTCTAACACCAGCCACCCGGCGATTGTCACCGTTTTATTTTTAATTTAATGATGCTCCCAATGTCTGGCATAATTATAGTTTGGAAGCAGCCACGACCAAGAGAGTATGTGCTGTAATAAATCCTTTATTGACCAATTATGGCTCAGTCACACTAGAGTAAAAACAGCACACCAACCTCCTTGTGTCTACGAAAAGTCAATGGTTGACTGATAATTGCAACAAACTTTGTTGCTTTCAGAAACTGATTGCGGGCACTTGTATCCCAAACAATCACCATCCAACTCAGACTGACTGCAGACAGGTTGCTGAAGGTTGCCGTTCAATTCATAAATGCAGGCAGATTGCCAACACATCTCTGCAAGACATCGCTTGGTAATAGTGGACATGACTTGATTACTAACAGGTTGTATTCTGGTTACATTCGTATATAAAATCAAGTATGTCTAAGATTTTACAGTTTAATCAATGTCCTGCAGCAAAAACGTTGTTATTGGTGGAGGCAATTCTGAATTCCTGATTGAAATCTACAAGGTTCTGGTTGGACTCTGAATTTTGCTGCATGCTTTTCGGTTGTCTGTTGTATTAAGAGTGTGCATGTGAGGATGGATGACTGACGTCTGCAGATCAAATCTACCTACAAATACAAATAAAGTAACCTCAAAGTGACCAGTTGTTAATATGATTTTTTGTGCATGCAGAAGACAACAGATAAACTGCAGTTTTCAAGAAATTTTTCACACATAATCGACATATTATCACAAAGAGATTTCATTTGATTGCCAACATGACCCAATTCGGTTGCATACTCATAGCAGACTAACTGCAGACTGACTCCATCAAGCATAGCTTGTTGTTCTATTGCCATATTGTTGCAGTTGCTTTGAATATATGTCTCCAACTACTGTTTTCCCCGTGTGACTGAAGCATTCACAGAATTCTAGCTTTCTGTAGGGGATATCATGTTCTGTGTATAAAAAACAAACAAAAAAACAAAAACAATAGAATGTTACTTTTTTCATTTAAATTCTGACAATAAATAAAAGCAAATTTAAACAGAATTAGGGCTCAGATTAACTTTAGCCGGCTTCAGCACAATGAAATAAAAGGAAGCGAACGGGCTCTCTGTAGATGGGCTCGATGGGTTTGATTGAAGAAGTGGCTGCGTTAAGCTAGTTAAATCTAACCAGCCAGGAGCTGCTGGCCTTAAGCAGAGAGAACTCAATTCATTCTTTTTATTTCAGTCTGACAACAACACGCTGGTGTCAAAAGAACGATACCGTTTATTAGGGAACTAATGATGAATGAATAATACGCCGTGATCGTTGTGTTATATAGGCTCACAATGTATAAAGAAGCTTTTTTATTGAATGCCAAGGAATTTTTAATGCCCGATACACAACACTTGGACACCTTTCCACAAAATAAATTGTACACAACCAGTGTTATAAAGAAAGCAGTAAAATGTCCTGATGCAGGGAGGTTTTATTAAGTTTGCACCTTTGCAAGAAAAAAAAACATTCCTAAGTTATATGTTGCATTATTATTTGTATTGTGTTATGTCCACTGTTTTCTAAGTGTGTGGCAGACTCACAGAAAAATGATCTATTCAAAAGCTACTGTGCGCTGCGATGCTTCAGGTTTTTTGCCTCCTGCAGCACTTTGCACAGGGTTTGAATTTGTCAGCGTGCCGTAAAGTGAAGCAGCTTCACCTTTCTTTTCTTCCTCAACATCCTCACAGAGCTCTCGTCTTTTGTGTAAAAAGGTGAACAACAAAAACCTGATACGACTCATCAGATGAAGTGTCAGCGTAAAAAATCCCATCCAACTGGTTCTCCAAGATTACACTGAACCAGAATGAATTATGGAAATCCACTGAATTAAAAAAGGTGTGTGTGTGTGTGTGTCGTGTGGACAAGAAGAAATAGTCACATGCACAGGTGAGGATGAGAAGAGAGATCATATTTTGATCCATGTGACTGACAGCACAATGGATCATTTGCATCTGAAAGAGATTCCTTTTCTTTTCACACGAAAAAAAGAAGAATGGAGATACCAGGTTCCTCCACATACCAGGCAGCTTGTGACCCAGAATGAGATCGCACGAGAGCTCTTAAAATATAAGACTGCACCTAAGACACAAAAACTTATGTGGCGATTTGGTCTTTTATTAACTGTTGAGAAGACCCTTAAGGGACCCACTGAAGAGCCTTGTGGTTACACATCAGCTGGAGCACACCCTGCACTGTAGACTGCAGGCAGACATCCACCCCGGGCTTGTTAACAAGTGACTCAGGTTTCACTGGGGCATTGCGTGTGCTCAATAATGAGGAAAGGTTAATAAGCTGATCAATGGCAAAGAGATTGTGCTCCCTGCTGTAAGCTGGTAAACAATAGCGGGAACACCACATAAGGCTGCGCTGACCCGGTTTTTACGAGGGCCCAGGGAGACAGGCCGAATGTAAACTGTAATTTTCCCCGCCTGCTGAGAGCATCGGGGCGAGCACGTTGATGAATGGATTAGAAATGGAGACGGGCAAACATGGGAATGTAGCCGACACCTCCAGAGCGCAACCTGATTAATCTGTGACTGCATCTCTCATTCCTCCCCACCCCCCGCCCGCTCACACCGCCCCCTTTTCACCTGATGCGATGACAAGCCATGCTGTAATGAGTTTTGCAAAGATTTCTTTCAGATCGATGTCCCAATCAGTCAGCCATCGCCTGCAGACTGTGATTCACACGCTGTTGTCTCCCCGGCCACTCGATAGATAGAGAAAGCATTGATTTTCTTTTTCCTTTGGCAGGCTCGAGCATTGTCAGGTGGGGTGGAGTTTGGGGGACTCGATAGCGCTGCAGGTGGAGGTGGTGGGAGGACAGGCAAGGCCTCACCGTGGATACGGCCTTGAGAGCGCGGCGTGTTTGTGTGTACAGTAGGCTCTCGCATGCATGGGTGAAACCAGTGCAAGAAGAAGGTTTGTTGACATTCTCACAGGGCGCAGATTTCTAATTTATGTTGACAGGGTGATAACACAGTACGCTACTGTTCAAATACATGAGGTAAATGCAATGTGTAGCACTGTGCTAAAATGCATGTTCTTAAATGTAGTAGAAATGGAAATAAGAAATTGAGCTATTTGGTGCTATAAAAAATCCGATCCTCTTTCGGCAAACCAAAGGTATTCACTGAGAGAATTGTCAAAATATATCCCAGCCTCAACTTTGAGAGGTCTGTTTGAGCAGACGGGGAAAACAAAAGCTCTGAAACCAGCACTGTTACAAGTGTACCAGAGACTCAGATGGAGGCCAGCTGAGGGCTCAGTATCACTAGGTCTTCCTCAAAGAGGAAGGTCCCATCTTATCTTAAAGGCTTCATAGTACCATATCCCCTTTGCTCTCAGACTGAAGGCTTACTTGTGGTTCCTAGATTATTTAAGAAGTAGAATGGGAGGGAGAGCCTTCAGCTTTCAGGCCCCTTTTCTGTGGAAGCAGCTCCCAGTTTGGATTCAGGTGATAGGCAACCTGTCTAATTTTAAGACAAGCCTTTAAACTTTCCTTTCTAAAAAGCTTATAGCTAAGGTTGGATCGGCTGACCCTGCACTTTCCATTTGTTATGCTGCAATAGGTCTAGGCTGCTGGGGGCTTCCTGTGAGGCACCGAGTGTTTTTCCTTCCCACTGTTTGCTCATAGAAGGTTGTCTGAATCGTGTGGTTTTCTCCCCACTATTGTAGTATCTTTAGCTTTGAATATAACAGTGACTGTTGCTTTTTTGTTATGTAAATGAAATTGAATTGAACTGACAGAGGAGAGTAAGTACACCAGTGTACAGAAAAGAGATGCACGGGATTAATCCCATGAAACTAAAACCAAAACGAGACAATCAGTATATCTCAATTAGAACCACTGAAAGCCAAAATGTGAATGCAAATAAAATTCAGTGTATCATACAGTCCAATTACTTCATTCGTTTTTGATCTGTTTGGAAATCAATATAGTAGCAAGCAAGTGACTGGAAAAGTTTAAAAAACATATGAGGCCCAAGCTGGATTTGCATTTGTGTCTTCTCTTTCTAACTTTGAAATTAAACTTTGTGGTAATTCTTACCATGCCTTCCTGCAGGGCTGTGGAGGTATCCAGTCCCCATCATCCATCCCTGGGAGTCTGAGTGTTGGCCGTGGGGAGTCTTAGCTCCAGAAGGCTGTCTGCCGTTGGATTGGGCCAGCAGGGAGTTGAGACAATTGTGTGTGCTAGCATCATTTCTTCTGTGGTGCACATGGCGGTTGTTGACGCTGGTACTGGCTAACGCGGCCTCGTTCACAAACACAGAGCCGTTACCGGCATGGCCTCTGGACGGACTTGATGCCGAGTCCTGAGGGAGAGGGAGGAAATGTCAGGGCTCGATCCAGACTAGCAAGATCATCATCGAGAACCGTGAGAACAGGAAGAGGAAACCCATTTTCGTTCCAGGATAAGATCATTAACAAATAATGAATGCTGACAGCTGGATGGCATTCACACCTGTGAAATCTGTCAACAATCCACCTTTGAAATACACTCACGCATTTACATAAAAAGACCAGGAAACACATTTGACATACCTGCCAACAACTAGAAAAGCCTCCATTTCAAGATCTCTACTTTCCTCAAGCTTTAATTACAAAATGACAAAAAGTGAGTCACTCGAAATGACATTTTCTCACTTCATGCAATAAACCGATCTCTTTCTCTGTCTCTCTCTCCAATACAAAGAAAGTGAATGAAATTTTATTTTTTGATGCTCGCAGTACTGAAACATTTCTTTCTGTGGATAATATAAAGACTTCACTGTGAAGTTTCTGCAGAGGCAATTTCTTCCAGAGAAAGCCATTTCCAAGAAAAGTGCTCACAGTATGTTCTGTGGATTTATGTGAATAATGGAGAAGCTGTTTCTGGAACGACACTCTCGCTGACATTTTTTTTCCCTCACAAATGACTCACTTATTGTTGCAAAGGCAAAAACTCTCAAGAGAAAATAAAAATAAAAGTATATCAACTAAAGGTAAGTGAGGGAACATGTTGTCATTTGGGTGAAGCGACCCTTTAATGTTTGGCTAAGGGCAGATTAGGACTCATCTTCACATAAACATGGTCTTTCCCTCTGCTGAGTGCAGGCAGCACAGCTAATTAGATGCAACCAGAGAGTCAAAGTGTGTGTGTGTGTCATTTGATCTGCCTCTGACCCTATGAACCATTGCCTCTGGCTGAAGCATTAGTGTGTGTGGGGGGGGAAACATTAGGACCTGCACTGTCTCGGCACGCTTTTGTTGGACCGACTAAAATAGATGAATGGAAATAAATAAAGACTGCAAAAAGCCAGGAGAGCCTCATCACGTCTAGCCTGGAAAAGACCAAGGTGGGGGTGGCGGTTGTGTGTAAATTAATGAGGGACAGAAGGAATATCGAAACCTGAGCCTGCTCATTTGTCCGTCCATTCTGTGCTCTCTGTGTGTCTTCTGAACAAGTCACACCTGCTGCCGAACAGAGCAACACAAGCCCCATAAGCCAGCGGAGGTTCAGATAGATGTATGTGCTAAATTAGTTTCACCACTGCTGCAGTTCCACGTGAGGTATATTGGGACTTAAAGGGCAGGGGGAACAGCACACCCTTTATCCTCCATGCCTTCCAGCTGTGTGGGACATTTTGCTGGAGTGCTTTTCAAACAAAGTGTCGATAATCTAAGCCCCTTTGGGTCACAATTGATTGGTTTCTTAGGCCATGCGCCTCTGGTTTTAATTATTTTGTCAGAGCTTTTATTTGCAGTGGTTTAATTATCATCAATCATTAAGATGTTTACTGGTGAGCGGAGCTGCCGGAGCACTAAGACAAATAGTGCTGAAATTGCTCTCATTATCGCGGGTCGTATGTCAAGAGGGGATTGGGCTGCTAGGTGTGAACGTGTGAGCCAGCGTAACCCTGGCTGATGGCTGTATGAGAAAAGCTTCTTGTTAATGATTTTAGCACAAGAAATACTCCATGGATGCTGTATATCTGCTCCCACTGAGGTCACGAGCGTTGGTGAGGGGCATTACTGGCTCATAGATTCACTGGTAAAAGAAAGGGCTATCACTTCTGTTTCCCCCAATACCTGCTGTCCATCAAGAGGGATGAACATGTGAGGATTCGCAGTTGGAGGGCTGTCCTGCGGCCCACGCTTCCAGCACTGCAGCAGCTTTTGCTGCTCATCCAGGCGCTCTCGTTCCCTCTCCACGCTCCTCTGGCCCTCCCTGAGTCTCTCCAGGTTCTGCTGGTACTCCTCGAGCTGCTCGTCCAGCTCTACACGTTCACGTCTCAGCCTCTCCGCTGCCACCTGGCACTGCTTCTCCCTCTCTTCCAGCATGCTCTCCTGCACCCCCTGCTGACTCTTCCTAGCCTGGCACTCTCGCTCCCAGCGCTCCTTCTCCTGGCGCAGGCGGTCATGGAGCCGCTGGGCCACCGCCGCCTCCTCCTTCTGCTTCTCCAGGTTACGTTGCTTCTCCTGATCCTGGAGGGCGCTGCCCCGGACGCTTGGGAGATGCAGCCGTTGGGCGCGAGGGGAAGGGCGGCCGCTCTCTTGGAGAAGGAGCCTCTGGACCTCATAGCAGCTGTCCTGGATGGTCACTGCAGCCTGGCACAGAGAGGGGAAAGTCAAAAGCGACATGGTTCATCAAAATGCAAATGATCAACTGCCACTTTTACCACCGTGTTGCCTCCTCGCAACGTATTTGAATGGCAAAATGTGACGGAAATCACGATCAAGGCTAAAGTGATGACTTTTAATTTTTATGCATTAAGGTCACAGCAACTAGTGACAGGAAGCCACAGCTGCTCTCCCCCTGTGGTTTTCCGAGTTCATACCCAAAATGAAACTTTGAATATGGAAATCACATCGTGATCAAATCCTCGAGCCTAAGTAGATAGGCAACAACAACACGTCATATGCAAATACACCCACATTCTCCTCCTCACACAAATTTAAATTTTACACCAAAGAAGGAGCGTGTGTACAGTGAAACAAAAAATCCTGCTACGTCTCCCGACTGAAAAAACAGATCAGTGAGATGAGCTCCTGGAGCTCCAGCAGAGTGATGCTTCTGTTTACTGAAAGTGTGCAGGCGAATGAGAGCCTGCTTATGATACAGAACGTATCTGTTCATACTGAGATCACAGGAGGTGTTTTTCTTTTAATTTCTTTGTTGGCCTAATATAGATGAGGGCTGTGAGGAGGATAAATAAAAATAGCTCACCTGCAGACTGTACAGCAACTGAGTCAGGTTTTGGACACTCTGAGCCACCTGTTAATAGACAGAGTCAGATACAAAACGCAGATTAATGGGTCTTCTGCAGTTTTCATGAGTGAACGTCAAGATTTCACTTCCTATTAGTTAGCTACACAAGTAACTACAAGCTGCATTCCTCTTTAAGCTTGAAGTTGCATTGACAGAACACTTGTGCCCCCTGGAGGCCACGCGTGGAATGTCACCACATTGTTAAGGGTTAAATTATCACTCTCTCTTATCAGAGTAATTTACCTCACAGGTCACAGAAAGCTGCAAAGAGCAGCAAGGCTGTTGCATGGTTATTGGAATAAGTCCCCATATCAATATTTAATGCTGCAATACCTCAGGAAACTAAATGGACTTCCTTTATTATGAACTTATCAATGATTCATTAGATTAAGGCCAAAATGTAATTCTAATAGACTGCACTGAATTATTAAAGCAACAATCTTGAGCCACACATCTGTAAGGACGTGGAAAGAAGCCGTGCTCAGATGCAGGGAACACGTTACCTCTGCAGTACAGCAGCGAGGGAGGCATTGCCTCCTGATATCTGCATCAATATTTAACTCAAAAAGCAATTTAATTTATCTTCTCTGTTTATATGGTGAAGTCACAGCACACATTTTAAACAGCAGGTTGCGTACCTTCAAGTCAGCGTCACCTCGATTGTCTTTTTGAAAGTCAGTTGTGGACTGAAATACAAAGGTCTCAGGCCAGCTTCCCTCGGTGCCCCGAGGGTCTTCAGGCGAGACCTCCAAAGAGTCTGAGGGCTCGACGGGTACGGCAGGGCTGACAGGACACACGGAGTCTGTGTCAGAGTTCTGGCTGTGGCTCGATGGTGAACGGACCTTGGACGATAACATGGCCTTTAGGTTCTCAGCTGGAAAAAAAACAGACGGGACAAGTGTAAAACTCAAACTAGTAAGATCAGTAACAACATTACTGAATCAACTGAAGCCATCAACAGTTCAATTTTGTTGTAAGAACATAATCCAAGTTTTCTCACCGGAGCCGTTGGCCTTTTAAAAATCATGTAACTCTGTTAAATTAAAGCGCCAGCATCTCATACTTTATGAATTTTCCTAAAATGGGTTTATTCATCATGTAGTGGATTACAGGGTGTGTGGAACAAAAAGAAAAAAAACCCATTATAACCATTTCAACCTAGCACCAAAGACGTTACTTTGATCCCATGGAAATTAAGCTAAAACAACAGATGCTGCCTGCCGTGCTGTTTAGCATCATGCATTTTTTGCACCCTTTAAATATGAAAGCTGCTATACCAAGAGCTAGAGCTAGCTTGCTAAGATTATTTATATCTCTTACTTATATTTGTGATTTTCTGATTTATTCTTACAGTGTAAATACGTTTCTACTTTTTGCATGCATTATGTTTATGAATGTTGTTGTCCTATTTTTGCTTCATCTCATACACTCGTACACATGCTGGAGTCCTTGATTAACACATAAATGCAAAGGGGACTGTAGTTAGATAAAAGACAATGACATGTATTTTAACTTCATTATTTACATTAATTTTACCTGATATTAAAACTCATTTGACGATCTAAAACACAAAAATAAAGGAATTAGGAACATAGGTTTTTGGATATTTTTCCTCTGTACTGTATTGCTACTAGAGATGGACCGATCCGATATTACATATCGGAATCGGTCCGATACTGACGTAAATTACTGGATCGGATATCGGAGAGAAATAAAAAAAAATGTAATACGATCCATTAAATATAAAAAAGCACCTCACAAAACTTGCGACACGGCGTAACTCGGCTCATAACCGTAGCACGTCGGAGCAGTATGCATCACGTGATAGAGTGGCTGTGTGTATTTGAAGCCTCGCTACCAAACCAGCATTTCATCTCAGAGAAAGTTTTCCCAGAGAGAAGTAAAGCAAGTGTGTAAGTTCATCTCTGAATGTTTGTAAAGCATTCCCGCGTTAAGCTTAACAACCAATACCTGGAGCGACTGCCTCTTCTTGCTGCTACTTCAATCGTGAAACTGCTTAATGATCAGCTGATCGGCTTTTCTGTCACGACTCTGTCTCTCTTGTTTGTTTTTGGCCCACTTCGCGCCAGAAAGAGGAAACCAGCGGCTGAACAACAGCAGCACTATTAAGCTTGATAAGCTGTTGTTAGAATTAATATTTCTTTCTACACCATGATCTTTTTCTACGTAGCTGACAGCTGGTAACTGTGCAGGGGCGGATCTAGCAAAGTTTAGCCAGGGGGGCCGATAGGGCATGAACAGGGAAAGGGGGGCACAAAGACATACTTTTCTTTCTTATTCTCATTTAAAACGTCTAGCTTTTAATAAATAATTATCTGAATCTTACACCCAAAGTTTTAATCTTATGTAAAATATATAGAAGTCCATTACTGTATATAGTAACTATTAAGTCTAATATACCCTAGTAAGCTATAGTACTTTTTCCTTTGGGAAGATACCATCTGTGCAGTCTGCAATTCTGTTGAAGGAAGATGTTGAATCTATTTAATTATTCTTGAAAAATAATTTATTTCTGTTTCTGCATTTTGTTTTCCACACTGCATCAAATTAAAGTTGATTACGTCGATTAAGCATCATGAGGTGGAGGTTGGGGAGTGGTTCCCTATTTTTTTTTTTTTTGCTGGGAGTTTGCAACCCTATTAGTTAGGTTGCTTAAGATTTCTGCTAAGTACTCTTTAAAATACCAGAATAGGAAGGATTGAGTGGGTTTAAGTTTATTAGATTGATCAGTACTGCTGAACTATGAAATATTTTGGGTGCAGTGCATTTTTTACATACAGGTATAACAGAATAGCCTTAGTGTTGTTGTTTATTTAAACTTGAGTATGAACTTATACAAAATGCAGCAAGATAAAAAAAAAACAAAACAGTTTTATTGATTAAAAAACACTATAACGGATTCATACCGGTATCGGCAGATATCCAAATTTATGATATCGGTATCAGACATAAAAAAGTGGTATCGTGCCATCTCTAATTGGTACAGTAGATTTTTTAATTAAATGATCAAGATGTGATCAAGTGCAAACTCTCAGCTTCAATTCAAGGGGTTTTACAAAAGCTTTTCAATAACTGTTTAGGGTTTTTATAAGTACTATAAGGAGTACTGTAAGTTGAGAACACTGTGGATATGAAAATATGTTTGCTGAAGTGTACAGTGCATGTGAAGGTTTCACCTTCTTGCAGCGCAGCGGTCAGCAGCGCAGCAGCCTGGGGAAGCTCCTCTGAGTGTGGCTGCACCAGCAGTTGCGGTTCAGCTAGCGAAGCCTCCATCCTCCCACTCAAAACAGAGAGCTGTGCGTAGATCTGCAGCTTCTCCGCCAGGCTAGAGCAGATCTGCTGGTCCTGGCTCGTCAGGCTCTCTGGTACAAGAGTTCATGTAGTTCAAAGAGCGTAAAATGTTAACAGCTACTATGTTTACAGTTTTTCTCAGTTGCTTTGGCTTATTTCTTAAATGACAGCTGAATGTAGCCAAATCATGTGTGAAACTCTTCAGAACAGTCTGTTACTTTAGCACTTCAGAACAAGCTTTACTTGTTATTAGTGTTTGCAAATATTTTAGAACATTTAGGCAAGAGGCGACACTCACTGTGGCGTAATTGAAACCATTCAGAGATGCTTCAGTCTTTAATAATGCTTCTATAAGCTGAATATTTTTACTCTTGGTAATATGTGAGCATCAATTCATTTGCAGCTCAATGAACAGCGAATAGTCCATCTAACAGTCACAAATATGCTGAGCCAACATGTGCAAGTCATCAGACTGTAAAGCATCTTTTAGAGCTTCAGTGCAACAAAGTTACAACAATGTAACATTTTTCCATTACAATAGATGCAAAACATCATTCTGACAAATGCATAAAAGGCAGCGGGCAAGTTAAGAACCTTTGGCAGTTCATCTGGAGTGTTTTAACATTTTAAGAGAAATGCATCTGCAGAGCCAAAACAGCAGCATTGGGAGAAAAGTGTCAAAGCATCTGAAAACAACAACAACCCTGTAATAAATCTACATTTAAAATAATTACAGTCAACAGGAAAAACACCCCAAACAAAATGGTTAAATATACCTTGTAGCTTTTGGATCTTCTGAAAACGAGCCTCGGCAGCTCGCTTCTCCTCGTCCGATTCACTTGTGTATTCCTCTTCATCCTCCGGACAGCTGAACAGAAGCGACAATTAAATCAGGTCAGGCAGGCAAATGTGTACACATCATGAAATCTTCAGTTTAGTTTTATTTATATAGCACCAAATTACAACAACAGCCACCTCAAGGTGCTTTATATTGTAAGGTAGAGACCCTACAATAATACAGAGAAAACCCCAACAATCAAACAAACCCGAATGAGCAAGAATCTGGTGACGGTGGGAAGGAAAAACTCCCTTTTAGCAGGAAGAAACCTCTGGTAGAACCAGGCTCAGGTAAGGGCCTCATACACACCTCTCTACGGCCTCTCTAATGAGCCTCATCCATGTGTTTCGCTCCTCTTTGGACGACGTGTGGACCTCATACATTTCTGGTCCAGCCGCTGAGGCGCTGATCAGAAACATCCCTCTCTCTTCGTTCGCTACTTCCCGAACTATTAACTTCTGTAGTGGAATCACTGGAGGCTTCTGGTCCTTTAACACATTTAAAGCATGGAGAAAAAAAACAAAACAAAACATCAATCATCCTTACACGGTGCAGTGTTTATTACTGATTTCTTTACTGAATGCGTACCACAGTTGCAAATGTGTACTTCTGGTCTTTTTCTTGGAGGAAGATGAGGGTGTCTGTGAGTAGCAGCGCCAGGACGTCTGGGCAAAATAACGACGGGTAGAAAAACAGTTAGATCAGATAGGATGCAAAAATGACACATGAACTTCTAAGTATCATTTACCACCTTTGAGTCGCCCGGTGGCAGTCTTCCACAGGAGCACCCCCTGGTGTTTGAGCACTTGTCCGGGTCCCATCATATCCTGCTTGCGGAAGGTGTGTCCACTCTTCAGCTTAGCTGCGCTGCGGTTCTCCATGCGATTAAAGACTTCCTGTAACCTCTGGTGCCGTTCGTATTCGCTGACCCTCATGTCCACGGCTGCTATCACCTCTCGAATGTGAGCCAGGGCTTTCGAAAGGTCTGCGTGCTCCTCTGTTTCCTCTGATGGACAGAGCAAAAGAAAAACAAAAAGAAAAAAAGGAAGGTTTTCTTGTTTTTTTAACTAAAGTAAGGTTTTATTTTTTGTCCCCCAACATCTAGGTTTAGTAATCATAAGAGCCTGTAGCCAGCAGAGGGCAGTAGATGACTGACCTTGAGTATAGTGTAGGATCCTCTCTAGCAGCACTGGGTACTTTGTAATCCTTTGGGTTACCAGCAAGATGCACTCTGGGATCTCCCTCCGTCGCACCAAGGAATTATTCCCTTGTTGCTTTAAAAATGAAGTATAGCAATTATGAAAGATCTAGTGAGGTGAAAGGGAGTGAGTCTATTTTAATTTAATGATTTTTGAAAGCATGACACAAACGTTAAATACCCTGATGAAGGTCTGAAATCTTTTGTTATGTTGTTGGAGCTCTTTGAAAAAGCTGACAGCTTCATTATGGCGGCTGCAGAATTCCCCGTATACCTGCTTCATCTTCTCCCCGTTCTCATCCGTGAACTGCAAAAAGTAGAACCAGGCGACTCAAACATGACCTAATCCGGTCTAACCACACCTGAGACAAAGGTATACCCATGAACACCAGCTAACCTGCTGGATCAAGATGTCTCCTATTCTCTGGATGAGGTAGTTCCTGTGGCCCTGAGGCTGGGTCGAGCTGTGTCGCCGTTCCTTCATGGCGGCAAAGAAGGCGTGGTGAAAGAGGAGCAGCTGGTCCAGACAGGGGAAGACTCGCTCCACCGCTTCAGTGTCCAGCTGCACTTCTTGTCTCATGCCTCGCCGGAAAATCTCGGCCATGATGTGCAGAGTTTGCAGGTGATGAAGCTCGGTCTGCATCAACTCTGGATCAGGGTGGGGGAGGTGTTAGGTTTGGGACATGTGCTAAATTATGCCAATAAAAAGCTGAATCTCTTACTCAGTCTTAAAACAGTTCTCTGTGGTTTGACACTTTTACATATGAAATCCTGACACAAGCAGAAAGTAAAGCATTCCAGGAGACGCCTTTCACAACAGCAACATCTGCTTACCATAGATTACATCCTGCCTCTTGACAGCTCGTTTGTCTTGCTTCTTGCAGAACTTGTGCTCAACCGTCAGGCTCCATGATTCAGCTTCATATTCCACAGAATCAGCTGATATGTCACTGTGGATGTATGAGTCTGTGCAGTCTGCAGATGGAAAGAGGCATACGAACCACTTTAATTTCTTTCAGTTAGTTTTGTTTATTTTCTGTAACATTTTATTTAGTAAAAAGAGACTCCCTAGCTTCTTTCCCCACAAATTTGACAAAATGACACCTGCAAGTTCTAACAAGGTGTTCAACTTTTTAACTGCTCAGCATTTTAATTGAATGATAAAAGAAAGTTTGGATGCTTCTTATCTCACATAATGTTTCTGTACAATTTAATAGCGTAACCTTGAACTACAAAATGTTATGAGAATGTCAACAAAGTGCAGGTTATAATGTTCTCCCTACAAGATGATAACAGTGAAAAAAAGCTTCACAGTACAGTGTTCTGAAACCACCTGCAGGACATCGGTGAGGCTTGATATTTAGAGGGAATCACAGAGAAGTTGCTGGAGACAGATTATACAACAATCCACACTTAAACTCTTCACATGCGAAAGTCTGGGATCACATTTTTGATCTTCAGTTGATCCTAGCAGCACTGGGTACCTCGTAATCCTCAGATGCCATCAGACCAAAACAAGTCAAGTTTAGTGACTATATGTTACTTTCGGCTGCTCTGGACACACACACACACACACACACACATACACTGATACACACTCATCCCCCCTCCCTTTCCAAACGCCTTTGATGCTTGTCCCCTCCCGGGGAAGATGGCGGTCGACTGGACCAGCGCAGACATGCTGCAGGACCGGATGCGCTGTCTACACCGGCTCTCTCTCACCCTTTTACCCGCTCCTGTTGCTTGTCTTGTGTTTCTATGGTGTATTGATAGTCATGTGCTTTTTGTGCTGGGGTGTTTTTTTTCTGTTATCAAACTGTTCTCCCATTAGGAGCTCAGTTTGAGTGGAGTTTTTTTTTTCTCCTCTCACTTCATGTTATGTATTTTCGTTGTCTTTTCCTATCAGCCTACCTCTCTGACATGTCTTTCCAATGTGTTGTTTGTGTAAAGTTTGGTCAGAAGGTTCCTTTATAAGTGCGCATGCGCCATTAGCGTGCTGCCTGCTGTAACCCATAATTTCCTTCGGGATTAATATTAGCATTAGTATTCTGATTCTGATTCTAACTTGTTACAAAGGATCAGCAGGTACTTAAATGTTTAAGCAAGAAAAATCCTCTAAAGTCAGATGTTGGAACTCTGAGCTTAGTGCATTTCATTAGCAAAGACAAAAAAATAAGGGCTGCTCTAACTTTACAAATCCAAGTTGAGGGGGGCATTACAGATTAAAATCCTCACTTAAATATTAGTTTAACTGGTGTGCATAAATTGGCTAGCTGTCTGTCCCTCTGTGTTAGCCCTTTGATGGACTGGCACACCCTCCAGGGTGTCACTAGTCCCTCTGTGACCCTGCACTAGTTAAGTGGTTAAGAAAAAGGAAAGATGCATTTCAAATATTGGACAAATTGCTATAATATTCTGGAAAATGGAAAAAATAGTGCAACCACCATTTCTACTAATGGTTTGGCTGAAAGTTGGAATGCACAAAAGATTTTACAAATGCTTCGATAAACACTGAACGTTAAACATAAATAACACAAAGAAATCGGGCACAAAATCTTGCCCCTATCATATAGTCTCCATGAAGTAATAATTCAAAAGATTAAAACTAACACTGAAACTAATAGAAACAAAACTAAAACTCAACATTTTTAAACAATAAAGACTGAAATTTAACAAGAAATTCCACTCTGGACTAAAGTGGATTCAAAACAAAAAGTCAAAATGAAAAAAAAAACACATCAACTAATAAGTAAATAATTAAATACAAAACTATAATACTTCTGGTTAGGCAATAACATTTTAAAATATTATTTGTATTTTTACAAGGTTATAAAAAACTAGGAATAGTTTTGGAGAATGTTTTCCCAAGTTTAAGAAGGAAGTTTTGGGAAAAAATTAAAAGTGCCACTCAAAACTTTACTAGATCTCTGAATCATAATCACTGGGGGTCCTACGCTATAAGTGCGTCTCAGAGTTGGTAAGGATAACTGCCCTGTGAATATAAAAGTCTAAAAACAGTGGAAGACCCCTGATTTATTTACAGACTGTGGAATGCATGTTAATGGTTCACTAAAGCTGTGTAAATCTGAGACTTGTCTGACACACGCTAAATTTCAGTACATTTTCTTCCCCAAAGCATCTCCTCTCGGACGGTTTTAAAAAAAAAACCCTTAAAAAACCTTAAAGTTAGTATTTAAATATGTATTTGACTGTTACATACAATTTATTTTGTATTTGGGGATCCTGAACGCGCCTTTATAACACCTTTCCTACAACTATTCTATTTGAATAGAATTTCTATTCGTTGTTTCTATTTAAAAGTCAAATATAATGATCAAAAATGGGTGGAAAGCTACTTTTTTACAGTAATGTTATAATATAATACTTTAGAAAATAGGAATGTTTTCCAATTATTCTTTGAACACCCATCTGCTTCCAAACATTTCCTGTTTTAATCTACAGTAATGGGAGGAACTGTGATGCCTACTCAGCAACTTATATGCCTTTGTCCCTCATACAAAAATACTTCTAGAAAAATATTCTTACAGTTTGACCTTTTAAACTGCACTGATCAGCTTTTTCTTGCAGCAGCAAACAATGAAACAGAAACTGATCTGTTTCTTTTTGGGTCTTTTAAACAACAAGCCCTATTCATACCTTACCCTCTCCAAAGAACGGCTCGGTGGAGGTGGAAGACACTGGAGTTGGCAGGAGCTCTTCGGATTGGCTGCTCAGCTTCAGGGTATCGGACTCTGTCTCTGAACTCTCAATGAGTTGGCTGTACCAAGAGGAAAAACACAAACAATCGCTACTTATCGCTATTTTTTTCTTTTTTAATGAATGTTACCACAACAAATTGTGTAAAAGATAAAGATTAATAACCTTTCCACGTTGGGGAAACTTCGTGAGAGAGACTGCGACACGGCGTCCTTCTTCTCCTTGGGAGTCATGACGGGTAGAGAGGTAGAAGTGGGGATCACTGAATGAGAAGGGCTGTCTCTCACTGTGAAGTCTGAGGGGGGTGACGGGATAGCAAAGCAAATTAGCCTAGATAACAATAATCATCCCAAGTTTTATAAACAGGAAACTCTTGCATGACATGGTTAAAATCACTGGCGACCAAGTGTTGTAAACTCACTCTGTGGAAGGGATGCTGTCCTGTTCTTCACCATGGACACGGCATATTTTTCCTGATGTTTCTAAGTAATACAAATGAGGGAGTCTGCTTACAGCACATAAACAACCGACAAAGGGGCGATCTGCTTTAGGCTAAGACTCACCTTTAAACACGGGGGGACAGATTCCTTACAGCCCTTATGGACAATCGCAGTGCAAGCTGTGATGGAAAAAAAACACAATTTTAAAGTTTTTATACATGAAGAGAAATTAATATAAATGCTGGCTGGAATTTAAGTTTTACCAACTTGAGCAATGTAGTAGGTCCTTTCCAGAAGCTGGTTTGTCACACACCACACACACCGTGGGGCCTAAACAGGACCCTGTCGCAAAGCGATGTCCATTCGGCTGCCTGTCCTTGCCTTCTCTGTCCTTCCCTTTCCCCTTTGAAAGCCACGCCAGAGACATTGGAGTCAACAAAGAGGCCATACATACGCGAGGCGAAACGTGACTGACAGTTACACCTATAAACTCAAGCCCATGCAGGACTTAATACAAAAGACGATAAACATCTTTGTGAAGGTTTCTATTTGCAGGGTAAACTCTCCAGCATGCGAGCGGATAAACGAGGCCACCAGGAGGACCCGCCTTTTTCCAAACCGTAAGAAAGTCCACTGACACGGAAATGAAGCGTGGTGTAAACAACAGACACAAGCAGGGAGGGCTTCCACTCTCTGTGCTGACTCAACAACAGGGGATTAATCATTAAAAAGGAAAGAAGCTGGACATGTTTGGTCTGTCCCTCTGACCTTGAGTCCTTCCCAGAAACATTTCCTGGTTCGTGTCTCTCAGAAAGCAAAGACTTGAGTCTAGACGTGGGAATCACCCAATGGCATAAATAGGCTCACAAGAACAACACGAATGATCCTTTAATCTACGGATTTCATCACACCAAGGTCTACAGAGCAAACACCTGAAAATACTGCATGCCCTTTTAAGGTATTAGACTGAGAGTTTCATGTTGTAGCTAAAGCCAGCTCTAATCTACAACAAGGTGAAGTTATGCGAGTTATTCTTTACATTGTTGTTGTAAGTAAAGCGTTTATAGGTGTAACAGCAGGACTCTTTGTGGCTGGGGATTACCTTGCTTTTGTTACGTGTACTGGACATCCTGCTCTTGAGAAAACTGAATGTGCGGATGACTTTGTACTTCTCCGACTCCGTTTTGGCTGGAATGTTGTATTTATCCAACTCCTCCTCTTCAATTCTGTAGACAGGTTAATGTAAGTAATGCAGTTATTATTATTATTTGTGTGTTTGTGTGTGTGTTCTGCTTACTAACTGGATTGAAGACATAAATTAGTCACCGTGATCTGATTTCCTTATTCCTGAGTCAACAAAAGTAAACCAAGCATGACAGGTTTGTTGAGGTGCACACACTCTTACATGCAGAAAGTCTGCAAACCTAACGGATACATGACGTGACAACATATCGTTTCAGCTGATAATGTGCAGCGTGTTGTTTCTGTTAGGGACAGGAACTGAAATAAAAGACTGTACAAACATTTCTGTTACCTACAGTGGGGGAAATCATTATTTGATCCCTTGTTGAATTTGTCAAATAAACATTCTCTAACTTTTATGGTGGTTTCCTTTTAAAGCAAAGAGACAGAATATCGAACAAAAATTTAGAAAATAAAATATGTCAAGAGTTATAAAATGATCTGGATGTTATTGGGTGAAATAAATATTCGATCTCCTTATAGCCAGAATTCTCTCTGTGGACTCAGTCAATTACACATTCTCCTGATGTCAACCAGTTTTTTCATTCCAACTTCTCCACCACCATGGGCCTGGCCAGTGAACTGTCAAAGGACGTCATGGAGAAGACCTGCACAAGACTAAAATGGGTCATCAAGAACACCACTAGTAACACACTACAATGCAATGACTGCAACGATCTCCTGCTTAAAAAGTCACATTTAAAGCCCTCTCCTAAGTTTGCCAGTGACCTTATAAATGAAGGCTTGGTAGAAAGTGCTGTGGTCAGATGAAACTAAAATTGAGCTCCTTGGCATCAGCTTGGGTATGATGCTGGGTATGATCCAAGTAACACCATCTCCACAGTAAAGCATGGAGGTGGAAACATTATGCTTTGGGGCTATTTTTCTGCTAAGGTTACAGGACACAAGTGCACTAAGAGACCAATGAATGAATCTATATTGTACCAAGCCATGTTTTGCTTGGGGATCAAATACTTATGACAAGCAAATCATTTTTTTTGGTTGATATTCAAAAAAAAATTGAGACTGTTGCCAGTTAGAAAACTTCAAATTCAGTAAGAGATTAAATAATTACTCCCCCCACTCTACAAGCACAGACCAAAAAAACAAGTTCTCCATTTCTGCAACACTTTGCTGTGAAAGCAGGTAAAAAAAACTAAGAACTGTTAGAAGTTAGGGACATGCATGACAAAGAAAGACATTCGGTGCATATTGTTAAAAGATCCTAATTCTGTTACTGTTCTGCTGTTAGAGGAAATGTGGTTTGTTGACAGGAGGTACACGTGCTGTAGGTTTCGTTACGTTTTTTAACGGTTAGTCTTTTATGTCAGATGGTTAATGACGCGGAACCAGGCAAACAGAGGTTGATCCCCCACATACTCTTTGAGAAACTCAGACAGGGTGAGATGTTGTAGGGACTCTGCCAGCTCCATGCAGCCTTCATCATCAGCAGACTGGGCACGCTTACGAAACTTGATCTCCCTGTAAAGAACAGCGCCATAGCACACCGTGTTTATATATTCTCTGCCACTAGAGTAGCTTTGTATGAGTCACAGTTCAAAATAATCCTTATTTATCCAACACCTGGCTTTGGTAAAACAAAAAAACAAAAAAAACCAAGAGTTTTCTTTTGTAAACAGGAGAGCTGAACATCAGATTGGCCCTCTCTGCTCCTGAGATGATCACATTAAGGATATCTACTCTCTTTGACATCATAGAGATCCTAGAGCAAGGAAAGCTGTACGAGTGAGTGTTTAGAGCAGTCAGAATCCCAGGAATTTGTCTCACAGGGATTACTTTTGCATAGTTTGTCATCATTATACAAAACTATGAGCATCTGCCATTGTTATAAAACAGCCACATAACCAGAAAGTTGAAGCCCAAAGTAGGTCCACTTAAAAGTGACTGATAAGTAATATCAATTGGCTTTTCTTTTTTAATGGAAGAACTGGAAACTGTGCTTTCATATTTAAATCATAAACATTTCAACTCAGTGATGAAAAACACAGAGCAGCCTTGAGACACTGACAAAAAAATCCGGTTGGGTGTAGAGCAGGGTCACATTGATATCTCTGCGTCACTACCGCTTTTGTCCCTAGAAAAAAAAATAGATCAAACACCAGTAAGGCCAAAGAAAAGGCTCTGAGTCATCAGGACAAAAGAACTTCACAAAAACCAGCAGCCAAGTTCACAGAGCGCCTGCTGTCACCAAGCAACCTGGTCATGATAGTTACCTACATATGCTGCCCTTGAGATTGCAAATTTATTGGCGCATACGGCACTTTCAATTAAGAGCTCCAAAAGGTCACATCAGTTAGTGCTAGGAAACAAAAGGAGACAGAAAAGAGACCCTGGAACACAAAATAATCCTAATAACGTTGAGTATAAATACCTTTTCTCATGAGACTGATCTGATATACTGGAGGCTCTTGGCTCTGTGAACACAAAAAAAGGGGCAGATGTTGCTAAAGTTGAGAACAATAAAAAATAGATTATTGATAACCCAAAGAAAAACAGCAGGTAAAGTAATATTTAGACTAGGCAACAAGTTTTGTTGTCAGATTTATCAGATTTTATTTCCATTCTAGAGAAGCTGTTCAGTTTCATATGACAACATTTGAATACAGACACAATTGTTATGCAAAGCAACAAAGATGGTCCTCAGGTATCAAATCAGGACAGGATGATAATATGAAAAGCAGTAGCACAGACAGACAATCACAAGTGCTGACCCGTCAGAGACCCACAAGCAGTCATCGCTGCTGCGAAGCGAAGCTGTGTCGTGATTACAAAAGCCATACACAGACACAAAGACAAGCCAAGGTTATTACAGTTTGGTGATTCTAATTGAATTCTCTTTTTTTCTAATCTTAACTTTCTTTCAAATTTCTTGTTTTATGTGTTTTGATTGAAGAGCATTAGTGTATATTTTTACATTTTGCTGGTTTTTTAGGTTAATATGTGTTTTTTCTAAAGTCCGTATAAAACAAGAATAAATGTTTTCTGAATTTGTCACATCGCATAAAGTTGTGTTATTAAGTGTTTAACGTATATGATTAAAATATGATGAACAAATGAAGAAACTCAAGCATTGAGGGCATTTGCAAAGACAACAAAACTACGCCCATCTGTGGGAAAGGTGCAGCCTCTCAAAAGTTGAAATACCAGTTGTGATTTGGTGAATGCATAACAGAAAATAAATGCATTCTAGCGGCAGTGTTAGAGTTTAAGCCAAAAAAGAAATTCCAGGCAACAATGCCCTACCCAAGAATCAACTTTTCCAGCAGACTGGTGTGTGGCCAAGTAGAGTAAGGCTGTCAGTAACAAAGACCCAAACATTATTTGGTAGTATTTCTTTGTCTCTCTAGAGTTAGATTAAATTGACAGATATGCTCCAAGCCATCTAAGTTGAAGTGGCAGTCATTGTAGAAACTATTCTCAAATTTCAGGTTCATGTTTCTTTTGTAGTAGTTTATGTTTTGTACGCGAATAAAGACTGTACTTTTGTGCTTTGTGGGGAAAAAAAGAATTTAAATATGATACGCATCCAGCAGGCAATGTAATATACTATAGGTTAATGTTACTAATTGGTTTTCCCTCACTGACAATTTGCATTTTTTTCCTCAATATCAGCCCTAATTACCCCATTATAAGGATTTTAGGCTAACATTGAACCTTAGTTGATAGTAAATAGCAAGCTATCATAGTACCGTATCATCCCAATGGAGCACTTTGCTCTCAGACTTCTAGTGTACTTGTGGTAGAATGGGAGGCAGAGCCTTCAGCTTTCAGGTCCCTCTTCTGAGCTCCCAGTTGAATTTAAGAGACAGACACCCTCTTTACTTCAAGATTAGGATTAAAAGTTAAGAGCTGGGTCAGGTGTCCCTGAATCCTTGCTTAGTTACGCTGCAATAGGCCAGGCTGCTGGGGGCTTCCAATGATGTATTGAGTGTTTTTCCTTCACACTTGTTTTTATACACCAATCTGAATTTAATCATTAATTTAATCATTAATTATTATGGCCCTCTTTCACAGTGTGTATTTTGTGCTGTCTCCCTCCACTCACAGGCTCAGAGAGGGGCAGCCATCTGCTGCCATCTGGTTCTACAGGAAGTTTCTTCCAGGCAAATGGGACTATTTTCCTTCCCACTGTCGCAAAGTGCTTACGAATAGTGGGTCATCCGATTGTTGGGGTTGTCTCTGTATTATTGTAGGGTCTTTACCTTACAATATAAAGTGCCTTGAAGCAACGATTGTTGTGATTTGGCTCTATATAAATAAAACTGAATTTAAAATTAAATTGAATTATATGACTATTACTGCTTTTTTCCACATTATTACCAAACTATTACCATGTTGTCACCAAGTTTCAATATAAAATTCTATCAAATTATGACTTAAGCCATTTTTCTTTTTTTTTTAAAGAGTTGAATCAGTTTACAATAATAACCTTGAATCGCCCCTCCCACACTTATTCAAGCATTAACAGTGACAGTGGCATGCCGGCTTTGCTGGGCCTTAGCACTATGTGACGGCTGCAGGTGTCCAGTACTTACTACCAGGGTGGAGCAAAGACAGAGATTTAGACAGAGAGAGGGCTTGAAGAAGAGATCGGCTGTGGCTGACACTGTGGTGCACGGCATCTACAGGGCACAGTGGATAGAGGAGTGCTCATAGATCAACTAAAGACACTTGAGTCTATCCGCATGTACAGTCAATTCTAAGCTAAAAGCTGTTAAACAGTACTTTTTCATTCAGTTTTGTAAACTTGTTTTGAATAAAAACTACTAATAACAACTATGTAAAGAAAAACCTTAAACTTTGATTGACATTTGGGGGAAAAGTGTTTGTTTGTTTTTGTTTTTCAAACGGTTGCCACTGTCATGTCTACGCATTTCATATGAAGCTGGAGGCAGCAGCCAGTTACCAGCTGGCTCACCATTTTAACAGGAAATAGCTAGCCTGGCTCTGCTGGAAGCTAGCAAAATCCATCTAATTTATTTAGTCCGCACAAAGAACACTGTTTAAAAATGATAAATTGTCTTTTTCCAGGAGAGGTTTTCTGCCAGACTATTTCTTGTCTAGGTCTGGTACACTCATTGTGATGTCAGGACTCCAGAAATAACTGACTCCAGCCAAGAATTTGTCTGTCACATAGAAGCACCCTTTTTATTCAATGCATAACGTGCTAATTTGTTAACTATAACTGTTGCAGGTAGGTTAGCTTACACCCACGGTTTCCACCCTTAGATAAAGATAGATATTTTTTCTCTGTACATATATTTACTATACAGACAAGAGGCTGAATGTTCTCAAATGCAGGAACGTGAACAAGCATATTTCCCATTCAAACCACTAATTTACTTAGAGTTGACTGTACATTATATTAGTTGTAAGGCTATCTAGTTCAGCTGATCTGTCACTTGAAAGCTAATTTAAAATTAGCTAAATAGAATTCTCACCAACCAACGATGTGAGACTACCCCATCAGTGACAGACAAAAAAAGCAAAATAAAAAGGTTAATTGGAAATGTTGTTAGTCATGTGTTAAACTTTTATCATGCTCAACGATCTGAGCGTTACTAACCGGGGCTGATATCTGAGGCTTGGTTATCTCGAGTAAAACGAGCCGGACGTAAGCTGATTTTGGAGGAGTAGGAATAGGATCGCAATCGAAGGCCCTCGTCAACCAGTTCCTACATGAGAAACAAGTAATGTTTGAAAGCATCAGTATAAAACTTGTAGAGCACTTCATGTACGGATAAGCCGAAGTACTTAATGAGAGGATGGTATATTACTTGTGAAGTGGGTTCATATGCTGATGCGGACTGGCTACGGTTGCAAGTGAGATCAGGAGAGGGAAGAGGGAAAGTCTCCTCTTTGTCTTCACTTCTCTCCACATCTGATGAGAGCGGGGAAAGTGGAGACTTTGGCCTGACGCTTTCTTCTTCACTGTCCACTTCCAGAGCCACCAGACTGGGATTGGAGTTATAAATGACAAATTAGTTAGACACTATCGGTACACACAACACACCGGAGAAGACATCTGATTAATACCTGAGGTCACAGGTCTCCATTGGTGGACTGCCTCTCTGATCGGCCTGCTCGGAGGAGGCGGGACGGATCAGCCTTGTGAGGGCCAGATCGACAGGTGAAAGCAGGGGAGAGCCGGAGAATGGGTAGAAGTCTTCTGAAAAGGGCGGACGGGTATCGGTGGCTAAAAGAATTTCCTCCGAGTTGATGGTATCCCATAAACTGCCATCTGTCCCTGTACTGTCCCTCGTCACTCCACTGACATTGTATTTAATGTCAACATCATTCGCCTGAGGTGAAAACATAAGGCGGGACAGGAAAGAGCAAAAAGAAAGAAATTTATATAGCAGCAAAGCAAAAACTGAAATTTTATAACTAAAAAGAAAGAGAATGATGTATGACCTGTGCGATGGTGTGGCCGCTGCTGTGGATCGCAGAGAGCAGAGGGTGGGCAGCTTCCTGAGTGAACTGGCTCTGTACTTCACTGGACGGCATGCGATCTCCATTTACTATGACAAGCATACAGTTAAAACTTCAGAAGAGATTCACTTTGGTTTAGAATAATTCAAACAGACTACTTCTTCTTGTCACACACACCACTTTCTTAGTAAAGATCAACTACTGCACACTCTTGATTACAATAATTCCTCCCAGCATCAGCCCCATCAGCCAGAAACGAGAGAGAGAGACAGCTCTCAAGGGCAGGATAAAATAATCAGGCGACTTATCCACACAAACAAATCAAGGAAACTTCACCATGACGTGGTCAAAAAAGCATGTCATCAAAATAGACCTTTGAATCATTTTTGCTTCTCTCTCCTGCTTTTTTCTGTTATTTGAAGTCTTTTTTTAACCATAATTCACTCATCCTATTGCTTAAATGTCATGGCTTAACACGAATAAAGCAAAAACGTGATGACCTTTAAGGGGTTGTTTTTATAGAAACTTCCACATATGATCCTTACAGGCAGCCTGTTTGTTTTCTGAGGGGGGAAAAAAAGCAGATTACTGATTTGCACTGAGTCATGCTCACTATCACTCTCTCTCTCTTTCCTTCAAGTGCTAGGTCAACATAGTGTTTATAAACACTCATTCTTAGTAATGTTCAGAAATACAGGCAATGACCTTGGTTAGATTTTAGATTTGAGCTCATAAAATCCAATGATGAAGAATAAAAGAAACAATGTTGCCAGAGTTTTATATCCATGTGCATGTTTTGTTTTTTTTTTTCAAAATTTAAGAGGTCATAAAGCTACTTGAAATCAGAGTTGAAGTTTTTAGACTAATATATTAATTTTTTGTGACATTTTCTGGTCACTGAGCCTATACATGGTTAGGATCTGTCAGGCGTTGTGTGGAGGCGAGGAAGAACGAACCCAAACGCAGGACTCACAGGTAGGTGAAGACTGGTGGATGTTTATTATAAGGAGTGGAGAAACAGAGGGTGAACGGACACTGACTGGCTGGAACACTGAATGGCTGACTGACTGAGAGAACAGGGGGAGGACGACATCACACGAACATCATCAATGACACGACAAAGAACGAATAGAAACAGAAGACTTAAATACACAGACTGATGAGGATGATAATGAGAGACCGGTGAGTACACAGCTGAACATAATCTGGCTAACGGCACGAGACGAGCTAACACAGGAACAAACAGGAAGTGACGAAATAAACTGAACGTGAACAAAACGGAAAGCACTGGGTCACTGACCCAGGAACCCTGACAGTACCCCCCCCCTCCAAAGGCCGGCACCCGACGGCCAAAAGAAAGAAAAACCAGAACAGGGCGGGCGGAGGGGGCCCAGGACGGAGGGACAGAGTCCACAGAGAGACAAACAGGTCAGGCGGGCGGCCGCGTGGCCGGCGGCCGAGACGACACAGTTCAGGCGGGCGGCCGCGTGGCCGGCGGCCGAGACGAGACAGTTCAGGCGGGCGGCCGCGAGGCCGGCGGCCGAGACGAGACAGTTCAGGCGGGCGGCCGCGAGGCCGGCGGCGGAGACGAGACAGTTCAGGCGGGCGGCCGCGAGGAAGACGGCGGCGGCCACTGAGCTGGTCCGGTGGGCGGCCGCGAGGAAGACGGCGGCGGCCACTGAGCTGGTCCGGTGGGCGGCCGCGAGGAAGACGGCGGCGGCCACTGAGCTGGTCCGGTGGGCGGCCGCGAGGAAGACGGCGGCGGCCACTGAGCTGGTCCGGTGGGCGGCCGCGGGGAAGGCGGCGGCGGCCGCGAGGAAGGCGGCAGCGGCCGCTGAGCAGGTCCGGTGGGCGACCGCGGGGAAGGCGGCGGCCGCGGCGGCGATGACGCCCAGAACGTGGCTGGGGCGACGGTGCGGCAGCCGCAGGACCAGGCGAAGCAGAGGCTGGCGACGAGGCTGAGGCCGGACCAGGCGAAGCTGAAGCTGAAGCTGAGTCCGGACCAGGCGAAGCAGAAGCTGGCGATGAGGCTGAGGCCGGACCAGGCGAAGCAGAATCTGGCGATGAGGCCGAGGCCGGACCAGGCGAAGCAGAATCTGGCGATGAGGCAGAGTCCGGACCAGGCGAAGCTGAAGCCGAAGCTGAATCTGCGTCCGGACCAGGCGAAGCTGAAGCCGAAGCTGAATCTGCGTCCGGACCAGGCGAAGCCGAAGCTGAATCTGCGTCCGGACCAGGCGAAGCCGAAGCAGAAGCTGAAGCTGCGTCCGGACCAGGCGAAGCAGAAGCAGAAGCTGAAGCTGCGTCCGGACCAGGCGAAGCAGAAGCTGAAGCTGCGTCCGGACCAGGCGAAGCCGAAGCAGAAGCTGAAGCTGCGTCCGGACCAGGCGAAGCAGAAGCAGAAGCTGAAGCTGCGTCCGGCCCAGGCGAAGCAGACGCTGAAGCTGAAGCTGCGTCCGGCCCAGGCGAAGCAGACGCTGAAGCTGAGTCCGAGGCTGGCCCAGGCGAAGCAGACGCTGAAGCTGAGTCCGAGGCTGGCCCAGGCGAAGCAGACGCTGAGGCTGAGGCTGGACCAGGCGACGGCACGGGAGCCGGGGGTGACGGAGCCACAGCTTTAGGGCCAGCGGGCGCGGAAGCCCCTGGCTGGAGACAGGCAGGGCCAGCGGGCGCGGAGGCCCCTGGCTGGAGACAGGCAAGGCCAGCGGGCGCGGAGGCCCCTGGCTGGAGACAGGCAGGGCCAGCGGGCGCGGAAGCCCCTGGCTGGAGACAGGCAGGGCCAGCGGGCGCGGAGGCCCCTGGCTGGAGACCGGCCGGGCCAGCGGGCGCGGAGGCCCCTGGCGGGAGAGCGGCCGGGCCAGCGGGCGCGGAGGCCCCTGGCGGGAGAGCAGGAGGGCCAGCGGGCGCGGAGGCCCCTGGCTGGCAAGCAGGAGGGCCAGCGGGCGCGGAGGCCCCTGGCGGGAGAGCGGCCGGGCCAGCGGGCGCGGAGGCCCCTGGCGGGAGAGCGGCCGGGCCAGCGGGCGCGGAGGCCCCTGGCTGGCAAGCAGGAGGGCTCACAGCTGGCTCTGGGTGCTGTGGCTGCAGGTCCGGGAACTGGACTGACTGGACGGGAGGCGACTGGACTGACTGGACGGGCTGGAGGACGGGAGGCGACTGGACTACAGACTGGACAGACTGGAGGACGGGAGGCGACTGGACTACAGACTGGACAGACTGGAGGACGGGAGGCGACTGGACTACAGACTGGACAGACTGGAGGACGGGAGGCGACTGGACTACAGGGGACTGGAGGACGGGAGGAGACTGGACTACAGGGGACTGGAGGACGGGAGGAGACTGGACTACAGGGGACTGGAGGACGGGAGGAGACTGGACTACAGGGGACTGGAGTGAAGGCTGAAGAGCAGGTGAGTGAACTGACTGGAGTGGAAGCTGAACAGCAGGTGAGTGAACTGACTGGAGTGGGGAAGCTAAGGGATGAACAGAGGTTGGCGATGCTAATGGCTGAGCTAATGACAGAGTTACCGAGGGGGATAAGATTGCGGCCTGGGCTAATAAGGCTGGTGCCTGAGCAGGGGACACTTCAGCTAGCCTAACCAGGGACAGTGCGAGGGCGTGAAAGGTTGGATCGGGAGGTGGATGAAGAGGTGAAGTAGTAGGTGGGCCGGTTAGCTCTTCCAAGCCTCCAGGGAGGTCAGGCTGGGTTGAGGCTGCCCTCAGCCTGGGTGCTGGGACAGGCACGGGAGGTGGCTGGACACCAGTCACCCCCACCCGGGAAACAAGAGTGGATGTGGAGGTAGACTGCGTCGCAGCTGCCTTCCTCCTGGGAGCTGGCACCGGTGTGGGTGTAGGCCGGGCCCTAGACATCTGAGGGGGTGAAATGGCTGAAGAAGAAGGCCAAATCTGGGCTGCCGTGCTGGTGGGGAATGGCTGAGTGACGGGTGTGGAAATGGTGACCGGGTGTGTGCTACTGGCAGGTTTATCAAAGTTCGGTCTGTTTTTTCTGCCACCACGATTTACAGTCTTTGCGGGAGCACAGCAGAAAAACTCTTCCCAGTCTACATCATCCAGGAGGGAATCCCCCCATGGATCGGTGGTGGATCTGTTATGTGTTTTATGTGAATAATCAGATGACGGATGTGGAAAACAGTTAGTGGAACTCACCACCGGGAGTGGTTGAAAATAGTCCATATTATGGCGGCGTGTGCGCCGCTTTCTTCGGGAAGAGGAAGCGGCCGGGGTAAACAGCTGAGCCTCTGGCGCGGTAGCCTCCATTGAGTCGAGGTGGGAGGCGTAGCCGCGGTGCCGTGGCGAAGGTGGAGGTCCGGCGAATGAGGCGGCGGGTGTGCGAACGAGGAGCGGAGCGGCGAGAGAGGGAGCGGCCGAAACGCGGCACGAAACGTCCGCTCTCCGCGGCAAATGCTCCGCGGCAGGTGTGGCAGCAGGTGGGGGAACGCGGCGTCTCCGAGGCCCGCCCAGAGCCAGGCGAGTCCCCTCGAAGACGTGCTCTCGCTCCGCGAAGAGCCGCTGTTTTCCCCTGACCAACTCTGCCCAACGGTGAAGCGCTGCCACCTGCCGCTCGTTGAGGTCCGAGTCCGCTGGGTCCCAATCGTGTCTTCGTGGCACGGGTCGTGTCATTCTGTCAGGCGTTGTGTGGAGGCGAGGAAGAACGAACCCAAACGCAGGACTCACAGGTAGGTGAAGACTGGTGGATGTTTATTATAAGGAGTGGAGAAACAGAGGGTGAACGGACACTGACTGGCTGGAACACTGAATGGCTGACTGACTGAGAGAACAGGGGGAGGACGACATCACACGAACATCATCAATGACACGACAAAGAACGAATAGAAACAGAAGACTTAAATACACAGACTGATGAGGATGATAATGAGAGACCGGTGAGTACACAGCTGAACATAATCTGGCTAACGGCACGAGACGAGCTAACACAGGAACAAACAGGAAGTGACGAAATAAACTGAACGTGAACAAAACGGAAAGCACTGGGTCACTGACCCAGGAACCCTGACAGGATCTGTTTGTGTGTGCTGCCTCTGGCATTCGGGAGCTATGTTGCCAATTAATAATCTCTTTTTAGGGCAACATAACATTCATATCTACTTTGTCTTAAAGTTTCTAAACACTACATACTTTGGTATTTAGACAGAAGTGAGGTTTTAAGACTGGTCAGAGTTTGTGTAGAAAGGAACAGTTAGTTCCAGGAGGCTGACGCAGGGAACTGGCAGTTACGTCAAGGTTCCGATCTTGGAGTTAATGACCAGCAGGGGACGACACCTTTTCCTGCATACAGACTTTTGCTTGTATAGGAATCTACGGCAGTGTTTCCCAACTACAGTGCCGCGGCACATAGGTGTGCCATGAGAAATGATTAGGTGTGTCATGGAAGATTATCTGGTTCCACCTGATTTGTACTCTAAGCGATCGACGTAACGGGCAGAACATTTACATTCTCTTCGACTAGAGGGCAGTACAACTAGTACTACAACTACAACTGCTCTAATTAAATGGGTTGATAACTGCCAGTAAAACAGAAGAAGACAAAGAAGAAATTATATAATAGTCATGCTGTGAGTGAGAAAACAGCGCGTAATAGCAATAGATAAATATTTGAAAAGAAAAAGTAGTCAATCTCACCTGGGTCCTGGGAAAAATTCCAACCCAGATGAAGTCCCTAGCATGAGTAGTGGCCAGAAGAAAGCAAAAACGGCATAATGGGGACAAACTGAGCCAATTCTGCTTTACCTGGTGCACAGGGAAAAATTATCAATGTGCTTTTTGTGACATTTTTGTTTGGTGGTGTGCCGTGTGATTTTTGTGAAATATGTGCAGTGGCTCCAAAAGGTTGGGAAACACTGGTCTACGGCCCTGTGCTCCCTCACTACGTGACCTCAATCGACATTTTTGTGATGACTCCCAGAGGACAATCACTAGTTTCAGACTATAGTGACTAAAACATGAATTTCATAATGTGAATAAGTCATTAGCCGATGAGCATGCGGTGCTCTTTCACAGTCAGATCCATACCATACTCATCAGCTTGGGTTTCAAAACACTAAAATCACAAAAAAAGCTCAGTTTAAGTCTTCATAACAAGACGAACCAGTGGGTAACATACAATTAGGTACTTTTTTATAGTGTCTATGGTCCCAGCAGCTCCCTTATTTTGCAAGGGGTCGCCTTAGATACACTCACTGACTCCCTGAGGGGTTTGAGGGTGATAACAAGCAACTATACTGACCAGAGGTTTGAGGTAATGAAGTACAAATACTTGGTTACTGTACTTGGTTGGTTACAGCACAATTCACCATTACTCCACACTTCAAAACATTAAACCAATATGAGTCTAGATGGAGGTAACAATAGTTCTCATTGGTGTATCCATTACAAGGGCTTTCTGCCTACACAGAGATGAAAAAGGCAAATATATAAAAAAAAATGTATGCACCGTTTAGAGCACTATGCTTGAGTTAAAATGGGTCAGAATGATCTGGAATGGCGTTTTCAGTCCAGATGTACATAAGTTGCGGTCACGGGACTTCAGCGTCTAGCTAGCACTACAGGAGGAGGAGCAAGCATTTTAAGCATATTAAGTAATTTAAAATGCAGTGTCACTAACAGTTCAACACAGTAATGTCCTCATTTTTAAAAATATGACACTGGATTTGTATATGATGTGAATACAGTAAAGCACTGTACTGGGCTGGTGAGGTGTTCCTGGTCAGAGTTGGTTTACATAAAGGGTAGCTTAAATTAAATTGAATTTAAGATGATGATGCTTTGGTTCATTCAACTTTTATAATACTGTCTAGTATAATGACAGTATAAACAGTACACTGCCAGTGTAGGGAATGGAAATCAGAGAAGATAGCTCATGAAACATTTGCTTACAGCTTGTTCAATTCAGTTGTGTAAATCCACAAAGACCAGCAGCAACATAGGTCAGCTGATCACAGCATGTACACAAAGAAAACAGCTCACAATAATAAACAGGAGCAGAGCTCAGAATAGAAATGACTGAGTTCCCTCCTGTGAAATCCCACTAATGTTGGACTGTACTCATTTCCCTGTTCAAAAAAGTTTGTATTCTCATGTGTTAATATCATTTAATTATTTAATTACTTTATTAATATAGCACAAGGTTTAGTTTACTTTTTAAAATAGCTGGTAGAGATGCCCTCCAAAAAGCTACTTTTAACTTTTTTAATCTGAGCACAATCAGAGCTTGTAATTTTTCACTTTTACTTTGGTAAAGAATTTGAATCAGTGCTTTGACTTTTACCAAAGTATTTTTAACACAAGTATGTGTACTAGTAAAAAATGCTTTTACTTTTGACACCCCTGTCTACGACACTGTCAGATATTTTAATCTAGATTTTATTGGTGTTCAGATTTTTTTTTTTCTCTAGCTTTTTTCTGAATCTTATTTTTTCTTCTTTTCTAATCTACATGAGTGGTTTCCAGTTAACTTCAGATGAATCTTGTCTTTAGTGCTAATTAGCAAATGTGAGCATTTGGTTTAGATTAAAGGTAAGGCGGATTAAGCTTCTTTGTATAACTCTGCATGTATTTATACAAATATACACACTATAATGCCTGCCACATGATCTGTATATTGTAAAAAACCAACAAACAAAAAAACAAAAACACAACAGTAATGTGACCGTTAAATGTATTTAAAAAGCACAATATTTCCCTTTCGCTATGAAATTTAGTAAATTTAAAGTAGCCTGAACAATGTCTCAAAGTAAAGTCTTGTTGAACATGTACAGTGTACATAATTACTTGGGCAACTGTGAGGGAGTGGTGGTTGGCATTTTTATTTTAAACACGTGGAAAATTGCCTTCCTTGATGAGTGCACTTTCCACCCAGACTTTGATGTCTGGACTGGCCATGGCTGCACTAATGTAAAGGAAATCCTGGGCATCACTGAGGCATTTCCTCTTTGCTGCTCTCACACAGTGAAGACATACAAGTAGCGCACATGGAGCTCAAATATACAAGGCAGACTTCTCATATAGTTCCATGACTTGTTTTTATGTATCTGCTGTGACCTTTAAATAGAACCTTTCAAAAACAAAGAACCAAGATTCCACTACTGGATCTAATGGTGACAGACACAAGCAGCACAAGTCTCGGCTGGTAGACTAATCGTAACACAAGCTAGCTCCAACAATAACTGCCACCGCTGAGTTATGTCAGTGAAACATGAGAAACTGTTATGATCATTTCAACAGATCTGGAAAAAACAATAACTCCAAATGACACTTTTTCACCACAGTAGCCCCAAGACACTGTCATCCCATCTAAAGCACTCAGGCCAAAAGACAGTTTAAGAACTTGAGGAATATAAGGAGAAATCTGCAATCTGTGGAAAACAATGGGATCGATGCCTCGTGTTTTTCACGCGACACTACTTGACGCTGACACTTTATCGTAAACACACATACTTTCATTTATACAACATTTACAAGCGCCATTCAGTAGCACCAGAGTCTCTCCAAAGTTTACAACAAACTCTTCATTCTTCCACAGCATCACACAGGAAAATTAGCATTCGCAGTAACCGTGGTGACACCCGAAACACTTAAGCATCCTTTTCAACTTTTTTTTACTAGCCAATGAGCTTCAGCTTATATAGTCTTGAGTATATGTTGGATTTAAAAGGGAATCAGTGTAAATGCATGTGTCTTATCTGAAATGTCAGCTTTTGTAAGCCGAGGACACTTTAGCTTGTTAACATTCCACCTCTTGCTTCGAGTACACAGCTCTACTGTTTGATCCAGGAGAGAATCGGGGGAGGGGATGGCAGGGCGACAAACCAGAGGGGGGGCATCTCATAGCTCAGACAAAGTCTGAGTGGGACAAGCCTGACCCCATTCCTGTCTTTGTCCCACTGACAGGGCAGATTCCTGGACCCCTGGATTGAGTCATTATGGAGCCAGTGCGGGTAAAGACGCAACCAGCATCATCCAAAGACTCCCGGAGGACAATATGTCCATTTAATAAACGAATACCACCTCTGTGCCTAATACAGAAGCCCATCCCTGTCTGTGCCTGTGAAGCAGCAACCGCATCGATTTCCAATGATGTGATTCAAAACAGAGCTTCGCATATTGTGCTAAGACCACGAGAGAAACAGTTCCTCCCCAGGCTTCTGTACTAGCTTAATATGTTCTGTTCCCACACCCCGCTGTTCAGTGCAGCCACAAATATGTTGTTGTATTTTTTATGGATTAACCATTCATCATTTAATCCAGATGCTGAAGAGTTATTGCCATAATATTAAAACGGAAAATAAAAAGTTGTGATTGCTGGGCCGGAACGTTGGGCCAGTGAATAAATCATCTGAAAATACTTGAAGAAGAGAAGAGAAGAGAAGAGAAGAGAAGAGAAGAGAAGAGAAGAGAAGAGAAGAGAAGAGAAGAGAAGAGAAGAGAAGAGAAGAGGAGAGAAGAGAAGAGAAGAGAAGAGAAGAGAAGAGAAGAGAAGACAGTTACCAGATAATGAGGATGAGTACTCTTCTTCATCATCATCGTCATCTAAAGACAGGATGAGCTGCTCTTCAAAAACCTTTAAGCAAACACAAAAGCATGCACACCTTTTCACTAAATTTACATATAGTTTACTTGAAAAAGTCATAAATGCATATGGCTGCATTCAAAAACCAGAAATGATCATAAGTGGCACATCTGCAAACATCTACAACATATGTATGTATACTCACACTGTCCACGAGCACATGCTCTTTCACATGTTGTTCCTTGTTGATGCCTGTGCAAAAGAAAAATCAGCTGAAGCCTGACACACAAACACCCTCATCTTCCTCCTCCTCCTGCTGCTGCTGCTACTCTAAAAAAGAGAGTTATGTGGAAGGCACAACATCAGGTTCTCTGGATGTGACTCTGCTATCCAGGAATGGAAAACTAACCAATCAGACTTTGCGCTCGTCCAAACCAGCAGGTCCAGAGAAAGAGCACAAGCTCCCTACTGTGGAGCTGTTATTTCAAGAGGATTAATGGACGGCTGCTAGAGTCGCGACGGGGTTAAGGTCAATACCGTGGTACACTTCCTGCTTCCCTTTATGAGTCGATACTGCCACCTGCCATCTCTATGGTTACCAAAAAGAGTAGCCACAGGTTGAAGAAACACAAAATGTGTGTGTGTATGTGAGACACAGAGATCGAATGATAGAAAATAATTCGCAGCTGGCATCGAAGATTAGCAAAGATTACTCTCTGCATGTCTGCATGCCAGCCTGAACATGTCACCGCAGGGAAAGAGAAACAATGTGCTTCTTCGGTTTTCTCTGAAGGCTCAGATGTGCAGTGGCTGTGCCTTTTATGGTGTCTGTTGAAAGTGTTTTTCTAGTCTCTTTAGGTCCTAAGTGATGGATGTCTGATCATACCATTGTTTGCTCAAGTGAATCTGTGGCTGTTCATTTTTCCACTGCTCCAGAGTAAAGTCTCCAAACTTGCATGCCACCGCAGGCAGACAACACGCATGAGCTGTTTGCGCACGCGCAGATCAGTGTGATGACAATAGCAGGGTTGTAAGTAATTATTATTTTCATTATCGCAAAATCCTTTGATTGCTATTTTTGACAAATCAAACACTTTGTTTCGGCTACAAAGCATCAGAAAGCAGTTTAGAAATGGCCGCTACAGGTTCTCAGAGCCTGAGAAGAAGTCTTTATACTGCTAGTTTTGTTTGACAAAACAGTCCAAAGTCCAAATATGAGAGTAAGTGATCTGAAATATTGAAAAATGCAATGATCAGTTTATTATCTGTCAATCAAGAATTTGGATCATGACTAAGTTCATGGAAGAAACAGTACTGACATGTGTGCTTATGAACCTTTTTTTGTTGTGTGTGTGTGTGTGTGGGGGGGGGGGGGTTGTTACACAGCCAGAAAGTCCATGTAATATGGGACAAGACACTCCTTTGGTGTGGACTGAGCTCAACCACTGCTTCTGTAGTAATAACATGGGTAAGGACAAACTTGATTAAAGCTATTTCTTATATTTACTGTCAATTAGTACGGTCGAAGACCATTCTTTATTTCTCTACCATTCCAACATTTTTGGTGAAAACTTGCATTAAAGGTACAATCAGCTGCATTTTGAGGTTATTTAACAGAAGAAATACTGCTGTGCTCATAAATATAGACCGATTAGTGTGATTAATTTCATCTTCTAACGTACAAATTTGGAATTAATCCATAAAGATACACAGGAACAGACACCGGTTTGTGGACGCTGCCATATTATCCCGCTGTCTTGGATACAGTGATAAGTTGGACATAGCTGCTCTTCCTAATCACATTTTATGTATGTGGTTAGAGACCGGCCCCATACAAAGTACACGAAAGGCTGGATAAACATTGGCCTAATATTTTTCAGATAAAAGCCTGAAAGTAATCAATTTCTCTGATATTATGAACACAAATTGACCACAATGCTACACATTAGACTGAGTTTAATTCAGAACTTACCTTTGTTAGTCTGAACACCTTCATCCGTATCCCTCTTGCCCACCACAGTATCAGCTCTGAGCACATTGATCTTGGACAGAAACAGATGTTTGAGTAAATTAAAACTGCCATGAACTGTACAAAGAAACATGACATTATGATAAAGTACAAGTCACTACTGCAGTCTTACTATAATATGTGTATATACAAACTATGTATGGATGTATCCCCATATGTACTCACATACAGATGGGCCAATCTGAACCAAACTTTGCATGAACAACATCACATTATTATTAACTTCGCTATGTTTTTTCATTTGCGTATTCATCATCCAGGAATGTCAAATGTCTCTGTTTGCGTTTGCTTCAGATGTGAAGTCCAGTGTAGGTCGGCCTTTGCTTTGTTTTTGCTAGTATAAATTACACTAATTTCAATATCAATGTCAATTTTATTTATAAAGCGCATTTCATTACATGTAAACTCAATGTGCTTAACACTATGTGTGGGTTTTGATTATCAGTTTATCAATTAAAATCGATTCTAGCTTGGATAACGTGTTATCGATCCTGAATTGATTTTTTAATATAAATTTATTTTGCCCGAAACGTCAGAATCTCAGGTTATACCTCACAAAATTTCAACAACCACCAAACAGCTAAAACAGTAAAAGAGAGCAGGAACATGGATTCTGCACATAAATGTAAACACAAAGCGCGGACCCGCCGACGGATCAGAATCAGTGAGATGTGGCTTTCTCACCCGAAGGCATGGACACGGTCGGGGCTGAAACCCGACAGCTCGCTGATTCTGATCCGTCAACGGGTCCGCACTTTGTGTTTACACCCTTTTTGCACTGATTCTGAAGCGGCAGGTTTTTGTCTCTCTCCAAACAATATTGACTGAACCAGCAGCAAAAGAAGATCCAAACTATGCTTCACATAAACATTGTCACAAATTCCCTCTTAGTTTTGCTGTTTTGCTTCCACCACGATAAAATCACACTTCATCACAAGTCTACCGTTGTTTACAGCACTGTCAGCTGCTGTTTTTTCCTTTTACTTACTTCCAAAAAGAAAGCCTTATTTCTGCTGTTCAATAGGCTACTGAACAAATTTAAACTTTTTAAAATTATGCAAAATTGCAAAATGCTTAGCTGTGTCTCTAATCAAACCTCTGTAACTTTGCTTTGCTTCACTTCAGCAGCATCAGGTAATGTTCATATGTTGATAGAAGACTTTCTTTCGTTTTTGATCTACTGCAGAATATTTTTAAGGTTATCTGCTATAAAATCCCAGGAAAGGAAAGTCGCCTTCATGTTTTTCTGTGTTTTATCCTCAGCTACTTTGACACAAAGGCATCTGCTGTGATGCTTACACCTTTGTCTAAAGGTCTCAAGTGTCAGCTTTGTTTTTATAGCTATAAAAATATGGAAATGTACTGATACGTGATCAGAATTATAATATTTCTGACTGAGTCAAAATTTCCCAGATTCAAATCGAATCGAATTGAATCAATTCTAGAAATCAGTGACGATACCCAGCCCTACTTAACACACACACACACCCACACACACGTCCACACATAGATATTAATTATAAGCCTGTGAGAACAGAAACTCAAAATCTTTCTATTGGTTTTTCTGAGCGTAGACCCATTTGTAACTGACCTCAGGTCAGCAGGCATTATGTTCCAAAGAACAGGACCATATTAACTGAAAGCTCCCTCAGCTCACTTAGATCTAATTCTGGGAAGAGTTAAGAGCTGCACCTGATGACCTGAGTGGTCTGATTGGGTTATCAACAGGGACCAGGTCCAGAGTTATTGGAGAGGTCGAACCATTGTTTGCTTTATTAGCTCACAAAAGGATTTTCAAGTGTGTCCAAACATTAAAGGTGGACTCATTATATTGATTTTCAACTCCATATTTAAACTCGTGGACACTGCTATTGTAGTTTCACTTGATCCACAGTTCAAAATAATCCTTATTTGCCTTATAACAGGCCTTGATGCGACCCCTCAGCTTATCCTCTGCCTGAAACAATTTGCTTTGGCTTCTCGCTCTTTAAGGTAATCCCCTTAAGCCTGTTATCATCAGCTAACGTCATTCATTTTCTTCCCTCGTGCCCTTCGTTTTACTGTACTGCAGAGGTAATGTATTTACTGCTTCACTCTTATCAAAACCTATGATTGTTAAAGAGCATGAGTGTTTACACAAGGGTTTACTAAACTTATGATATGGCCTTAACTTGACAACATAACTTCACATCAAGCACAGACAGGCATTGGAACAGTCTTTTGCATTTTCTTCCCTAAATATTTTAACAGACATGCCCTGTGGTTTATTCTCACCATTTTAGAAACACTGAAGTCTTCTAGTCTTTCTCGCAGGACCATGATGCTATCCTGAGGGGAGCTTCCCGGGGTATGCCTCACAGAGAGGGCTAGAGAGTCGGTCCCAGGACAGAACCTCAGCATGTAAGAACTGTTGGACCACAAGCACCACACACCAGGAAGAGGGCTGACTGCAGGACCTGGAGAGCTGATGAGGAAGAGATTTACTACAATATTCCCCAATATATCAGCTATTGTACATACTTCTCAAGCTCAGTCTTTACAATGTTATTACTGCATGTGGAAATGTTAGAGGTTTATCATATTTAAAATAAATTCTCTGACATTTTATGCATGTGCATTTTGTGTATATTTCCATCTTAATTTTTTTCATCATTACTCATCATTTACTTCATAAAGCAATTATTTATATTACAGTAATACCTTCAAAAGGAAAATACTACTACCTTTCAATAGTCGAAAAGAGACAATAGTAAAATAATAAGAGTCTTACGCTGCTAGCAGCATGAACATGGCATGCTGTCCAGACTTTTGAGCCAATTGGAGGGGTGTGTCTCCCTCCTGATTGGGTAAGGTCAATGCCCTTTGACCTCTTGGTTGGTGAATTAAGAATCGGGCAAGGTGAACCAAACCCAAACGCACCGCAACGTGGAGAAGGGTTTCTCTGGGATGAGGTTTGACAGCTGGAGAAAAAGAAAAGAAAATAGAGAATTATCTGGAGGGAGAAAGATACTGAATAATCTTTTAATCGAGGAGATGTTTAAAAAGCGCTGACACATGTAAAACAGCCTTCTTAGCATGTGTCTTCTGAGTAATCAATGTCAGAATTGTTTGTGTGATTTGTTCATGTAAACAAAAATGACTTTTAGTCAATATGAATGTATTTGGAAAATCCCAAATATCAAAAGCGGTATTAGCTTCAAGAATCCAGAACTTTTCCTGCTATTTCAAATAGACTTCCAGTGCATCAACAGAGCAGCAGGGCACTGTGCATATAAGGAATGAGTGACTCTGCGTTATGCCTGTATGCACTATATGAATATTATCATTGCCAACTAAAACCAAATGCTTTCCTAAGCAAACACCTGCTGTGACACAGTTGCTAGATCTAGCCTCCTGCTCACTGGAGTATAAGGGAGTATAAACAATGAGTATGAGGACATGTCAGCAGTCGTTATTCCCTATGACTGACTGATCTTTTAACAGTCTGTAGTCTAATGTAGGGCAGCAGGAAAGAGCAAGCAAAAAACCACTAGTAAAATCCTTCTCTCTACATCCTTGTCGTCTTGTAAGCTCAGGAAGAAACTTGAAAAAAGACTTTATCTTCTGGGTCTTCCCCCCGTCTGTGGGTGAGAGTTACCATGGTACCATCTTTCCAGTGCAGAAACAATGTGCAGAAGAATTCAACTATTTATCATCTCCTTTCCAATTCTTGTTGAAACCCCAAAATGAACTGAAATGTCCTGCCGCCTCAACAATGGTGCCATTAAATTGTGACCCAGTTTGGAGAGGGCTGCGAATGCTGCACATGCTCTTTATGCAAAGTTCAACAAACAAGCACGTCATTGTCAAATTGTTGCCATTGCAAATAGTGCACCGCATGGCTATGGGGGCCAAGAGCTACTTTGAATTTGCACCACACCCAAGCTTTGCATCAGCATTTGCTTTTTTTTTTTTTTAAGCAAACCATGACCATACATGCATTGTCAAATAAAAGGACACACACACACAGTCTGAATGCAGCCTTTAGCACTACATGTGATATATATATATGCTGCTTTAGGCTGCCTATAGTCTCATTTGCTTTTTCTGCTTATGATGAATACAAACAGTATGGAATTGTAAAGGCATAATGAAACAGCTGGACCAGGATATCTAATTCCTAATTTCTTATTTTCATTAAAATTTTGTTATACTGTTGAGCATTTTAATCCTTTTCATTAAAAAGGATAGCGCAAAACATAATAAATAACTCAATCTAAGGCTAAATGCCAGAAACTCTAGCAATGGGAGTGTAGTGCAAAGGGTTGTGGAAGTTGATTTAGCAGCCACGGAGGTCTGCAGGACAACTCTAATCTGACCAAGAAAGAATAATGGCAATAATTACTTTGTCTTTGGAGCAAACCAGCCTCTGCCCGACTGGCTGCCTGGTCCTCTGAATCATGTGATGACTGAGGTGAGCCGCACAGTCAGATCTCATTGGGTTTGAAACCACTGAACACCAGAGCAATAATGACCTGAAGGATTAATACGTTCCTTTCCTCAAAACTACAAAAAAATGTTTTCCAAATGATTCAATAACTTTACTTTTGTGATATAAACATGTGAAGATAGTAGGCACCTTGTGTACTCCTTTCTAGCACAATGTTTTATTTATTTTTTTATATTATCTAATACCAGACCTTGCTGTCTGAAACCAACAGTTTCCCCATATTTCCCTTTAAGGTCAACTTTTCTGATTGGCTGCCCCTTTTTAACAGAAGGGTTGACTGGCAAATAGGTGGGTTTTCTCTACTCACAGCCAGAGCTGTGTGGCTGAAGTCATGATATGAGGCATATCCACTCTCAGTGGCATCATTAGACAGCTAAGAGACTGACCTTATTATATTAAACTTGACCAAGTTTCCATACACTCATCATGCTAATTTGCAGCTTTTAATAATTTTTTTTTAAATTTCTTTTTCCAGGGTGGAATATTTTTACAGCATAGATCTTACTTTTTAAAAAAAACAAAAAAATCTATGCACAAGTTTACATTTATTTTGGATTTTCTCTAAAGCACAAAGGCACAACAGTATTTGGTTAAATTTCCCGATAACAATTGCACATTGGCCAGACACTTTAACTAGCTTGTAGCATAATTTTGGATGGATATTTGACCACTCTTCTTAGCAGAATTGGTAAAAGCCTTTCTGATGTGTATTTGGGATTGTGTATCACTCTCCTGTTGTAACACTCAGTTGGTATCAGTACCACAGCAGCAAAACAGCCCCAAAGCATGATGCTACCACCACTGTGCTTGACAGTTGGGTTTGAAAACCTTACCTTTACCTTACCTGCCTCCAAACAAACTCTTGTCAATGTGACAAAAGAGCTCAATATTTCTGTCTTATGCCCATAAAACATTTCTCCAGAAGGGATTTGACTTGTCCATGTGGGCAGCTGCAAATTTTAGTTGATTTCCTTTATCAGCACCCTCTCATTTGTTGATGATGCAAAACACGTTCCACTGAGAACAGCGACTGGTATTCCTGCAGTTTACAGGTCATGTCAGGCTTGAGTTGGTGGTTCCTGGGTTGTTCTTGAACATTCTAACCAATTTCCTCTCATCTGAGGCTGGCAAGTTGGGTTTTCTTCCAGACCTTGGCAAGTGCCAACATATCCAAAAAACTTGTGATTGCTTATTGCTTATTGCTTGTTTGAACTAATGATCTTGCCATCTCTGATTATTTAGAAATGGCTTCAAGAGACCTTCTCAACTTGTGTAATTCTACCGTTATTCTTAGATCTTCACTGAGTTACTTGGACATTCTCATTTTTCAGAGTATTGGTCAATCTAATGAGAGCTGTCAAACAAATTGTTTTTATGCTGGCAAAAAAACAGTTGTAGTGAATCATGATTATTAACGAGATGTTAATAGGCCTTCACCTTGTCACACTAAAAGACATAATAGAATATTCAGCACCACGTAAAAGTTTAAAGTCAAAGCATGTACCGTAATTGTTGGGCTATAAGCCGCTACTTTTTGCACAAGCTTTAAACCCTGCGGCTTTTAGTCAGGTGCGGCTTTTCTATGGATTGAGTAACATTTCTAAAACAACATTTCTAAAACAAATCGTAAGACGTTTGAAGTTTGTTCCGAAGTTGTACAGCACTACGTTGCCTGGCGGAAGGGCATGTGATCAGACACACAGTATTGGGGTTCAAGAGTGGTATGTTGGTCACATGTCCGTCCGCCGGGCAACATAGTGCCGTACGAAGTAGCGCGAAAAACAAACTTCAAAGTAGCGCTACGCGTTCAGCGGGAGGCGTGGATGACGAGCGGCGATAAACTTGCGAAAAGCAAGTTATGCCCAACTCCACCAGTGGATTCTGACAGCGTGGAAAAGTGTGAAAACATCCACGATCACCAACGGATTTCGAAGGGCTGGACTGCTGCATGATGGAGAGGAGGACACCGCCACGGCCCTTCAGAGGGTGTTCGACTCTGACACTGACAACGAGGATTTGTTTGGTTTTGAAAGTGACAACAAAGGAGAGAAGCGGAGTGTGGATGACGTAGCCATCCTGAGCCTGTTCGTATCCGACACTGGAGAAGAGGACTTCGGTTGTTTTAGTGCGCAGGATGAAGAGAAAGATGCTGGTAAATGACTGACTTTTCTTCTTGTTAAAGCCGTGTCACTGCATCTGAGCCTAAAAGGTAGGCCGAATCTATTTTTCTGGTGTGCTGTAGGTTATTGTTATGTACTACATTTGTTACTCGTTTATGAAGCACAGTACATGTTTCGTACTTGTAATTACCGGTACTTGTACATATACCCTAAAAAGTTATGCAAATATGTACCCGTAACTTGTTTTTCAAAATATTAATAAGAGGGATGTGTCTCCAAACAGCCATCTCTTTCCTGACAATTCCCTTTGTGCATATTCTCTTACATATGATAAGTCAACATTGAAACACCTGCGGCTTTTAGTCAGGTGCGGCTAATGTATGTACAAAACAGGATTTTCCCCTGATTTTAGCTTGTGCGGCTAATATTCAGGTGCGCTTTGTAGTCCGGAAAATACGGTATATATTTGAGCCTGTGTGGATGAAAGCTTCAAAATAAATTCAAAGTTGTGTACCCACAATTGTACTTTTTAAAGTCATTAAAGATGTGTGCTGTACAATTATTCTACCATGGAAAAAGAACATGAAGCAAAAATAATACGAAAACACATTTGGGCTTTAGAGGTAGAAACCTGAGATGCAAGTGGTTACTGAAGTCTCTAGAAACTAACCTCCGACTTAAAGTTGGACGTTTCATTTCATTACCTTCTTTAGGTTGGCCATCTGTTTTCCACTGCTGAGGGTAATCCATGTTAGTCAAAGCATGTGTGATCTTCTCATCCAGCAGCCGAAGATCAGCTGAACTTTTATTGATCTCCACCTCCTGCTCAAGGTGAGCTAACTGTTCAACAAAGAGCTCATCATCCGCTCCCTGTGCGCAACAAGGAAACTTCTTCAGGATCTCTAAGAAGCTCTGGGGGACAAGCTGGTCTCTGTTTTCACTTAGGTATTCTGCTACTTCCTGGGCATCATCCCTGACGTACTTAAAGGACGCTTCCCCCTCACAAGGTTTGACGTTGTTCTCAATGTGAAAGTACGATGTGACAGAAACAACTTCCTCAAGGTTGTGGCCTGTGGAATATAGAGAAAATCATTTAAAAAAATCAAAGCAGGAAGTGATGACAACGTGAGAGCCAAAGTGGTTGACTAAAGGACATACCTGGAACTGTGAAGCAGAGACTCAAGCCGTCATTGGCTCTTTTTGCTGTAATCACGTGTGCAAGTCTAGAGCCTTGTACAACAATGTAGAAATCTGCATGTTCAGAAACTCTGGTTTGCAGCCTTACATGAGCCTCCACTTGTCCCTGGTTTGAGAAACAGAAAGTCAGGCAATATTATCACCCTTGAGCATGATTTCTAGTAGAACTGAAGAATATTCTATCACTTTGGCTAGAAATCACCAACTTATGCGATTGAGTCCAATGATGATGTTTCAAAGATGTGTACCAAGTTTGCGAGAACTTGCAATCAGTTGCCATTCAGAGCAACTTTTGTGCATCAAGACAGTGATAAAACAGTAATAATACAGAGCCACTCTGCTGTCAGTGTGCAAGAGAATGTGATAACAAAGCAATTAACTCTGATACATCGATGATAATCATGGACCTGTTGCGAATCTATTGCCATCAACATGCACAGAATTTCTCACTAAACATTAATTTGCATTAACTACTTACATTCAGAGTCCAGCCAGAACCTCATGTATTTGAAATATATATTCAGAAATTCCTTCATAAAATTAGAGACAAAATGGCACAGATGCTCAGCAACCTTGATTGTATAGTCAGTTGGCAACCGGTTGAATCAAGCCCACATTTGCAAAGAAACTTGTCCCAGGTGACTTGTGCTCATCTTGGCAATCCATCTGCGTTTTTAAGTCAGACAGCAATTATCTGCAAATCTTTACCAATCTGTCACAGTGTGGTTGTAGTCAGTCCAAGTCAGACTGTGACTGTTTGGAGACAAGTTGCCTCCCACCAGGCAAACTGTGGCTTGTCATTCAACTTCTTGGTGACCAAATGATCACGGCAACTACTTACAATCTGTCAATTCAATTCAATTCAATTTGATTTATGTAGCGCCAAATCACAACAACAGTCGCCTCAAGGCGCTTCATATTGTAAGGCAGACCCTATAATAATACCACCAAACACAAAAAAAGTTTATGCAATTATTGGGAAACCACCAGTTGTTCCTAGGATGCAAAATGTAAAAATAGGCCATCCCATTTTAAATCTAGTGTGACCGAGCCACTAAGTGTGACCTATACTGTAAAAAACCTGAACTTAAAAAGGCAAAAAATGGGCCATTTAACTTTTACTGCACTCCTTGTACTTAACCCTCCTGTTGTTTTTTCCCTGGAAGAAAACAGGGACTCTTAAGTTCTCACAATCTATCCTATGAAGAGATTCTACTTTTTAACCCACTCTAGCCTTTTTTCCTGCATTATCCGACTATACGACTGTCATAACCTTACCATCTTTTAAGGATATCAGCAGGAAACATGACGGCACTGACTTATTCTGTTTGTACACAAACACCAGCAAAAACCACCAAGGTTTTCTTGCCTTCCAGCTCATACATTGCAAAGAAAACACAATGACATCGAATCAGGAATATGCTGGAAGGACAACTGTTCTCTGTAAACACTGTCCTTGTGTCAGTATAGATAGCTCAACACTGGAATTCATCTTCTTGGACTCTGACGTTCCAGATACATTGTGTGCAATACTCTTATCTAAAACATGTCACTTTCTAATGCATTTGCAGTGCCTGCAGTGATTTCACTTTCAAGGAATTTTTTTCTCAGGACACTTTATGTCTTCAAACATGTTTTGACCTATATTATACATGCAAGTATAGGTCAATCTTTCCCATGGAAACAAAAAAAAACAAAACAAAAAGTCTATAATCATTTCAACTGCACTTAAAATCTGGCTCCAGTCAAATTTCTAACCTTTACCCCTGTTCTTTCGAAACCCTTGGGGGTTTCAAGAGTTGCTATCTTCCTGTTGTTTGCGAGGCTGCTATTTGGAAGTGATAAACGGGTCTGACTCAAGCTGCAGTTTCTCCGTTTTCAGCGGTTAGCTGCAGTACCACTTAGTGCACACTTATCTCTGATTGTTTTTCCGCATAACAGAAGATAAGATTTCATCCTGCTGCTTGTGTAGCCTTCGTTATTTCCTGTAAGTCTAACTTCACATAAAGAGTCATTCATAAAAGTACATTTACAAAAAAAAGTTATAGAATTTATTTAGATATTAATGCTATGTACAGTTTTCTGTATTTTTTATACTGTATTCCTTTGTAAATGTCTATAAAAGACACATCACACAATATTGTTTGATTGCATTTTGAATCCTGCACAGAGGATATAGTTTCCACTCAATTGTCTCAACATTGTCCCATAGCCTCAGACAATATTACTTTAAGAGGGGCAAAATTTGACACAACACACACCGATGTGATCTATGGCCTTTTTTCCAGAGCACCGTCATGACACAACCTGATCCAGTAACAATGAAATATTCAACACCTTGTGGTTTTTTACTTCATGTCTTCCACGTGGCGAGTTTGAAGGTCGGGTAGTATATTTAGTTATGAATACAAGGTTTTTCATAAGTGCCTGCTATGAATCCACAAGGTGCTTTTGCTGTTGTGTGACATAACAACTGGGCTGCTTTGTTTTTAATGTTTATTTTTATTAAAACACTAAATCCAATGATACACCAGAGAGATGGTCTTATAACCTCCGCATGTTATTGTCCATTCAGTGTGGGGGGTGGGAGGAAAAACAACATCAAATCTGCTGCCCGGTCTCCAGGAAACCTGTACTTGTCAGCTCTACAGCTCTTTGCCATGATCTCCTGAGTGTATCACACGGGTGACGTCAGGGGAGTAAGATCAGTGCCACCGCAACAACAAAAACAGCTCCAATAACAGTTAGCTCCCCTCAGTGCAAAGACCTATTGATGTCAGCTCTCAAGCATAGTTATTTCAGTTTAATAACCAACACTAATAACATTTGGTATCATTAAGAAAACCTGCACTGTGCAATGGAGTCTGCTATAATCATAGAGTCACTATAAACCCTCATAGCCTATTTAATTTGATCAAAGAACAACAGAGGCCACCGTTCCACTTACTTCCACATGCTCTATGATGATATGCTCATGAACGTTCACACACAAAGGCATTACATTAAGCAAAACAATTGTCCAACCACAAGTATGTGACAGTACGTCACACACTACCATAGCGACACTATGGGCTGTTCACGTCTGAACTAACATAAACTCCAGAGTCTTGAGAGTGACAACCAGCTAGTGCTGAAGGCCTTTTCTCATGCTCAGCTGAGACACATACCTCTGATTTAATCTGCTGTGCAAATGGGATACTAATAACTAGTCTACATGTCAAAAGGGGCTGGTGCAGTGCCACAACTATTCATCTCAAAGAAAAGTCCTGTCGGTAGACTAGCTGTTACATAATATTCTTAAGAAGTACTGAAATGAATAATTACGACATCTGAGAAATCAGCTGTAATAGGAGAGCGTGTCTATTTGGTGAAGTAATGTTGTTTTATCCTTTATGGCCAACTTTCTTGTTCCGCATCAATAAATATTTGGAAACGTGAGTCTTTCTGTTGGTTTGACATGTGAAAAGCAAACACAATCATCACAGCACTTAAAGGGGGAAAAACCCCATAAACCATTACACACACACATACCTGCTAGTTTAAAGGAAACCACCATTACACTACACAAACCACACTCGCAATCTAACAAACATTGTAATACGGGGACACCCAATCTATCTTCATTTGTCAAAATGTGGCAGTACTGCGTTGAGACAAAAGCTGCTGTTAAGGAAAGGAAGTAGAGCCCAACAATGCATTCACCAGCCACTTTGCTTGGTACACCTTCCTATTAAGATGGACCCCTTTTGCCTTCAGAAAAGCTTTAATTCTTCATGTTGTAGGTTAAACTAGCGGTCCCCAACCTTTTTTGGGCCACGGACCGTTTTTTTGTCCGACAATATTTTCACAGACCGGCCTTTAAGGTGTCGCGAATAAAAACAACAAAATAAAATCAGTACCGGTACCAAAAAAGGAGGATGTATTCATAACACACGGGAAAAGACCCAGGGAACGATAAAAATGATTTAAAAAAATAACGACAAAAACTGAAAAAAAAACCCTGAAAACCATAAGTTTAACAACCGAGCCTTAACTCTCGTGGCCCGGCGGTTGGGGGCCGCTGGGTTACAACCAAACAACCAGTCTGATCACCTGCCTCCCCAGTTCTGATGCTCAAACCGAGCAGGTCATCTTAACCATGTTTACATGTCCTGAGTTGCTTTTTGGATTAATGAGCAGTTGACCAAGCAGTACGCACCTAGCGTACTGTAAATTAGGGATTGTGAGTCTGAGTCCCAAGCAGAGTGGTGCAGTGGAAGTGTGCTGGGCCCATAACCAAGAGGTCGATGGCTCAAAAGTCAAAACTATCCTCTGCTAGAAAAATATTTAACCACAATTTTGTTGTACAATGACAAAAGGCTATTCTATTCTAATAAAGTGTATGTGTGAGTATATACTGATATTAACAACTGATACTGGCCTATAACAGATGTATCGTCCTGCCGGGTATGTTGACATGTGCCAATACAAAAGCATTTTCACAGAAAATAATCCAGATTACAAAAATGGAGCCAATTTTAAAGAATTGTTTTTCAACAAAATGTAAAACAATGGTATCAGGATCAACCTGGGTTATTCTTATTATCATCTGTCAATATTAGCTATTTGCCAATCAATTGGTATCTGCATTTATAATAGCCAATAAATTCAAGTTTAAAATACAAAGGGAACCAGGTGAAAACACCCTTCAGCTATGTTATGAATGTTAACATTGCATAGTTTGTCCAGCAGAGGCACTTTGCTTTTTTTGTTGTTGGAACCACATATGTTTGGAAGACCACAAACATAACAACCACGTGATCCAAGCAGAGTCAGACACAGCATAAATGTGTAAATGAATAACTGCACATAACAAATGTTAGGGAAATTTTTTTATGTTTCGTTTCTGAAAGCCAAAAACTATTGGCCAGCATATTGAATATTGTGTCAGTGTCTGTCTTAAAAACCCTGCTCAGCTCTAACCATGGCAACAAAAATCCAGGATTGGTCAAACACCTGGACATAACATCTTAAGATAAACATTAACGCTGTTATGCTAACTTGCTCACAACAGCACTGCTAACATCCTGATGTTAAGCAGTTGTTATGGTTACCCTATTTACCACCTTATTTGGCAATCCACAGATTTAGATCAACTAAAATGACCTGGAAAATATAAAATAATGTACAAAAAATGTTAAAATTACTATTTACCCCTCCAGAACACAAACATGTCAAGCAGATTTCTATATAATAGCAGTAACAGCAGAATTTTGGGATTTTTTAAAATCTGCTGTCTAGTTTATCACATTTAAGCCACATTAATAGTTTCAGATCCTTAAGTATGACCGAATGTGGTGGCAAACCAAGAAAGAAGCAAGCTGCTGGTGTTGCTACAACTGGAAACGTAGTTAGTTCAGCCTCTGCTGTGGTAAAATTGCACTTTCCATTTCACCAACGTGGCCACACATTCTTCTTTCAGGGGCATAAGTTTAATTCAGTCATGCACCTGGACAAACAAAATGACTTTCGCATGAACCTGAAGCTAAACTACAGCTCAATAAAATCTCCTTCCACACAGGAACTCCCAACACTTTTTCCATCCAACTCATGGCAGCCACTTCTCCATTGATCTCGTCCATCAGTATTTGCTATGGGCATGACACTGTGTTGCGTGCGTGGAGGTGCGCCATAAAACTTTACTAGGCATGCTACAATAGTAGTCTTTATATCACAGCAGTGTGCCACAGCTTGTCTACACAAAGCCCAGCATTGAAATCTGGATCTCATTCAGTCCTGAGAGTTGCTCCTGTTCAGCTGTGTCCTCTGAGGGTGGAGACACCACTTCCTCTTAGTATGTGTAAGTTCTAGCGCCCATAATGATTCACATGTCTGGGCCTCGAGACCGGCCCTCCATCAGATTCTGTGAGCGAATGGAGGCAACGATTTCGAAGCGACCCCCACCCCCATCACCATCCCTCTCTCAAACTGGTGACACAGCAAAACAAGCAGACACTCCGCTTACCAGAAATCTGGCAACGCTTCAGTGACTGGCCCACCCAGGCTTCCACATTTACAGGAGAATAGGCAGAGAGAGAGTGAAAGAGGCAAAAAGGAAAAGAGAGAAAGAGATGGCGAAACAAAACTAAAACGTCCAAAAGTTAAAACAAAAAAAGTTGAAAAGACAATAATTTGACAATTTTAGAAAAGAAAATCCACATTGTTTTTTAAACTTGTGTAATCAGTAGTTTTTAAAGAGCCAAGAATACTCTGTTATTCTTAGTCCCATGTTCACTATGGGAGCCATGCTTTCAGAAGCCCTTGTCATGTGGTGGGCGGCTGTGTAGAGCCTGGCTTCCCCAGGGACTGAAACCCTGCTGGGTTGGGTTTCACCTGCGACACAAGGCTCACTAGTCAACCAGTGCACACAGAGAGAGTCAGGACTGAGAGAGGAGGAGGATAGCTGGAGGGAAACACTTCTGCTGAAACATAAGGCCTTGGGGTCAGTATCAGCCCGGCAAAGACCTCAATCTGGGCCACTTGATGGCTTTGGAGTATATGAAAGAGGGCATAGATGTTGTACTTTCAACTGTGTTTTCTTAAGTTTTACAGCTTTTCTTACTGATAAAGATACCCCACCCCCCACCCACCCACACACCCCACCCCACATTGCCATTGTTGTTCATATTACACCAGAGTAATAAATAGATAAACTTGAACAGAAAATCTTCTGTTTTTAATTTTTACTATCGCCTGTAGAAATCTCTGTTTTTACAATGGGTCCACAGAATAATAAATAAAACTTTTTCTGTATATTAATGAAGACTTTCAGTTTTGCAGTTGCAAGAGAGTCTGGGCAATGACCAATGACAATTTATTTTATTTACTACAGCATCTTTCCATCATGCAGAATAAGTTTGACAACCCTGCATTATGCAAACACCTCAGACACACACAAGCAAAGGAGGTAGTCACTTACATATAAAGGCAGCTCCCTCTGGTTCACGTCCATTTTCTCTCCATCCACCAAAGACCTGGAGACAAAACAGAGGTGTTACTATGACATCGGGTTAATAACAGCACCGCCTAATGTAACCTATAGCCATGCTACAACTGAAGCATTGAATGTTGCACCAAATTTATTGCACTTGTGTTATTGTTTGGCGTGAAACTTTAACCTCCACGATCTGACCCTCCTCTTAGCCCCACTGTCTCCCAAAGTCAGGACCAAGAGATCGCTTGCTATTTTCGTGTGCCATGTTTCAAAACATTTCCTGAGGTGAGTAAGATAAAGACTCTCATAGGGCTTAGTTCGCTGATATTGCCCTGCCTGCATGAATGGAAAAACAATAGCCTTCAGACAGGATACAGCAGTGGTAGAAAGGGTAACTGTATCATCAGCACACACCTGATCCACTGTGACTTCAGTCTCAGCTGTGAATAGTGCATGACTTCAAAGCTGCACAGCAGGCTGCACTTTGTCTAGACACTCATCTGCATCAGCTGGGGCACATCCAGCAGGCCTTGTGGCTCTGCAGACGTTTTGCATGTCCCAAACAGGCAAAAATTCCATTAAATGAGCCGAATGTTAATGTAACCCTAACCCATAAATGGCTCCCTTGCATGAATAAACTGTAGCCATGATTTTATTTTAGGAATATTTTCATTTAATTGTAGAAAGTAAGCCACATGAATGTCCTGGCTAAAATATCGAGGATTTTTTTTATGGTAACCATGATGAAAAAACAGCTATAGTTTTGGGTAGATTAAGTACTTCCTGCTTTTAAAAGATGAACCTTTAAAAAAAATCTACCAGTATGCAAGTTTTCACACTTTTCAAGAAATTATGGTTAAAATTGTGTTGTTGTTTTTTTTTTAACCAACCAAAAGCAGGAATCGTGCTTTAATGTTTATTAATTTATTAACTGAATACTCTTCTCGGCTTTCATTTCAATACACATATTTTAATGATTGTTGAATATTTTTTTGATTATGACACTTCTTCCATATAAAAGTACGTAAAGGAAAGGTGGGCAGGTCAATTCATTTACAGTGGTGGAAATGATTATTTTAATTTCTAGCTACAGTTTTAAGAATAGAGCAGGATCTAATTCCGATGGTAGTTTAAATTTAATGGAGAAAGACAGGATATCAAAAAGAAAAAAAGACTACATAGAAATTATAAATCGATTTGCACACCAATGGGTGAAATAAGTTTTTTTTACTTATATTCATAGGATTACACTACTGTGATGTACAACTAATGATGGTTAATCTATCCTATTACAGATTTTTTTTTTTTTTAATGCCCACAAATGCGATTGTTCTGCTCATCTTCCCTTTATAGAAAGTTCAAAAGAAGATTCACATCCAAACACAGAAGGACCTCACCTGAGCTTCACAAGCTCAAAAACAACTTTTGAATAGACTGCAGGTGAAAACAAGGATTGGATGACCAGGAAACCAAAGTAAGGCACACCACCATCTACGGATTAACCTTAAACCCAACGTTTATTGTCTATTTTTTTTCTAAAACTATGCGAAGCATTAGTGTCATTCATTGTCCTCAGTCTGACTGTTCAGTATGAAGGAGAAACCTGATATGAGTCGTGGCCAGGCACGCCAGAACAGAGCGTGAGAAAACAGAAAAAAGATTACACATAACCGCACGCTGTCAAAAAGCCTTTGGAAAGCATTTTGACATACATAGATGGGAGTATGTAAACCCTGTCTTCATCAGCCCTTTTTCAGATGACGCACGGTTAAACTATTTAATTTCCGTTCACATGGCAAGCTGCAAAAACAGGCTGTCGAAAGCATTTTTATTCACACAGTGAATGACAACTGCATAACTCCACACTTTTCAACATGACGTATTTAAACTTAATAAAAGAGCTCAAAAATTCATGAATGATGTATGACGACTTATGAGTGTCTCCGTAAATTAGAGTTATCGGACTCAGAATGTAAGGTATTACTTAGAGGAAAACCACCTCGCTTTCACACTAATGCATGGAGCAGCCACACAAAGAAGTGAAAACGGGGGACCGCACACATTGTGAGCACTCCTATGAACAATAAATGATCTCCACTGCTACTGTCAGTAGGAAGCGAAACCCCTGCACTTAACAGTCAAATACAGTCAGTAAACACATCATTTATATCTCTCCGGGATCACAACAGCGGGTTTGAATAGACAACATAGACAGGGGAAAACGCGCGTTTTGCCTTTTACCTGTGAACGCACCAGTATTTCACTCCATCCACGCCTCACGTGAACAATTAACAAGTAAAAAAAATATATACAAAAATTAAAAAGTGCATGAAAACAGTTTCGCTGTCTGCACACTGCTCCTTCCTTTAAGCTTTAATGAAAATCTGCGTGAAACGGAACTTTTCCGAGTGAGGATGAATCAGCTTCCCATTACCTGCTGCGCTTTCCTCCCTCCCTCCGCTTTCTCGCTCCGGGAGTCTATTTGGAAAGTGTTTGAGCCGCTCGCTTCTGCTAGTAGTTGTGACTAATAAACATACTTTATTAATGCACCTTTTATTCCTATTTATTTCCGCTTCTTTCAGGTTTCCATGTTTTTGCTCCGAGAGAGAGCAGGTTAGGAGTCTGCAGGTGTCGCCAATGTTTTTCCTTTTCCTTTGCTGCCTGTCCTTTTTTTTTTTTTTTTTTTTTTTGGTCCACCCCTTTCAAGGACCGGGCAGCATGAGTGAAACCTCTCCGGGAGGCAGGGCCAAACGTGGCGACATGTGCTCAATTCCGTCTCTATAAATGTAACGTCCCCAGCATAGGGAACTCATAATGACATTTAATGCTTCATTTGACATTTCCTTTAACTGAGCTCCTGTATTTAGTGTTTGTCATTTTAATTTTCTCCAATCAGAGATCAGCCTGAGTGATGTCACTGTGACCGAGTACAAAGAAACCACAGCCAAGTCAATTCAATTCACTTTAGTTCAGCTACATTTTCTCACACAATAGTATTGTAAGGTAAAGACTCTACAGTAATACAAAGCCCCAACCATCAGATGACCTTGTTCAAGCAAGCACTTGGCAACAGTGGGAAGGAAAAACTCCCTTTTAATTGGAAGAAACCTCATCCAGAATTAGGCTCAGGGAAGGACAGCCATCTGCTGCTATCTGCTGGGGGTAAGGGGAGGGAGACAGATGAAAGAGAGCTAGAGATTAATAATAACTGGAAAGAATGGAAAGTGATTAAAGCACATTTTTATTCTACTACACTTCTTCCACACTTTAATTATTATTAACCTTGGAAAAAAAATTGCTCCACTTTATCAGCCCCAATGTTAAAATGCACCTTACACATTAATACAACATTAACATGCCACATCACTATTCTTTGAGCTTCTTCTTGAGTTGGATAGATAGAGTGTACGTCCTTGATAGGGATAATGGATCTTTTAAATACCAGGCAGGCTGATACAGTAAAGTCCAGTTGTTGTACTTTGACTTTGTATTTGTAATACAGTCTCTCACTGAGTATTTTAGCACTTTGGTGTGGCTACTTTTGGCATTAGCTAACGTGGTAATAAATATAGTATAAATACACACACGAGAAGTGTGTTTCTCAGAATTCTAATGTGTTATTAATATTATAAGCTAGACTGGATGTATGAATGGTCATGACCTTACACTGATAAATTCCATGTTGTTTGCCAATAGCCAACTTCAGACAACATGGCCAATATCAGCTGAAACAAATCTTATATACTGATGTATACTCATCAATCAAGGCTAGCTTTCAGTTCAGTTCAATTCAGTTTAATTTCATTTATGTAGTGCCAAATCACAACCACAAACCCCATTTGTATTGTAAGGTAAAGATCCCACAATAGTAGAGAGGAAACTCCAGCAATCAGATGACCTCCTATAAGTAAGCACTTGGCAACAATGGGAAGGAAAACCTCCTTTCCACTGTTGCCAAGGAAGAAACCAGGAAGAAAACTCCAGCAAAACTAGGCTCAATGCAAAGTGATGTATAAACACACTGACAGTGAAAAAAGGTGAATAAAGAAGAAATACTCAGTGCATCGTGGGCAACCCAAGTAGGCTAGATCTATTGCAGCATTACTAAGGGAGGGTTTAGGGTCACCTGATCCGGCCCTAACTATATGCTTTATCAAAAAGGAAAGTTTTATGTCAAATCTTAAAAGTAGAGATGTGCCTGTCTCCCAAATCCAAACTGGGAGCTGGTTCCACAGAAGAGGGGCCTAAAAGCTGAAGGCTCTGCCTCCCATTGTTCTTATAAATACTCTAAAACCACAAGTAAGCTCACAGGCTGAGTGTAAAGTGCTCTGCGGAGGTGATGTGCTACTTTGAGGTCTTTACGATAACACGAGGCCTGATTATTCAAGACTTTTTACATCGGCAGGTGCATGAGGGAAAAGTAAAAATGAAAGGGCCTTTCTGGACTTTGAGATGATTCTTCTTCTTTTTAGTATTTTAGCATGAACTATTGACTCAATAAATGTGGCTCTACAGCTGTTTTATGTAGTGACATCAGGTGTATCAAGCATAACTCACATTTAATATGTAAGCTGATTGGTGATTTTTGCACGATCTACTTTAGGAGTTATTTTCTTTTTTATGAAAAAAGAACTAGGGACTCTATATTTAATTTTTAACTGGCTCGGGGGGGGGAAAGACCTCTTTCATTCTCAGCTGGATTCTCATCTTAGTTGCACACAGAGGAGGGCAATTTATATTGACATTTTACATTAATAAGAAACACAAAAAGAAGACAACTTTCCCACAATTCCTGCTCCCTGGTCACTCATAAACCCTGTTCCCCCACTAACTAATAATGAGCAGCAGATGAACTAAAACGACGGTCCAGCTTTCACACAGTTGGCAATATCAGTTAATTTCACCCTGTCCACCAAAAAGTGCTGTCTTGCTTAATTGGATGATCAAAGGATTATAGAAAGTTTGAAAGAAGAACAAAGCCTCCCTCAAGTTCAAGCTCCGATTTCAGAATTCATAAGACTATGGTGCCATCTGCTGGTGTAACCAAGAAGTGACTAAAATAAACAACACTTGTGTAGGAGGCTTTTCCATCCTCTGAAATGTCATACACTAAATTCCAAAGTAGTTAAGGTGCAGTAATCTGCTGTATTTTCTGCATGCAATTCCCGTTTCCTTTAGATGGCGAGAGCGGTACACAAAAACTGAGGTTCACTGAGTCACATTTAACAAGGCACAGCTTCCTCAGTGCAACTGACCTGGAAGGGTTTTTTTTTTTTTCCATCAAGACCCCCTGGTGTTGTTGGAGCAACTTCATGGACATCCCAGGACCCTTGACCTCCTCATTAGAAGCTTGAAAAAACAAAACCAACAGAACAAAAAGGCCTCGGGAGAAGCATCGCCATCACTTTTTTACTTCAAAACAACAGGAAACAAAGGCGCTAATATTTGAGATACAAAAGCACTTTCCTAAAACAATTAAAACAACAAAACAAGAAGGGTTTCTGTCCCAGCGCAGCTGCCATCACACTGTTTCAATGAAGCCTTTTTTTCCCCAGCTGAAAAGACATTTCAGTTACAGTCCAATGAAAACAGATTTTGAATCATAACTTCAATCTCCAAATCCTCCTCTGATTTCTTAAATATGTAAAGCATTTCAAAAAAATCATTCAGGGGTTTCAAAGGCAATAATTCAAATAACTGTATTTGTTTTCTCTCACAGAATTTGTAACGTCTGTGTCTTTGCAGTTTAACACGGTGATAGATTACCAAGTTTAACTCAAACACTGCATAATCATGAGTGAGGAATTAGCCATCAACCAGCAGTAAACATTGCTCACAGAAGCATTAGAGAAAAGCTGCTGGCATGGATACCAGGCAGTTAGTCTGATTTTTTTTTTAAGAAATTATACAGTAAAAACACTATTAAACCTTCTATTTAGGACTGCAGGGATAAATACTGCAGGGACTTAAATACTGTTTATCCTCCAAAGCCTAATCACACCATTAAGAAATCTCTACTTTGCAAAACAAACAGAGAAAGTCAAAGAACACAAACGCTTTCAGAACATCGACAGCAAGCAGGGAAGCAAGATATGGAAATACACAGATTGTGAAACAAACAACATAACAGGAGAAAGGGGGGATGGGGGGGAAGGATCATTCCATATTTATTTCTGAATAAAAGGATTTCACTCATTCTGAGGAAATAGTTGTCGCGGCCTTTAAATCGGATTATTGTGTTGTAAGGTTGACCTTGCCGTGAAAATAACCACGATTGGCAGGACATTTGAATTCCCTGTCATTAGTGTAGCAAACAGTTTAAAAGGAATAAGTAAACAAGCTCAAATTCTTCAGCTTTTGTAGCTTTTCTCACATAAGCCCCTACTTAATTATATAATTTGAATATTATTTAGAACATGCGTCCACAAGGTGGGATTAATTTCTCTTAGACTTTAGCTTGAACCAAAGACATATGCAAACTAAGCATTTTATTAGGTGCACCTTGCTAGTACTGGGTTGGACCCACTTCTGCCTTTGGAACTGATTTAATTCTTCATGGCATAGAGTCAAAAAAGTGCTGGAACCATTCCTCAGAGAATTTGGTCCATATTAACATGACATCAGCACACATGTTGCTGCAGATTTGTGGGCTGCACATCCACAACACCAATCTTCCATTTCACCACATCCCAAAGGTGCTGTACTGTGTGCTGAGAGGTGCTGACTGTGGAAGCCGTTTGAGTACAGTGAACTCAGTGGTGTATTCAAGGAACAAATTTGAGATGATCTGAGTTTTGGGATTTTGCGTATTATTCTGATGGCAGCAGGCATCAGCAGATGGGTTACACTATCTTTATAGATGGGTTGAGATGTTCAGCAACAATACTCAGGCAGGCTGTGGTGTTTAAATGATGCTCATCTGGTCCTAAGGGGCCCAAAGTGTGCCAAGAAAATATCCCCCAACACCATTACTCCATCACCATCAGCAGCCTGAACCGTTGCTCCAAGGCAGGATGAATGGGATCCATACTCTTTTATGCCAAATTCTGACCCTACCCTCCAAAATTCACAGATGACATCGAGACTCATCAGATGAGGCAGCACTTTTTCAATTTTCTGTTGTCCAATTTTGATGAGCCTATGCAAATTGTTGTCATGGCATTGGGGGATTTGACCCAGTGGTTCAGAGTTTTTGGACTTTCTAGTGTTTATTTGAATATTCTGTTCTGATTCCTGGTTTGTTTAATGTTTATATTTCATGTTTCATATATGTTTCATGTATTCTTGGTGTACTTGCACTAGCTTGCTCCTCCTAGTTACTTTAAAGTGTAAAGTAGCTGTCTCCGCTTCCCTTAACTGCCCTTCTGCACATATACAGTGAGTGCCCCCCATTGTCCTGTGTCAGACCATGTGTTTCTGTTCCTGTCTCTCTTGCCCCTGGTGGTTTTCAGCATGAGTGTGTTTCCTAGTGGTTATACTGTAGTTTTCACTTTCCCCTTTTTGGATTTATGTTTCACTTTTTGGATTATGGCCAGCTAATTATGGCCATGCCATGTTTTATTCTGGCTACCTCCACACGACTGCATGTGGGTCCTTTTCTCTACATCCAGTCTCTATAATCCACAGACTGTGACAACTGCAGCCTTTGATTCCTGGTTTTAGCTGATAGCAGCAGTGCCAATTGTGGTCTTGTGACCATCTGCTTCAGTGTTTGTGTTCAATGTATATTTTTCTGCATACATTTGTTGTAACAAGTGGTTATTTGAGTGGCTGTTGTCTACAGCTCAAAGCAATCTGGCCATTCTCCTCTGACCTCTAGGATCAAGATGGCATTTCTGCCCAGAAACCTGCTGCACACTGGATATTTTGTTTGAGTGAACAGGATAGACGGTGAATATATCTGAAGCATTAGATAAATAACCTTTTTTTCCCCCAGACTTCACTAACTGATTTTGTGAACTTGGAAAACCAAATAAAACCAAATAAAACAAAGATATAGAGGAAATATCCTCACTTTTAATATATGATAATTTGTTAAATAAACTCAAACATTAAAAACTAAAATAAGAAAATTCACTCTGTAAACTAACTAAAACTAAACTGAGTTAAAAAAAATTTAAATGAAATAAAAATAAAAAAATAAATAGAAGATACAAAACTATGGTAACTTTGCTTCAAACTGTAACAGACCGTCAATTAAATGGCCTACCATTAAATAACAGCTTTGGTATTTTGTTTGTGTGATTTAGTTTTCGGTCGGAACTTACTAGGGGGAGTTTAAAAGATGATGCACCGACGTTTAAAAGACGTCCAATTGCGCATGTGCAAATCTATCAAAACACCGACAAAAGGGCGACGCTTACATGGAATTTATCTAGAAAAAAATGTCTAATGGACTTAGATTAATTGATTTTATGAAATAAATATTTCTTTCTTGATAGTTACGGTTAATTTGTATAAAGGTTAGCAATCCGTTCTCCATACACAGCGTACCGGGCCGAAGGTTACATTAACAGTAGCTAGCATGCTAAGTACTGGTTAACCACCGTCAGTTGTTTGCTAGTTAATATGTTTCACACGCTTTTGTTTGCAAGGCTTTTCTGTGTCCTTTTAGTACGCAGGCGAGGATAAATGAAAATGACTCTGACGCAGAGTGCTGATTTCCATCGATTTTTAGCATAAATTTCCTCCGTGTTTCAAGCGTGCATAGTACACCGTTTAACCTCAGTGTGAAAGCTCAGTAAGTGATCCGGGGATGGACAACGTTACGGTGTCAGCCTCAGATGGGACCGCAGAGTGCCCTCTGGTCTCCGAGGACATGGAGGGGATCTGTGTAATGCCTGACTTGAGTGCCATAAAGACTGAGCAGTCGGTGGGTGCAAGCCCAGACGACACAAACACCCAAAATGTGGCTATGGGCATCAAATTCATATTACCCAACCGCTTCGACATGAATGTTTGCTCAAGATTTGTAAAATCGCTCAACGAGGAGGACAGTAAGAACATCCAGGATCAGGTGAATTCTGATCTGGAGGTGGCTTCCGTTTTGTTTAAAGGTAGGAAAAAAAGCAAAACCCTGTTTCTTCGTCTTAGATTAACTTGTGATTGTGTCGAATACACGATACTAATAAACGCGTTTTACTTCTGTCAGCCGAGTGCAACATCCAAACCTCACCTTCCCCGGGTATACAAGTGCGTCATGTTTACACACCATCCACCACCAAACATTTCTCGCCAATCAAACAGTCCACCACTCTCACCAATAAACATCGAGGCAATGAGGTGTCTTCCACACCTCTTCTGGTGCACTGTAAGTACCATCATTTCTTTCAACTTCAGTTTCTTTCGTTGTTTTTATGTGAGCGGAAATGTTAAAATGTAATTGTTACACATGCATTTCTTTCCTTTCAGCTTTATCCATTCATCAGCTGGCAGCCCAAGGGGAGATGGTGTTTTTGGCTAGCAGGATTGAACAAGGTAGGTTGTCAAAGGATTACAGTTTTTGTTGTCATGGAGTTCAAGCCATCCAAAATTAGTTAAATGAAAAATTGCACCACAGTAACAACCAAAAACATCACTGTCATACATGCACCGTTAAGCATGCATAAATTATATACCAATGAAGTGCAACACTTTAAAAAAGAAACACATAAATTAATATAAATGATTCCACATTTTTACAGACAAGGTCTACTTTCAATCTTCTATAATGTTTAGTTCGCAGAGGTGTGAACTGTATATGAACCAACCATATGAACGAACTTCTTCCATTTTCCTTTAACAATGTTATTCTTTCCAGACTGATACATTCTGAAAGTTCCTTTATCCCATGTTTCATAGAAGGAGCATCCATACTCTTCCAGCATAGTGCTTCTGTGTTTGTCAGAAGCCCACTGGGTAAATTCCCAGCAGGCACAGTTGAACATTTACAGGGATGTGGAAGTTGAACACCTCTGACAGACAGCTGATGACATCTTTCCAGAATTTATGAATGTTTGGACATTCCCATGAAAAGTGAAGAATGATTCCTTTTTCATTTAAACATGTTTAGGTTAAGTCCACATCAGCTACTTATATTGAAGATGCTTTATTTATATTTGTGCCTTTAGACAAGCCTCATTCCAGTTTGTTTCATATATGTCCTCTTATCTGCTGCTTCTTGGGGCATTTAACTTGTTCACTGCTGAGACTTTAAAAGTAGATATTAGTAGGTTATAGTAAATAGAAACTCAAACTTTTTCTTCCAAATCTCCAAAAGAGACTAATTCTATTTTTCATTGCTGTTGGATAAGCGTGTATTTTTTTAACTGTAAATGTTTAAAGATTCTGCTTTTTCAGAATTTTTAAATCCTTCTTTCTCAGACATTGAATTCACCTTCACATAAAAGAGAAAAACAACAGTTCTTCATCAGTTTACCAGCAGATATTGAATCTTGATAATTACTTGTGTATGCAAAATATAAAGTTTAAAAATGTAACTAGACCAGTAGATGGAGATTAAATACACCGTTATGTTTTATTTTCCATCTTTATTTTAACAGAGACTGTAATCAATCTGCAAGATGAGGAGGGCTTCACCCCGCTGATGTGGGCAGCTGCACACGGACAAATCGCTGTGGTGGAGTTTCTGCTCCAAAATGTATGGAATATTCATTGAAAACTTTTTATTCTGTTTATATGTTTATTATATCCGAGCAAGACTTCTTCACTTACTGTCTGTTTGTCATCCTGTGACACTTTTTGCTGTAGGGTGCTGACCCTAACCTCCTAGCCAAAGGGAGAGAGAGCGCATTGTCCTTGGCTTGCAGTAAGGGATACACAGATATTGTGAAGATGCTCATTGACTGTGGAGTCGATGTCAATGAATATGACTGGGTATGTTATTATAAAAAAGTGTGATTAGTTTAAAGTAGCGCCTCCGCTCAGTGTGTGATCTTGGTATTAAATGTTATTATCTCTGTGGGTTTTTAGAATGGAGGAGCCCCTCTGCTGTACGCTGTCCATGGCAACCATGTGCGCTGTGTTGAAATCTTGTTAGGTGAGCAGAAATCTTTGACTTGCAGGAACATCTGTGTTCATATTTGTTAAAGGGTAACCAAAGCAGTTGTGTTGAGTTCTAACAGAAAATGATGTACAGTGATTGAAATTTTGTATGTTTGCATGTCTTCCAGAGAGCGGTGCTGATCCTACCATAGAGTCAGATTCTGGTTTCAATGCGATGGACATGGCTGTAGCCATGGGCCACCGAAATGGTATGTGGGGAAAAAGAGCAAAACACACCTGAGAAATATGCTGGAACAGTCTCAGTAATCAAATTGTCTCTGGAGTAACCCTGACTGTATTCTAATATGTATTAACTTTAGAGTTTGCTGCACAAACCCCAGAACTATACTTTTATTTATAAAAAATGAGAGAGTGTGTTTCTTTAAAGGAATAAACAACCAGGCACTGTTATGACTTCATTTCATTTTACCTGTTCAGCTAATATCTTGAGAGAGAGTAAGGTTTGGACATGCAGAGGAGGGGTAGTGGATCAGTTGAACAAAGGATGTTTAATATAGAGCAGCCAGGCGGGAGGAAAAGAGGAAGACCACAGAGAAGATTCATGGATGTAGTGAAGGAGGCCATCTTCCATTCACCGCATGTGCTGGAACAGGTCAGCACAGCGCTGTTGTTCCATATCTGCCACATAGTTTGTGGTGGATCTTTTCTGAGGGGGATGCTTGAAATATATACAGGCATATTCCCTCTGTAAAAACTTGATACCTTATGGGTTGAGGACAGCAAAATTAGATTTGAGATTTCTGTTTTTTCCCTATAATGATTCATTCGGTCATGGCATAAACTTACCAAAACAAATTAGGTTTTGTCCTGCTGCCAAAGCCCAAAATTAGTAATTGTCCTGGCGTTTGTCCTGTAAAACTTGATTTGAATTTGTTGACAGTGCTGCTGTTTCCATAAAAGTAAAAGTCTGCTAAGATAAACACAAAGTCGCCTTTTCTGCCAGATCCACACTTTCTCCTTTCTCAGAGTGAAGAATGGTCACATGGAAATGTAAATATTGTTCTTAATTTTCACTTTTAATGCTTAAACTATCACGGTAATCAGGATTTGTTTCCACAAAGCCCACAGTTCAGTTAAATGACCTCAGTGTATGTTTCTCTGTTTAGTTCAACAGGTGATGGAGGCACACTTGCTAAAGTTATTGATGGGGATCAGAGAGTGAACTGCTGCACTTGAGGGAGAACAAATACTGAAGAGATGCTGCTGTGCGCTGGACAATCATGTAGCATGGCCAGTCTGTCAGCCTGCAGGAGTATTTTGTTCCCTTAAGAGATATTTCATCAGCATTGCTTCATATTATTCATGATGCAAGTGAAGGTTTGTGGTGTGTGAAACATCAGTTTTAACCCTCTTTAAAGCTCTGCACTTTTTTCCTTTTTTCAACATTGACTGTGGAGTTGCATATCCAATCAATGTACACTGACTGGTTGTCAACGAGCATGCTGAGTTCTTCAGTACAGCCCACCACCCACTCCCCTCCACCTGTAGTATGTTGCCAAATGAGCAGTGCAGACTGGAATTGACTTTGCTCTAAAGTAGCAAAGAGCTTACTTTTTACGTTGTTGTAATTTAATACCTTTGGCCCATCTTTGTGTTCTAAGACTAACCTATTATCTTCTATTGCATTATTTTATTGTAATGTTTTCACGTTCACACTCTCTGAACTCGGGATATTTCTGAGGCACGAGATTTTATGATTCTGTCAAGCTGTTTGTGGTCCGTTTACTGAAGATCTTTGTGTTTGATGTATTGAATTTATTTATTTTAATAATTTAAACTGTTATGATGTCAGTTTGTTTCTTTGTGTAGTGATACAAAATGTTCAGATGTGTTGTGAATTTTAAAAGAGATCACACAAAAATTAAATGACACACAAAAATGCTGTGGTGCTGTTTGTATGAAAATAGTAATACTTGTGTTTATTATAGATATTTATCTGATGTGCAAGAGTCAATGAAGTTAAGCAGTTTAACTTAAACATCAAACTTTTGAAAGTACAACCAACAGCATCACATTCTGCGATTCTGTGAAGCTTTTCTTTTTATATTGTTCATAAGATGGGAAGAATGCTCTGAAAAAAAAACCAAGAAAATAAAATGTAATGGGGAAAAAATGAAAACATACTCATTACAAATGAAAGGTACAGTTGTGAAAATAAGTTTTAACAGGACTGTTTGATCCACTGTTTGCAACAATAACTTGAGGTGCTTGTTTTCTGTATGCGGTTACATCATTGTGGAGGAATTTTGGCCCACTCTTCTTTTAGTAGTTCTCTTTTACTTCAGTTATTGGGATTTGCAGGCATTTGTTTATGAATGGTTCTTTTAAGCTCCTGCCACAGCGTTTCAGTCAGATTGAGAGGGGGGGTATTTGCTGGGATGCCCCCTCCCTGGATCATTTTAACATAGACCTAAATGGCTGGTAAAATTGTTATTTTGCCAAGTTTAATTAATTTGACACATTGTTTCATTTAGCTGTTGTTTCTTTGTATCCAAAATGCTGTATTTCCAAAATTGCTCATGCAGATTGCAGCGTCAGCTACTCACAAAACTGGAAAATGGCTTTTTAAAAATAAAATTGTGAAATCAGCATTGCCTCTCTGACCTAAGTTTTAGCTACAAGCAGAGTCCTTGAAGCAAATCTTGACTCTTCAGCAGCCATCTTCAAAGGCCGTCGGTCTTTTATTTAAAGCGTTGTCTAAATTATCTTTAACTATCTTTGTTGTTGTGGCATTTCAAAATAGTTTTCTATTCAACATGCTTTGTGCTTAGCCTGAACTCTCTTAGGGGAGCTTCTGTTTTTTTAAGTAATATTCAGAAATAGTTCTCCAGCTTCTTGAAAGACACCCAAAGCTCCTTGGATGTTGGCTGATGATCCCAGACTGCTGACCCCTGTTGCGGTCTGGACTTTGGGGAGGCCTATCCATGATTATGACCGTGTTTCCAGATGTGTTCTTTATGGTGAAATCAAAATCCCGATCTCCTCCGTATATAGTGATCATTTTTAAGTATGGCTTGTCAAGTCAAACTTCCATACTGACCATCTCTGATGAGGCATCAGTGAAAAGTAGATGGATGACACAAAGGACCAGATGCATATCTTCGATCTTGTATTGGGACTGGATACTGCTCATGTGTTAAGCATGCCATTTTTGTCCTCCACTTGTCCAGATTCCCCGATTCCTTTAGGGGCACACTACACTTCATACCAAGATATGCAAGGTTTTCATCCAAGGTCTCTGGGAATCATAGCGTTGCTGGAAAAATACAATTTTCTGTCTGTTAAATTATTTTTTGCATTTTCCATAGAGACAACTAAACAAATGGAGGGGGGAAAGTGTTTGCAACAGGCTGCTAGTAAAGTACTTAAAAACAGTGCGCGACAGTTTTGTCACTCAACCAAAATTAAAGTATGGTTCCTTAGAAGCAAAATATAATGATTCAAGACTTTTTCATATTTCTGTCATCATAGATAATTCTGTAGTTGTTATAACTGTATTCTAATATACACTTATGGTCACACTCACCCTCTCCATTTTCTTGACCATAAAGTCAAACTGAGGGATTGACAGCCCTCGTTACTCGCCCAGCAAAAACATGCCTCTTACCCTCATTTTCATAAGTGTAAATTGTGGAACATACTAAAGTTTACTGAATACTTTACCTCCCTGTTACTATCTGCAGACAAAGAATGTCTGCAACTGTCCTGACCTTACAGGAACTAAACAATGTTACAAGTTTAACCTGCAGTTTATGGTTTCTCAACAAATCTACAGAAGAGCATCTTCTTGATGCATCCTCAATCATCCAGGTAAGTAAATCTCCAAAAGTTGATTCTGTTCACCTGGACCATTGACTGTAGAAAACATGGACGACGCGACAGCTCCCCAAAAATGAAGCCAAAACGTCTCTATCGCCCCCTGGTGTCTGGCTGCAGTATAGGTCATAAACCCCGCCTCCTCCATGTTAGCGGATGGGACTGGGGTCAGACTAAAATTAATTAATTCTCCTTAGATAATTTTTTTCCAAAGATTCTTTCTTTTGTTTTCAATAGTTCTCATCACGCTGATTGATGTTCAAGGGGTCTCCTTTCCCATAATTTTGATTCTAATTCCTACCACGGTGATGTTAAATTGGGTGAGACGTCATCATAAGAGCTTTGACTGACAGCTGCAGTCACGGAGAAACTTGCGTATCTCTGTTCGCGAATAGCAGATAGAGCGTAGGCTCTGAGAGGATGCCCAGCGTTTACGCTACGAAAACACGACCGAGTGTTTTAACCTGACAGCCTGAGGTGTTCTTCAGTAAACTGGACTACCCGACAGAAGGACCCGAGGCCCTGCTGCACTTTTTCGGTAAGTTAAACGTGTTTGTAAGCTACTCCGTAACTACCGTCCTTAGCTCGGTCCTGAGACCTAGCTAAGGACGGTAGCTAGGTCTCACCGTCCTTAGCTAGGTGCTAAGATGAGCACTCGGCTGTCAGGGTTTGTTTAGCTGTGCAGGTGAATGAATTTACTAAAGAAATCAAGAGAAACGCCTCGGGCTGCTCAGTCACTAATTACTGTTACTGTACTTTTATTACAAGTGTTATACTGTAAAAGCAACAGGCCGCATCCTGCTTCAGCTCCTGTGCAGAGCTGAATATTAAATATGTGCAAACAACAGCATGTTTTCAGTCTCTTGCCACATCTGTAAAGACAGTAACAATTTTTTTAAAAGCTTGTACTTCAGTAACTCCTCATTAATCAGGAACTATGGATTAAAGTACTGTAGTGTACTGTAATACTGAAAAAAAAATGTAAGAGAAGAACTTCAGATCCTGAGTGTGTGAGGACAGAAGAATCAGCTTTATTTCAATATCGAGGGATAAAATTTATATCTGAGTTTGATGGTTCTGTTGTCTTTGTGATTACAGGAGCTGCCCTCGGATTCAGACCTCAGCCCCATCGAGTGACAGCAGACAGATCATCCAACATGTTCATATGTTAACTGCAAAATGAACTGATGAAAACAGTACAAAGGTTAAAGTACCACATGTGCTGTAGTGAAAGCTGCAGCTGTTTTATTAAGTTAAAGACAAAACACAAACGGATTAATCACTCATGTAACTGTGTCACTATATATCAGCATTAACAGGACCTCAGTTTGGTGTTTCACAAAGCTGCTGATCTCAGACCTGCACAGCTTCTGTTTTAAACACTTGATGTACTCAGCTGCATGAAGAGCATATGAGATTTTCTCTAACACAATTAAATAAAACTTGATGAAGGTCAAAGGTCGTCACTTGTATGTTGAACTACAAACTTGTCATCTGGAATTTTTTCAGTTTTTTTTTTTTTTTTTTTTTTTTTTACACATAGTGTGTTATTTACCATAAAGTGATTCAGAGTTATTCATACCAGAGTAACCAGAGAGGATCACATATTTTTAAATACATAACTTTCTACAGGACTGAATATAATATCTTTATGTAAAAGTCCGGAGCCTCTGGGGAGTATCCGAGTATTTATAACATTACACAAACCAAAGGTCTCATCACAGTGTTCATGAAATGCTGGGTTTATCCATCTCCTTGGGCGGGCCTACGGAGGAGTGCTGAAGATTTCCCTGTGAGGGAGCTGCTGGTGAAGATCATGAGTCTTGCTTGATCAATGCCATGAGCTTCAGTCTTCCTGGTGTTTCTTAAATGATGCCTCTTACACGGGTCAACAGAACTTATGGCACAGGACAGCTGTGATGAAAAAAAGGGAAGAAGTTTCTCCAAACCTCTGGACCCAGGAAACCCAGCTTGGTCCTGATGGTCTCCCTCACTAGTTTCTCTCCAGGGTGAATGTAGCTGTTGATATAATATGGACTCCATTATTAAATGAAAAGAACAAATTAGACTACACTACTGAAACGTTCTGCTGATGTTTTTAAAGTTTCCATGTTACCAGGATGTAGACGGCTCTGAACAGTTTTAGGTCCATTACACTCAGTCTTATGTTAAAATCTCAAAGGACAGCATTATATTTTTGATATTAACAGTAACTCTGGGCCTCTGTAGAGTGTGCAGCTGATCTCATCTTTGTCTAAAAATGGATTAAAACAAAACAAAACATAAGTGTTGAAGACTATTAAGAGTAGCAGGTGTGTAGCATCGCTAACTAGCTAGCAACAAGCCTCCAACACAGTGCGTATGCTAGCGGCTAATCTAACTAACGAATTAACAACAGAGTGATTTTAGAACTATAAGATGATGAGCTGTGTGTCTTTTTATAACAGTGACATGGTTGTATTCACCTTAAAGAGTCGTCAGTCGCGGTAAACCAGAAAAAAACTCGAGCAGCTGGGCTACGTAAAAAGTGTAGGGGGGCGTGTTTGCGGTCACGTCCAGCGGGTGTGTGGGCGGGAGCGTTACACAGTCGCTCCACCTCAAGTCACTACTGCGCAGACTCTGGCTCCAAATTTGTAAGATGGCAGCCTCCACAAGCGTTGTATTTTGGCTTCAATTTTGCACAATGGTAGGAGGCGGGGTCGCGTCGTCCATGTTTTCTACAGTCAATGATCTGGACGTAGCGTTTTCAGTGGGAGAAATGTTTCGTCACTCATCCAAGTGACTTCAGTCTCAGCTGACTGCAGGTTTTCCCAATCTTATAAACAGCACATTTGCATAATGACTGAAACCAGCCCAGTGAAGGAACAATGGGCTGGGAGGTCAGTTCCTTCGTCATAATTATGCAAATTCTCCTGACCATTGATCAACAACCACTGATCAATGGCCACGAGTACCATTCACAGAGAGTTTGGGAATGGCTACAGAAGAGCAGTTGCAGCGTTTCAATTGTAAAACTGTACTTGACCAAGAACACAAAAGACAAAAACAGAATTTTTAGCTATTTATTGACAGTAGCAAAGGTTTATTCCAGATATGGTGTTTTTAGGGGGGCCACAGATTTAGGGGGTCAGTAACATGGAGGAAACAGAAGGACAACGTGAGCCTTTAACACCACATTTTTACAAACACTCTCTCACTCTGACCACACAGCACAACAAGCATTAAGGAAGTCTGGTGGCAAAGAGGAGGTGGAATGAGTACTAAAATACCTTTCACGGAAATACTGCTACTCGAGATTTAATACAGAGTACTATTCTTAAAAAAAAAGTTACTCAAAAATAATTCACTTAAGAGTATGCAAGTACTTTCAGGTGTTGCACATGTTACAGAATGCTCACAAGCCAAAAATAATTTGACGTGTTTTTCCATTTTCTCAGGTACTTTAACTGTTACATTTTCCACCCATTGAAAAAGGACATTACAACATCTTGTGCCCCACGTGGTCCTGTCAAGTTTCAACACTCTGGAGTCCCAGCCCCTCTAGTTGGCCTCATCTTTGGATGCTTCATCGAAATTCTCCACCAGATCTGAAACAAAAGATCAGACATTAAATTGATTGATTGGGGAAGAAAGTAAATGCGTATCCCATCTGCACAAGTGACTCAAAGGTGCTGGAGAACAATTCAGGAAGTGTGTGTTTATGTGAAACAGGATACTTGGTGTAATGCAATTCTTTGCTCATCTCTCCCACTCCTACACACAGACGGCAATGTGCTCGACATATGAGGCCCTTATAACTACTGAAAGCAGCTGTAAAAATGACAGCAAAGGGCATCAAAAAGTTGGCTCCAATTACCCCATGAAATGTGAGAAACCCACCTATCCAACTCAAAGCTCAGAGGGTCGGGGGTTCAAATGGAAACAATTCAAAAGGTCTGAGCAAACATGTTCCTTCAGTGAGAGAACAAAAAGAAATCCTTAACTCCAAAAACAATGTGATGGCAATGGATGTTAACCCCTGAGCCATCGGGCTTCAACTGCAGAGTACATATGTAATCGTTTGTTACGTTAGTGAGAGCTCGAGCTGGAGGGAGAGAAGCCCTGGGAAAAAGAAAAAAAAAAAAAAAAAAAAAAGAGCTGAGATTATTGTAATGGCAACCTCATGTGCTCGGTCCATTTTCTTCACAAAGAAAAGCAAACTGAATCTTACAATCCTATAAACAAAGAACATGAGATTCAAACAAAACCAGCACTGCACCATTGTCAAAAAGTAACTGATGAGTCCCCTTCATATGACCCCTTTTTATGAGCCAGAAAGAAAAGCAAACCCACCATGATTTTTTCTTTTTTTTAGCTAACAGAAAGAAAGAAGAAAAAAATCCCGCAGCAATAAATGACAAGTGTAAAGCAGGATTTCCAAACAGAACTGCAAAAAATTTGTAATGTGAGGGAAACAGATTTTTCTCGAGAAATGTCAGCCTGGTCTTTGATTCTGAGTGGTGGAGCAAACTGCTCAGACACTTGGATTCAACATATGAAAATTGCTCACCTGGAACATCATCTTCTTCTTCTACTGCAGCAATTGGCGCTTTTCCATCTGCAGCTGTAAGAAGAGAACAGATCTGTGAGAAGCCTTAGAGTAGCCACAAATTAAACCAAAGCTTTTTTCAGACACAGCTGGCTTCACCAGTCCATCACACTGATGGCATTCTTCATGGCTTCACTGAGACTTTACCAGGACACGGACCAAACTATCCACAGTGCTAGTTCAATATGGTACAAGCAAAATATAACGCATGAGGCCGTGGGTTTTCTCTCTTGCAGATTACATTTTAAAAGTTACTTAAACAGAGCACTGCTGCCTCACAGCAAGAAGGTTCTAAATTTGAATCCACCATCTGGCCGGGGTTGTTCTATGTGGAGCTCTGTGTGTTCTCTCCAGGTACTCCGGCTTCCTCCCACAGTCCAAAGACATGAAATTATTTGGGTTAGATTATTGGATAAGCTTAATTTGCCCATAGGTGTAAATTTGAGTGAGAACAGTTGTCTGTCTCCCTGTTAGCCCTGTGATAAGAGTATCAACCCGCCTAGGGTCTTCCCTGCCTCTCGCCCTATAACAGCTGGGATGGCCTCCAGCCCCCCCCCCCCCAACCCTGATAAGGATAAGCGGAAGAGAATGGATGGATGAATTTAATTAGATGCAGTGAATCAATCCCACAGCTGTAACAGCTCATCAGTCTGAAGTACACAATGTCACATGTAGTTACCCTGATCTATCCTGTCTTCATGTTCTATGATATTACAAATAAATTAAATTACTGTTGTTGTGCAATATGTAAATATAAGGAAATCTCAATTGGCTAATGGATGGATTGTGTTGCCGTCTGCTGCAGCAGGTTTAAAAAAAAAAAAAAAAAAAAAACCATACAGGACTTCTAGGAACGGCTAGTGGCAACAAAAAAGCTTCGCCTGCTGTGGAAATTCTGTCAAAACACAGATTACAAACATTAACAGCTAGTCTTCTTATTCTGTTGTCACAAATGTGGTCTTCACTGCAGTCAGATTTTAGAACTATTGCATTTTCACTCTGCAACAGACCTGAAACTGCAGAACAAGCTGCAGGAGAGACGTGAACCTGTAATCTCAGATGTGCATTCAGACTTTAGTTTGCTAAGTATTGTTGTATTTAATTTGATGGAAGGTATGTTTTATTTGGTATACTGGTGTCACCAGATGTAAGTGGTGGGGTTAAAAACGGAAAATTATTGTTCTGGGGTTAAAGTACAGTACCATCAGATCTAACCACACTGTATGATTGACAGCTTACAAGCAGTCAGACGTTGAGGACAGACTCAGCGTCTAACTGCTAGTAAGGATTCTTCCTCTATTTCTTTGATTTACTGTTAGTTGGCTAACAGTTTCTATGCATTAGAAACATTGACTCTTACAAAAAAAGGCTGTGCAAGCAGACATGAAGCTGATACCATAAAATGTGTGTCAGATTAACAGAAACAAGTGGATATCTGAAAACCGCTAAAAGTCTGACTAAACATGCTCAGAGTCTAAAGTGTGGTCAACTACACGCTACATTATAACTTGAGGCTACCGACCTTGCTTGGGCAGAGCCTCGGCGAGTCTCCTGAGGCTCGTCAAGCTGTCTGCTCCCAGCTGGTTCAAGATGCCTGGCAGCATCTCAGTCAGCTGTTTGGTCTCAGCGTGGCCGGTGATGGTGAAGGTGTTGGCTGCGAGGGAGGCCTGCACTTTGGGATTGTTGAAATGGATGACTGTCCCTTGATTTGTAAACATGTTGACCTGGAACCGATCAAAACACATTTCCCATTCTTAGTGATAAAAATAACAATCTGTACTGGTGCATGTAAGAAAAATCACAAGCAAAGGGATAACTCAAGAGTGATATATGCCCCACCTCCTCAATGCCGGAGATGTTGTTCACACCGAGTTTCTTTAAGGAGAACTGTAGCTTCTTGTCATCTGCGGTTGCTGTTCTGTGGACCACCTTCTTCTTTCTGCGAGCTGTTCCCTGAATGTGGGCATTCGCACAAACATGTTTCTTAGTCAACATAACCTGAGTGATGTTTTATGCCCAAATGAGGGAGGGTGTTTTTATTCTATTTATATACTGTACGCAACGCTGCCTAAAATTACTGCTGCAATACAACAAAACTATAGATCAAACTGTTGGTTGTCATAGAAACTAACTATAGAAAATTCAGCTGTTTGAGCTCAGGTTTAATGTTCCTAGATTCACATTTAAAGGGAAAAAAGACAGCAGCAGATTTACACTCAGAAAATGCTTTGCAATAAAAAATCTACCCATTTTCATGTGATGCTAGATCTGCTTTGCGTGCATTACCTTTCCACCGATGCGGACTTGCGCTTGTAACTTTGCAAGTTTTTCTTGATTCATTATTGCTTCTTTCATCTGAAAGGCAGGAAAGTTGCATATTATTATGTCAGTATGTAAATGTAATTATCCAAAAACTAAGTAAGCAAAACAAGTTAATCCACCCCAAAGGAGGCACCAAAATAAAGTGCAACATGCAGATAAGAAAGCAGCACCCTGAGACAGCAGTGCAGTTAAAATGACACCTTTATACTCATCTACACCAGTAAAAAGATTAATAATGGTTTGCCCCATTATTAAGGCAGAGCGTTATCTGGCCGGACACCGACTTGAAACATTTCGGTCTTAACATTTGACCAGATTTAATAAAAGTCAGCTGGCAAAATACAGTCACTTCCCAGTCTGCTGTTAAGAAATTAACTCTAGCTAGTCCAGTCACTGACTGGCTCACACAGACTGTATTTTTGGTCCTTTCATGTGTTGATCAGAGGCCGTCTTACCTACATGACAAACGCTAACCAAGCACTTACAACAGGGGTGTCGAACTCCAGGCCTTGAGGGCCGGTGTCCTGGAGGTTTTAGATGCTTCCATGATCCAAAACAGCTGATTTAAACGGCCAAATTACCTCCTCAACGTGTCTTAAGGTTCTCCACAGGCCTGGTAATGAACTAATTCAGGTGTGTTGACCCAGGGTGATATGTAAAACCTCCAGGACAGCGAGGCCTGGAGTTTGACAACCCTGACTTACAAACTCCTGTGTATGTGACCACGTGAATTACAGGAGGTCAAACACACACAGTGGTGTTATTCTAAATAATCTACAAAACAAAATATTTGGTTTGTATTTGTTCTTATTTTTCATTTAATAAGGCCACTCTGGCATTTCCAGCTACCTTCTCTGTTTTGTTTGTTTTTTGTATGCCTTTGTAAACTTAAATGTTTAATAAACCGAGCTGCGTACACGCATCCATTTGTTTAAATAGCACAAATTTGCGTATTAAGAAACTGTCATATTAAATACGTGTTCTGTTGATTACGTTCACACCTGCTGATGGCCTCTAATTAACCACGTGACCAATTAGCTCTAACCAAAACGTCGGTTTTTTTCCCCCCCACTATACACTTTGGATAATGACTCACAAAAAATATACTGTGTGCCGCGAAAATTCACAACAACAGTGCTGGGCAAGACATGCCCGTGAGGAAATTAGATGAAAATAAACAAACAAAAGTAAGGCGGGTGTGGCTGTGGTAATGAGCGGTAAAATAAAATATTAAAAACAGCAAGCAGACATTTTAAAAAGCCAGAAAGGAGACGTGAGCGTCACAGCAAGCGCTGCTCGCTTCACAGGTTAATTAGCAAACGCCTTTTCCCTGTAGTGTGAACTACCGAAGGTAGACCAATATTAAGTTATTGTTGCTCAAATAAATTGAGGCGAAAGCACCACCGGTAGCAGCAGGTCTGGTTTAGCTGATGAACACTGAACCGAAACGAGGTGTGGTTTAGCTTTTGTGCCAGAACTTGCAGGCTAACTTCTGCTAGCTTCTAAGCTAACTGGGGAAATTATCGGCCTGTCAGTCACAGCCTCTCACAAGCCCGTCAGTACGGTTAGCTTCACACCGCGGCAGATTTCAGCCATCTAGTCAGAAGAGGCTTTCGTTTACCTCTTGCCGTCAGATCAGTGGAAAAAAGAGGAGAGAAGAAGGTATTTAAAGCTCCTGACTGACCTGTAAACTAACAGCAAACACATGCGGGGAGCAAGATGGAAGCGAGAGAGGAGGGAGGAAGTGACGTAGTTGAAGAAGAGCGAACTAGCGGGAGTTGGGTTTCCTGCCCTGAGTTTTGCTTTCCAGGCAACGCTTTCGAGATTCTTGCACATTGCCAACCATGCCTGAAAGTTCTTGATTAGGGTAAATTTAGGGACTTGTTATTTATGAGAGTTTAAGGCCTAAAGCCTCTTAGACAATACAGAATCATTTTGTAACTACACAGGCTATTTTATGCCATAGAAAAATGGGATAATTTTGATATAATTCCAGGTTTGCAACAAACAACAAGTCTTCTGGAATAAGGTCCTTTAAACAGACGCGGCCACAGTGGAGATGTTTAGACATAATGCACAGTACCGCATTTGGTGAAAACCTAATACAACATATCAGCACAAACACATTATACAAACTGTCGAGCATGGTGGTGGAGGGGTGACTATTTGGGTTTTTTCCAACTACAGGGCTTGGGCAGCTTGCAGCAAAGCACACCAGCAAATCTACAGCAGAATGGCTGAGAAAGAAAAGAATTAAGGTGTTGCTATGCTTGAGCCGAAGTCCAAACCCTAACCCAATTGAAATGCTTGTAGGAGGAACCTTAAGAGAGCTGTGCATAAATGAATGCCTGCAAACTTCAATGAACTGAACACTGTAATGGAGAGGGGGGCAAAATTCCTTCACAATGATTTGAGAGACTGAGAGTCATTCAGAAAGCAATTACTTCACGTTATTGCTGCTAAAGGTGGTTCTACAAGCTACTGAATGATGGGGTGTGCTTTTATGGGACTCTTTTTCACAGAGTCCCATGAAAACTTTGTTTCATTATCTGCATGTTTAAGAATGAATCTAATTTGAGAAAGATTGAGAGCTCCTTCTATCAACACAGATGTCAGTTTTGCTTGCTCTTTCTGCTTTTTATACCTGCGGATTATATGCAATTATATTTGGTGATCATCACACCATACTGTTTATTTATTGTTGGAAACTTTGGCCAGCTTTTGTTATGGATTTCCTGATGTCTGTCTCTATGCTGGATTACTAATGAATGAAAGTTTATAATTTATTCTGCCATCTCTTAAGTAGTTGCTATTGAACAACTGTATGCGCTTGGATTGCCATGAAAATGAGATATCTCAAAGGGGTTTGTACTAATAGATACATTTTTAAACATGACCATAATGTGGCAATGCTTAAAACAAATGAATAGTCCGATTAGACTAACACTATCAGGTAACAAGCATGCCATCCCAACTCAGCTAACTGTGTGAAATGCCTTTATCATCAAGTAATCGGGACTGATTGCTGATTTACAGAGATAGACAGATAATTACACTCTTAAATCTAAACCTACAGTCAGCTTAAATCACCAATTTATTTACCAAGCACTCCAAGGATGTCTTTTAATTGTGCGATGATACACAAAGGCAGAAGCAGAAAATGCAAACAACACAAGGAAAGTCCCCAGCTAACCAGGTAGTTCAAACCCAGCACCTTCTTGCTTTGAGGTGACAGTGCTAACCACTGCACCCCAACCCTGAAATGAAGTGGGATAGCCTGTAAAGTGAGCTGATTGCTTGCTGAAGTATGTCTTATAATTAGGTTATTTTCTGTTTTCAGGTCTTTGTAATGAACCGAAAAAGATGAGGGATTATATCCAAATCCTACTTAGAGCCACAAGATTATAATTGGTTTGGGATTAGCTACAACCTCGAAGGTGAAATTCCTCAAAGTGGCTGATGTTTATAAAAGAAACCAAGCCTCAATAGATCTATTCTTTTTTATTTTTTTTTATTTTAAACATTATGTTTATTGACTTTTATATTACAGAACAAGCAAAGAATAAAAGTACAGTTAACATGAGATTTATATTAAAGAACATAGTCCCCAAAATAAACAAATATAAATTAAAAGAAACAACAACAATAATAATAAAAATAAATAAATAGTAAAATAAAACAAAACCGATGCACAGCATGGGTAAAACAAACAAAGCAAGACGCGAACAAAAAATAAAAACAACAAAAACAAAGAAACAGATAACAAAGAAAACAACAACAAAAAAAACCCCCCCACACACACACACCCCAAAACTCAGCACCAAGTATCACTTTCTAAATTAATTCCCTTCATAATGTCTCAGAAACTCAGTTAAAGGTAACCATATTTCTTCAAAATCTACTCCCTTTCCTCTGACAATATAAGTAAGTCGTTCCAATACAATACATGATGCCATCTCCTTCACCCACATATGACTTGAGGGTACATCCACTTTCTTCCAATACAAAGATATTAAGCGCCTAGCTTGCAGGAGGCCAAAGTCAATTAATTTTAGCTGTCTGGTGCTAAAGTCACAGTTCTTTGGATATATACCCAACACACACATGTTTGCTTCAACAGGTATATTTACTCCAACAATCTTAGATAAAGTTTGCGTGATTAATTTCCAGTACTGTTGTAATTTTGGACAGCTCCATACACAGTGGAGCAGAGTGCCCTTCTCGTCTAAACATTTACTGCAGCTATCTGGGATGACAGGCGACCAGCGATTCAGTTTGACTGGGGTTATGTAAGTTCTCATCAACCACTTATATTGGAGGAGTTTCATCCTTGTATTAATTGATTGTCTTTGGGCTTTTAAACATGCAGTTTCCCAGTCCACCTCTTGTAAGATCTACTCTTAATGATTTAAGTTTAGTTTATTTTTTTAATGTTGCAAAATTTTGGGAAAAGTGGTGTATCCTATCCAGCTCATATTCACTTTAATGTATTATAATAGAATATGTGATATATCAGTCAGGCTTTAGAACACAGAAACTATTCAAACTATTTAATCCTCAGGTTAACCACTGATGTCTTTTTAGCAGATGATAGGGAAAAGGGTGTAATTTTGATTCTTTAAGGCATAAATGCAGCCTTTGACATGGTAGATAAGTCATTCTGAATACCAGGTTGGCATTGAGGATACTGAAGTTAGTTGGTTTATAGAAACAAACTGCTGGCTCACCTTAGGATAACTATTCACCAGCAGCAGCTTACCTATGGTGTCCCACAAAGTTCATTTCTAGGTACCCCCCTATGTATATGTTTCCACTGGGCAAATTAGACAAAGTCACAACATCTCTTTTCATTGCTGTACAGATGACAGCAGGTGAGTGAAAAAGGGCTCGCTGATGTAAGCTGTTGGATGGCATAAATGTTTCTTAACTCAATTTGTTTTAATAAAAACACTTAAGAGTTTACTGATCACTTTTAAAGCACATTTGAATGAGTCTCCAAGCTTCATAGCCAAAATGTTGACCCCCATATGAACCCTTTCACAGTCCAACTGTGAAGCGTAAATCTAAGTCCTGTTTTTGCCAACATGAACCCTTAGCGCTGCCCAATAAGACAAGGCTCACAGAATCAGTGACTTTCTTAAAATCCCTTCCAAAAACACATTCCTAACGACTTTCTTATATGTTTTTCATGTGACGTTGTCTCTTTCAGTCTTCTCGATGTCTGT